>NC_048303.1:62561592-62874772 GCF_013100865.1 Trachemys scripta elegans | reverse complement strand
TGCAAGTAGCCAAAGCAATCACTCAGGTGCTGCTACGAAAGTTTGTGACTCTGGGAAATGTGCAGGCTATAGTGGATGGTTTTGCTGCAATGGGATTCCCTAACTGTGGTGGGGCAATAGACGGAACCCATATCCCTATCTTGGCACCGGAGCACCAAGCCACCGAGTACATAAACCGCAAGGGGTACTTTTCAATGGTGCTGCAAGCACTTGTGGATCACAAGGGACGTTTCACCAACATCAACGCGGGCTGGGCGGGAAGGGTTCATGACGCTCGCGTCTTCAGGAACACTACTCTGTTTAAAGGGCTGCAGCAAGGGACTTACTTTCCGGACCAGAAAATAACCGTTGGGGATGTTGAAATGCCAATAGTTATTCTTGGGGACCCAGCCTACCCCTTAATGTCATGGCTCATGAAGCCATACACAGGCAGCCTGGACAGGAGTCAGGAGGTGTTCAACTACAGGCTGAGCAAATGCAGAATGGTGGTAGAATGTGCATTTGGCCGTTTGAAAGGTCACTGGTGATCGTTATTGACTCGCTCAGACCTCAGCCAAACCAATCTCCCTATTGTTATTTCTGCTTGCTGTGTGCTCCACAATCTCTGTGAAAGTAAGGGGGAGACCTTTATGGCGGGGTGGGAGGCTGAGGCAAATCGCCTGGCTGCTGATTATGCACAGCCAGACACCAGGGCGATTAGAAGAGCACACCAGGAAGCACTGTGCAACAGAGAAGCTTTGAAAACCAGTTTCATGACTGGCCAGGCTACAGTGTGAAATTTGTTTGTTTCTCCTTCATGAAAACTCGCCCCTTTTATTGACTCATTCTCTGTAAGGAACCCACCCTTCCCCTTCCCCCAGCTTGCTTTCAAAGGAAATAAAGTCACTATCATTTAAAAATCATGTATTCTTTATTAATTGATTATAAATGTAGGGAGAGAACCGACAAGGTAATCTGGGTGAGGTTTGGGAGGAGGATAGGAGGGAAGTAAAAGGCCATTGAAAAAAATTCAATATAATGACAGCCTTTTGGTTGGGCTGTCCACTGGGGTGGAGTGGGAGGGTGCACGGAGCCTCCCCCGAGCGTTATTACACGTCTGGGTGAGGAGAATATGGAACATGATGAGGGGGAGGGAGGTTATACAGCGGCTGCAGCAGCAGTCTGTTATCCTGCTGCCGTTCCTGAAGCTCCACGAGACGCCAGAGCATGTCTGTTTGATCACGCAACAGCCCCAGCGTTGCAGCCTGCCACTTCTCATCTCGAGTGTCCCTCATGACACTGGCATCTTTCCTAAATTTAGATACCATGTCCTTCCACTCATTCAAATGAGCTCTTTCATTGTGGGTGCATTCCATTATTTCCATGAACATCTCGTCTCACGTCCTCTTCCTCCACCGCCTTATCTGAGATAGCCTTCGGGACGTAGGAGGGAGGCTTGAAAAATTTGCAGCTGCTGGAGGGAGGGTTGAAAAAAAGGAGAGAAGTTTTTAAAATGATACATTTTACAGAGCAATGCTTATACTCTTTCATGGTGAACAACACTATTCACATTACATAGCACATGTGATTTCAGTACAAGGTCACATTTTCCATCTTAATATTCAGTGCCTGTGGCTTTGGTGTTAGAGGTCACAGACGCAGGTCCGGGCAACAGAATTCAGCTTGCATGCGGCCATGGTAAGCCATTGTCTTTCGGCTTCTGCGCCCTCCTTTCCCACATACCAAGCAAAGCCCGTTGACTGCTGTGGTTTTCCTGTTAACCTTCAGCAGCAGAAAATAAACTAATCCCCCCACCATCCAATTTTCTGAGATGATCGCTTTATCCCTCCCCGCACCGCATGGCTGGTATCAGGGAAGATCCCTGCAGAAACCAAACTAACCTCCCCGTCCCTCCCTCCCGCCATGAATTACCTGGGATGATCGCTGTACTCCTCCCCCCACCGCAGGGAATATCCCTGCTAGCCAAATGCGAAAAGCTCAGGGCCAATTCCCCGCCCCCCTGCACTTGGCTAACTGCAGGGAAGGATTTCTTTTCAGCCACAGGCAAACAGTCCAGTAGGAATGGCCACCTCTGTCCCCTTAATTAAATTCCCGTATTTCAACCAGGTTACCATCAGTGATATCACTCTCCTGAGGATTACACAGCGAGATAAAGAACGGATGTTGCTTGAATGCCAGCAAACACCGGGACCATACGCTGCCAGGCTTTGTCATGCAATGATCCCAGATTACTTGCTGAAAGCATGGCGTGGTCAAGTGTCCTACCATGGAGGACGGAATAAGGTTGCACTGCCCAGAAACCTTGTGGCAAGGCTTTTGGAGTACCTCCAGGAGAGCTTCATGGAGATGTCCCTGGAGGATTTCCGCTCCATCCCCAGACACGTTAACAGACTTTTCCAGTAGCTGTACTGGCCGCGAATGCATCCCAAGTCCTCAGGGCAAAGTAATCATTAAAAAACGCTTGCTTTTAAAACAAGTTTTATATTTTAAAAGGTAAACTCACCTGAGGTCCCTTCCATGGTGTCATGGTCTTGAATACTGGCTTGGGAGGGTTGGGAGGGTACTTCAGTCAGGCTGAGAAAAAGATCCTGGCTGTTGGGGAGAACGGAGTGCTGGGTGCTCTCCGCAAGCTCGTCCTCCTCCTCCTCCTCCTTTTCCCCATCCGCAGAATCCTCAGGTGTAGCTGATGAGATTATCCCTGCCTCGGAATCCACGGTCAGAGGTGGGGTAGTGATGGCGGCCCCCCCTAGAACTGCATGCAGCTCGGCGTAGAAGCGGCATGTCTGCGGCTCTGACCCGGAGTGACCGTTTGCCTCCTTTGTTTTTTGATAGGCTTGTCTGAGCTCCTTGACTTTCACGCGGCACTGATCTGAGTCCCTATTGTGGCCTCTCTCCATCATGCCCTTGGAGATTTTTTCAAAAGTTTTGGCATTTCGTCATTTCGAACTAAGTTCTGCTAGCACTGAATCCTCTCCCTATATAGCGATCAGATCTAGTACCTCCTGTACGGTCCAGGCTGGTGCTCTTTTTCGATTATCGGCCTGCATGGTTACCTGTGCTGTTGAGCTGAGCTATCTGTGGTTACCTGTGCTCTCCACGCTGGGCAAACAGGAAATGAAATTCAAATGTTTGCAGGGCTTTTCCTGTCTACCTGGCCAGTGCATCCGAGTTCAGATTGCTGTCCAGAGTGGTCACAATGGTGCACTGTGGGACAGCTCCCGGAGGCCAATACCATCGAATTGCGGCCACACTAACCCTAATTCGAAATGACAATATCGATTTTGGCGCTACTCCACTCGTCGGGGTGGAGTACAGAAATCAATTTAAAGAGCCCTTTATTTCGAAATAAATGGCTTCATTGTGTGGACAGGTGCAGGGTTAATCCGATTTAATGCTGCTAAATCCGAATTAAAGTCATAGTGTAGACCAGGCCTATGTGGCTTTGTATTAAAAAGATATGGTTAAGTAACTTGAAACTGTATATAAAAAAAGTTTGCTGTTTAATTTTGGATGTGTGGTATGCTCTATGCCCACTCCCTACACTTGAGTCTAGTCAACTCAGCATAGCTTTGCTGTATGCCAAATAAAAGAACCTGAGTAATAACACTAAAGTCACTAAAATCAAATTCTTGGGAAACTGAGTAACAAAGATCTCGGGGGAACGCCAACAATCCTATGCATGGTTTTCTATGAAAGAAATTTCCAGATGCCAGATCCAAAGAGACTTCAGATCCCAAAATTTGCAGCCCTTTGAGATAATGGAACTCACTTCCCTTCAATTTAGTCTTAATACACCATCATGATTTATTTATTTCCATCCTTCAGAATATTCCAAATAAAATTATTACAAATAGAAAATTAATTCAGTTTACCCAGACCAGTTTTAACATCAAACAATGCAACTTCTATATTGATATAACTAATAAGAAGCACAATGAAACATTCAGACCTGTATAATGTACTCTATAATTCAGAAAACAAGAATAGGGAAAAATTCAAAGGGTTAATCTCATGTAGACTTCAAATTCAAGTTCTCTCTTTTCATCATTTTCAGTACACAAGCCAATCTCACATCATCGTCCAAAACAGCAAGGAAATAAAACCAAAGGAATGCAATTAAATTTGTCTTTATATTCACATCCCTCTCAGGATCAAAGTAGTCATCTACCTTCATCTTCAGGCCATATTCAGACCTTTGGAAAGTTTGTTGCAGCTAATAGTTGTATCCACCTAAAAACCAGGTCTGAATTTGGTCCTTTACTTTCAGCTGTGGTTCTGCAGATTTAAAATCAAAGTATTTCACCTTATAAAAAGCTTCCATGTTGTTAGAAAAACATATCATGGCTGTAACTCTTTTAATCCGAAACAGCTATTTTAATGAGGCAAATTTTCTTTCAGAAGGAGCTCATCCTAAACACTTCATCCAAACTTTTCAAATTTAGGCTCTTATAATCCAGATTTAGACATCTAAGGAAAAGTCTCCTGATTTTCAGATGTGCTGAATACCCACAGCTCCAACTGAAATCTCCACAGCTCCAACAAGAACTTCTGAAAAGTGGCTCCAGAAAAAAGAAGAGAAAAAATGCTGATGACTCAGGTGCTGAGTATCTCCAAATATCAGGCCACCTTATTTAGATGTATATATATAACTATAAATATGTTTGTAAGTATCTAACTTTGGCCATGCAAGTTTGAAAATACTAACTTTCATACATTCTGTGACGTTGTGCCGTCTATATGGTTTTATAAAAATATAAGTGAATATAATGTAACTGGGATATGCTTCATGCAAAATGTCTCTTGTAAGGTATCATTATGAAGCTCATAATCTACTGAGTGTGATCATCCTATTTGTAGAAATGTACCATTCTTATATTTAAAACTAGAAATATAAAACATAACTCTGAGGGCCTATTGTAATTATGTAAAGTGTGGGCCATTAAGGATGGTTTGGAATCTCGATGACTCCCATTGTCTGCAGATGGCTGTATTTACCTGTGAGTCTTCCTGTATATGTGTGTGCTGGCAAGTGAGTAATGAAGTCTTGCAGTGACATGTGATCATGTCACCTGAACTGGAATCCATCTTTAACCTGGTGCTTTTCCAGTGAGGGGGGGTGGAAACCCAGAGGGACAAAGGGTTCCCGCTTTATGCAAAAGATATATAAAGGGGTGGAAGAGAACAAGGGGGGAGAGAAGCCATCATGAAGAATCCCATAGCTATCACCTGAGCTGCAACAAGAGCTGTACCAGGGGAAAGAATTGTGCCCAGGCCTGGAAAATGTCCAGTCTGAGAAAAAAAAACATACTGAAGCATCTCTGAGGGTGAGATTATCTGTATTCAGTTTGATTAGGCATAGATTTGCGCATTTTATTTTATTTTGCTTGGTGACTTACTTTGTTCTGTCTGTTACTACTTGGAACCACTTAAATCCTATTTTCTGTATTTAATAAAATCACTTTTTATTTAGTAATCTACTCAGAGTATGTATTAATACCTGGGGGAGCAAACAACTGTGCATATCTCTCTATCAGTGTCATAGAGGGCGAACAATTTCTGGGTTTGCCTTGCATAAGCTTTATGCAGGGTAAAACGGATTTATTTGGGTTTAGACCCCATTGGGAGTTGGGCATCTGAGTGCTAAAGACAAGCACACTACTGTGAGCTGTTTTCAGGTAAACTTGCAGCTTTGGGACAAATGATTCAGACCCTGGGTCTGTGTTGGAACCAGACGGGAGTGTCTGGCTCAGCAAGACAGGGTGCTGGAGTCCTGAGCTGGCAGGGAAAACAGAAGCAGGGGTAGTCTTTGCACATTGGGTGGCAGCTCCCAAGGGGGTTTCTGTGATCCAACCCATCACACATTCCCTTCTCTTTGTCCTCCTAAGCCATTTTTAATTTTTTTTTCCCCATCACATAATGTTCCTGTTACTTTCAAAGCTGGGATTTCTGTTACCTATTTTTTTTTCAGGCAGACAAAACTCTGGATCTCAGATGATTTCCAAAGTTTTGAAATGATCTTGTCCCTCGTTACATTTCTTTACAATGGGCTATTGGAAAATCTAGACTGTTTAAAATATTCTAAATCTTAGAACTATTAGTACCCAGAAGGTGTTGCATGTTGCTGTCCTTCATTTTTCCCCAAGGAGAAGCTTTAATCTATTTCTACTTGATTCTTCCTGCCCAGAGACTTACCTCAGAGTGGAAACACAGCAAACAGACATTTTACACTTACATCAGTATAGCAAAGCGGTTGAGCCTCTTGAATAGATTTAGAACCCACTTGGCTATGGTAGAGAGAAGGTAATGCAAACAGTCTGTGATGAAGAGAAGTGACTTAAGTGATGCTACATGGATTAACATTAGGATGATTTTTGTTCATTTTATAGTTCAGTGACCTGGAAGTGGGGAACATTCAGTACCTGGGTGAAATTTGCTGCCCAGCACAAAGGCAAAGGACAACATAGTTCAGAATGACTCAGAAAATGAGAAGCTTGAGAAGATAGGGTCTTATCTACAGAGAAATGTAAGGTGTTGAGGTCGGAGACAAATAATCTGAAAGAGGAACATACACTCATCCTACACTGTGAACAGGGGGAATATCTCAGGAAAGAGTAGGATAAAAAGTAAAACTAAAACCTTCAGCATAGTACCTAGTAATAGCAGTTAAGAAAACAAGAAAAGCACTGAGATGCTAAATAGGAGTATTGTATATAATTCAGAGGACATTATTGTCCTACTGCTGTAAATATGGGACTACCTGGAATATAGGGCAAACAACTACTCTCAGTTATAGTAGAGCAATCCCCTGATTTCATATGTTCAGTTCTGCTTGTTTTGATAGAAAAAATGAAAAGTACATACAGATAGAGAAATTAGGATGGTACAAAAATCATTGGTGGTTACTCCAAAAGCTAAATATTCCATATACTTATATTTTAGACACAAGGAGATTGAGACATAGAATATTCTAAAAGAAAGGAAAACATTCATCTGAATTCTTCCATTTGACTTAAATGGGTTTAATTTCTCAATACCATAATTAACTGATATATGAAGAAAGCTTTGATAGTAATGGCATAGTAAGTAACCGGTTTAAAACAAAAGTTAGATTTTAACTTAGAGCAAAAGGCTTCATAGATTTAGATTTTGCTGCTAGTGAGTTTTTCCCTCAGAATAAAAGTCATCCATAGGGCTGAATCTTTGCAGCAGCAAAAATCCATTTAGAACAGCACAGAGGGGGGCCTGCCAGAAGCTGATTATGGCTGTCTGATTCTCTGCTTGGTTCTGCACCACCTATGGTCTCAGCTCAGGTGAGAGCAGCTTCCAGGCTGCTCTAATCTTCTCCAGCTGGCAATGATCCTCAAGGGACTGTCTGACACTAGAGACAGACAAAGTGCAGACCAACCGACCATTTCCCTGCCCCCAGAATACCATGTCCCATTTAGTTCAGTAGGTGTTAGATCATGCACCTCATTAACACTTCACTTGTGCTTTGTAGATTATAACTGTCACTTAGTACACAAATGAGAATTCAGTTTTTTCAGATACATAAAACAAGTTAAACCTGGCAGCTTCATAGGTGTCAAGGTAGGCATAATTATTTCACTTCTTGAAATAGTTTTGTAAATGCTGTTGTTGATTAGAGTATTCACAAATATATAGAAGGAATAAAACGCATAATATAAAAAAGACCGATGGCCTCATTACAAACTCTTTTGCAGAGAATACATGCACCAAAAATACATAAGGTAGCAACAATTAGTACTTTAAACTGGCAATGAATCTTAATTCACATGTCAGCGAATAATTTGTGAGTTTCAGCATTACCTGTTATTAAAATGGCTTAAGGATTCAGTTAAGAACAATTTCTGTCAGAGCAGCCAATAATTTAAGAAAGCATTGGAATGACTTCTCTTGGCATTTTTAGTCATTAAGATTCTCTGAGGAAACAAGATGTCTAATTAATTTTATAATATTTTCTTATTATTCCTTTATTGTTTTTTTCCAATTACAGAATAAGGAGATACATTCATAAATGTTATATATTGAAAGGAATACATATGCACCGAAATATCAGGTCATGACTCAAAAACCATGCCAAAACTGTTTTGGTGATCTTGAAAAATAGAAATATTGCATGTTGAAGAAAAGAAATCATAAAAATGAATTATGGCTTCTGAATATGGTGTGCATTGATATTTACACTACATTGTTGTGACTCACATTTGCCTGCTTATAGTGAAGGTTATGACTTGGTTGGTACTGGAATATCATGGAACTGTTCTTTGGTTCTAGCTATATTATACCTTCTCAGACATCAAGACAGTGTTTCAACATTTTGCTCTGGGGTATTCTGCTCTAGGGTTTATGTTGTTTAGATCCAAAAAAAGACAAATGAGGGAGAACATTAAAAGAAACATACATGGTATGAGTTGCGGTTAGCCTTAATTTCCTCTATTTCTTATGATCAGATCTGAACTGGCAGATCCCTATGCTTGTATAGACTGAAGTCAGTTGGGCTCTGCACAGGCCCAGAGGTCCACCTGTTCAGAGCAAGGCCTTTGTCAATAATCTTAGTGTCAGCTCTGTGTGGATTTGGGGATCTTATGAACAAAACATGTAAGAAAAGAGCCTTAAAGTACATTAAAAATGCTTCTTGTTCAACTCAGAATGTCTTTCTCCTGCATTTTATTGGTTCTATCTACATACGCAGCAGAAAATATTTCAATATAACTATTTCTAACCATAATAATATTTAAGAAATTTTTATGGAGAACAAAGAGATTGAAAACCTCATTATAATATGTCCACTTCCCTCTTGTAACATTAGCTTTTATTCACCAGAGCCATTACTATTAATAGTTTTGTTCTTTGAAAATAAGGCCTGACGAACATTTACACATGTGTAATATTACTCATGTGAACAGTCCCATTGAAATAACCGAATAAAGTTAAGCACTTGCATAAGTGTTTGTAGGATTGAGACTTAGGAAACCCAATCCTGAGATGGAGCAACGACATTGCATTGCCCTTAATGGTAAGGCATATTTTTCAAAATATGGTATTTCAATTTCAAGGTAAGTTTGTTCATAAGCTAAGTGTGGCTATAAGCAAGGTGATCAGTTTACTGTGCTCCTATACTGCGCATAGTTTGGCTCTGTTACCAGGGCTCCTTTTGGAATTTGGAAATTGCAATCCTTTATAATCTAATCTACTCACTAGGTTGCGACTCCCGAGCTGTATCAGGAATGCCTTTCCACGGATACTTTGCAGAAATTTACAATTCCTGGCTTTTTTCTTGTTCAAAATAATTGGGGAAGGAAATGCCCATGAAGATGGGGGACAAATGCAATTGATTAGAGTCAGCTGTAGTACAGGCAGATATTGCGCAATCTTCTCCGATACAGGCCTGCCAATGAACTGCAACCCTGAGCTGATCAACCTCTACTATTCCAGTCACATGCTTTCCTTAGCACAGTCTACAAACCATGCCAGCTTGTATAGCGGTTGTGTCATGTAGACAGATATCTAGCAGATTTTAAGGCAAGGCCATTACATTCATTTTCACTTTCAATCAAAGATAGTATCTGAACCCAGTTCACTGGAGGTGAAAGCCCTTAGGGCATTTAAATCATTGCAGTGATTAATCCTGACAGTTCCTGGGTTTTAGGATGATCTGCTGCAGCAGGTTAGCGTTTGAGAGCCCTTTTCCTGCAAACAACTAGCATACGCTTAGATGAATCATTAGAATGTCATCAGTAATAGCCTTCTTTGGGAAAAGGTTTTGTGTGCATCTCTATTAAAAAGCCTTTTATCTCGCTATAATTTCAAAATATTAGTAAAAGTATTACTACGCTATCTCCTGTCTCAGAAAAGCTGAGGTTTATGTAAACATAAATTTTAGTGTTTAACACCCACTAATATTTTCAATATCTTAAGGTTTTTCTATCTCATACAAAATAAATCAGACTCAGAAATGTTAGTTATAATCACTGCTGGGCTGACACAGATTCATTCTTCCCTAAAGTCTTCCAAAGCATTTCCATCTATGATTAATCTAAAACCCCTAAATAGACTTATGTTTTCTAACCATTGCCACATGTCTGAGGTCTCCTGAATCAATATCACTCTCAGAGCTTGAGATTATATGATAAAGATAAAATTTGTTCATGTTCTTCCCCCAAACACATTTTAGTTTTTCCTTTGTGGCTTGGAAATCCTAAGGATGCTTGAAGGAAGCCAGATCAGACATGAATGGCACTTCACACAAAACATAAGCCTCAAGTTACCCTTTTCTATTTTAGAATTATTATTTACAAATAGCAGTGTATTATCAGATGTCATATATAGTATCCCCAGAACGTTAGGTATTGCTGAATGGTTATGCCAAATGCTTCCACAGTCATGTTTTATTATTATTAATTGGGAATTCCCTCTCGAATTTGTTCTGTGCTTGATTTTTTTTTTTTTGAAGTCCTTCTTTTGTCTAATTACTTAGGTTTTGTTTAAGAATGTCAAACCTAGCAGCTCTCTTGGCACTCAGATTCTGTTCAGTGCGACTTCTGGAATCACAGATTTAATTTTTCTGTTTGCTGTATGGTGGTAAAATGTTTTATATGACAGACAGGTTTAGAGATCTAAAGATGTTTGAGAGCTTCTTTAGTAGATAATACTGCATGTAGATCACAGAAATCCTGCTGTTTTCAGAAAAAAAAATACTTTCACGTGGAGAAATTCATTTAGAAAAAATGACGACTGCTCATCTCACTGTTCAGATCGGAAGGGATTTTATGTTAGGCATGGATTGTGTGTTTGTTCTTTATTAGCTGCACATAATTTTTAAAGGAAAAATAGAAGTTGGGATTGATCACGTCCACCCAACTGCATTTACAGGAGCTTACATTGCATGAGGTATGCTCACTTGCATTTAATGGAAACAGAAAAGACAAATTCACTGATAACGTGTGTGTGTGTGTGTGTGTGTGTGTGTGTGTGTGTCAGGGGAATTCCAGATTTGTCAGTAACTTTTTTTGTGCGATGAGAGCAAAAATGGCCATAACAGTAGATAAGGCTCTCACCTTGTTTAAATCCTAGATCCCCCAATGGTCTTGTTCTTGCATTTGCCAGAATTTAAGCCTCTCATCCTATTTATACCCTGAGAAATTAAAATTCCTTATTACAGATTTCCCTAGTTCTTCAATATTTACTCAAAGAAAGACCTTTACTTAGGTTTGCATCTCTGCATTAGTGAAGCTAGTTTCCATAAGGAGATACCATCTTTTCCAGGGGAGATACAAACAAGCCCAGGGAGATTCTCCACAATAATAGGAAATTTGTTTCTCTTTTCACCAGATCTTTTTCACTTAGTAGTCAGTAAAAAAAACATTTAAGCATCTGGTGCACATAGTAACCTGACAGAGGAAGCCAGCTAGAAAACAATAGTTACAACCACTTTTCCACTGAGGTAGCTACCCTTCCAAGGCTTTTCTCTAGAGATTTAAGATGCGCAAGTTACAATAAAGAAAATAAAAAGGTTTTAGAGAAAGAATTGAGCCTAAGCCAGTTTTGTAGCACTGTAATGTAAAACTTTGACCCCACAAGCAGCCAGATTAATTCATGGTTACCAGAAAACTGCTTTTATCAAGTTCCTTTTTTTAAATCAAGGCTTGATTGGACAATGATCATTACTCCACCCTGTACACCTGTGGGAGATCAGCAATCAATTAACTCACTGCCTAGTATTCATGTCTCTGCAGGGTTGCTGTATCATCTCATAGTTGGGAACATTCAATGTGCTAGAGGAAAATTCACTTTCTGATGAATTCTATATGAAAATTATCCAATCCCCCCGCCCCAAATAATAACTTTGCATGGGGGATATAGTGATTTTCATTCAGTGGCCTCAAAACACTTGGCCAATAATAGTAAATAATTATGAATTTGTAGGAGGCACCACTAGGAATGATAATGAAAAGACATTCAGCCAGTGGTAACATGCCAGAGTGGCTTTAGAGCTTGGAAAGCCAAGAGAACAGTCTGGTCTTGATGGCAGCAAATCTACTGCCACAGTCAGATAATTAGGCGATATTAGACCCATGATTTCTCTTTTACAGATTAAAGGTAAAAGGACATGGCAAGGACACATATATCTTGAGTGGTTGGGGGGGAGGGATAGCTCAATGGTTTGAGTATTATCCTGCTAAACCTAGGATTGTGAGTTTAATCCTTGAGGGGGCCCTTTAGGTATCTGGGGCAAAAATCTATCAGGGACAATATTTGGTCCTGCTGTAAAGACTGGACTCAATGACTTTTTCAAGGTCCCTTCCAGCTCTATGAGATAGGTTTATCTCCATAAAATAATAATAAAAGTTAAATCTCATTTATCTGAAAACTACCTAACTATATTTTATTTTTAAAATATTTTCATACATGTCTGACATTCTTGTAAAAATTTTCAAATAAGGGGAAATCCAAGCATTTCCCACCATAATATAAGAGAGAAATGCTCCAACTAATTTTGCAAATAATTCTGGAGAAATTAACTGTCATTTACCTGATTTGGATAATTTATGATGCTATTTTTGTATAACGCCTATTGATCAGATCCTGTAGTCCTTACTCAGGCAATCCTTCCATTGACTTAACTGAGAATTTTGCTTGAATAAGTCCTACAGGATATAGCACTAAACAATTCACCTTTTCTTTTATTGCTTGAATATATATCTTAATTTTTACTATCTTTTATATCCACTTTCCTCATATTATTGATCTTTAGATCTTAAATTTCCATTAGATGATATAGTAGGCTAGGTTCCTATAGCTTTCTAAGTTCCCACTGTCTTCTTAAGGGACTATGTGCAGGTATTAACAAGTTTAAAAATTAGGGAAGTTAGTTTTGTGACTGAGACATTCTAGCTAATAAAATATGTTTTTATTCGATTTTGACACCTGCTCTAGGCAGATCAACAATTTATCATGTTCAAATTATGATTATTATTCCATTACAGGTAGACCAAAAGAGCCTTTGGTAATTTATATACAGTTAACCAAGGTGAAATTACAACTCGGATACATGTTTTATGACATGCTGCTTAGTGTTCATTTCAGCTGGAAATACTGCCATATAATTCCAAGGCACTTTTGCCATTTTAAATGACATGCATACAAAATTATAAATTAAAAGTGGCCCAGTGGCCCAAGGACACCACTGTTCCTACAAGGCTATTAAAAAAAATTATTAGTATCAGGCCCAGCTGCAAAATAGCAGAACTCATTTGTTTAAGCAATACCACCAAAAAACACATCCAAAAAAATTAGCTTCACATAGTCACTTTCAGAGCACAAACAAGGACCTGTCAGCTTCTTGTACAGATTTTTCTTTAGTACAAGCAAAAGAGCTACCAGAAGCTTATTGATGGTCTGATACTGGATGCAGCAGCAGCAGTGAGCCATCAGAAATGTAACGCTTGAAGCAGTTGTGCCCTGCTTTTTTGCAGTCACAGCCAATATTTCTTACTAGTCAGGTCCAAATGGTAATCATTTTGAAATTATAGACTAAAATAGAAATAGATAGGAGGTCCTACCCTGAACTTAGAAAATCACATTTGGCTCCCACTTAATAAAAATGACATCTGAGAAAAAGCTACTCGTAGACTGTACATGTGGTATAATGAGTAGCTGCCTAGGGGGACAGTTATTATTATTATTTAATAATTTATAGTACGCTGTTATCATGTATCATAGTGCTTTATAGTAATACAATGAACAGTACAACCACAAGAACAATAAAAACTAACAAATCCAACTCTCAAAGAAATAACAAATACAGTTAATGTGGCAGTCATGCACTTTTTATTTGACATGAACCCAGTTCCTACATGTTGGGCATCTTTAAAGCATATTGTCCCATAACCACCCAGAAGTCTAATATTTCTTGGGAAAGCATCTCATAAAGAAGAGTCTTCTTAGAAAGGAGTCCTTCCCCCACTGTGTTTGATGCTGAAATTTTCATCTGATTGTTACATATTGGTGTATACAAAAAAAATCTGTAGTAGAAAAAAATCATGCCGTAAAATTATCCAGAAAACAAAACAAAACAAACAAAAAACCAGTTTGGCGCTATTGATAGACAGAGACCAGAAGTGAAATCTTGTCTCCATTAAAATCAATGGCAGTTGTGTTATTGACTTCAGCGGTGCCAGGATTTCTCCCCCGGGGCAGAAAAATTAAAAAAGAGGAGCAGTCCTATTATATATACACCTCTACCCCAATATAACGCAACCTGATATAACATGAATTTGGATATAACGCAGTAAAGCAGCGCTCTAGGGGGGCGGGGCTGCATGCTTCGGCAGATCAAAGCAAGTTCGATATAACACAGTTTCCCCTATAATGCGGTAAGATTTTTTGGCTCCCGAGGACAGGGTTATATCGGGGTAGAGGTGTATATTCTTATTTTTATTCAGCAATACTCCCATCCTAGAAAGAATGCACAGCCAAAAATCAGGCACTCTTGGGAAAGTACATGAATGAGCTACTCACTAAGGGCCAGATTATTTTATCCTTAACCTAAGTGAGGTTCTTACACTACAAATGGTCTTGTTGACTTCAACTAGAGACTGCTACTACTACAATCTCACCCCAACATAGGGAAAATATTTCTGCAGAACAGAGGAGAGATGTACCTCCAGCTAAATATAAGAGCCTATCAGGTGGACTAATAAATAACTTTATGTTTTTATTGATCATTTACATTTTTTATACACAGCTTTTAGCTCAGAACTTGAGAACTTTGTGTGAGATTTTATGAGGGTAATGACTGTAAACTCCTAAAAGATCATTTATGTTATCATGATATCATCTTTATGATCATTCCCTCCAAAAATTCTATACACCGGTGAAAAAACAAAAAGTATAGAGCAGGCAAAATCCTGGCTGAAAATAAAATAGCAAAAGGAAGGAGGATTTTAAAATAAAAGCCAAACAGAAGGTATGGGCTAAAATGTCAACTGAGTGGGGATGAGATTGGAGCAAAGTGATGGCATGGCAGGGTTTTGTTTATTCATTAGGTTATTAAAGCAAAACGTGAAATGATAGTGTCAGGAAAAGTCCTGTTTTGCCAAAAAAAATTAGCTTGCCTGTGCTTCTTTGTTTTGCTTTGTGGAACAGAAGGTGGTGAAATGGGTTTATAAAGGGCTTCTTTGAAATTGTGACTATGAACGAAATTAAAAATTCCCCACAGGCCAAATCAGCAAAATGTTTTGGCATCTCAATAGTTTTGGAAACATTAACAGCAGTTTTTGTAAAGCTGCAAACTGTCATTTTGTTATGGAAATTTCTGCCTTGAGTAAATACATGACTTTGCCAAGGAGGGATAGACTGTCATCATTTTGACTTAAACTCCCTAATGGGAGGTGTATGTTGTGAAAGTGTGCTCTTATTAGGTGGAGTTCAGCAGATTCACATGCTTTCCGGTGCGCCAACCATTTTCCCGTGTGTAGCTATTTCAGTGCCTTGAGACTACTATGTGTATATTTTCTAAGTGTTTTAGACATATAATTTGATGAAGAAACCCTATAAAAATCCACATCCCATGTTAGTGTGCATGGGGCTTGCTAGACCACTGTGTGTACTCTAAGCTAGAGGCAGCACAAGAAAGAGCTTTTAGTGTGATTGGTTATGCAAATTAAGTTGTCATGGGATAAGAGGCTCTTACGTAAATTAAGTTGTCATGGGATAAGAGGGAAGATCCTTTCATGGACTGAGAACTGGTTAGAAGACAGGGAACAAAGGGTAAGAATAAATGGTAAATTTTCAGAATGGAGAGGGGTAACTAGTGGTGTTTCCAAAGGGTCAGTCCTAGGACCAATCCTATTCAACTTATTCATAAATGATCTGGAGAAAGGGGTAAACAGTGAGGTGGCAAAGTTTGCAGATGATACTAAACTGCTCAAGATAGTTAAGACCAAAGCAGACTGTGAAGAACTTCAAAAAGATATCACAAAACTAAGTGATTGGGCAACAAAATGGCAAATGAAATTTAATGTGGATAAATGTAAAGTAATGCACATTGGAAAAAATAAACCAAACTATACATACAATATCATGGGAGCTAATTTAGCTACAACTAATCAGGAAAGAGATCTTGGAGTCATTGTGGATAGTTCTCTGAAGACGTCCACACAGTGTGCAGCGGCAGTCAAAAAAGCAAACAGGATGTTAGGAATCATTAAAAAAGGGATAGAGAATAAGACGGAGAATATCTTATTACTCTTATATAAACCCATGGTATGCCCACATCTTAAATACTGCATACAGATGTGGTCTCCTCATCCCAAAAAAGATATACTGGCATTAGAAAAGGTTCAGAGAAGGGCAACTAAAACGATTAGGGGTTTGGAATGGGTGCCATATGAGGAGAGATTAAAGAGGCTAGGACTTTTCAGCTTGGAAAAGAGGAGACTAAGTGGGAATATGATACAGGTATATAAAATCATGAGTGGCGTGGAGAAAGTGAATAAGGAAAAGTTATTTACTTGTTCTCATAATATAAGCACTAGGGACCACCAAATGAAATTAATGGGCAGCAGGTTTAAAACAAATAAAAGGAAGTTCTTCTTCACACAGCGCACAGTCAACCTGTGGAACTCCTTGCCTGAGGAGGTTGTGAAGGCTAGGACTATACCAGGTTTAAAAGAAAACTAGATACATTCATGGAGGTTAAGACCCTTAATGGCTATTAGCCAGGATGGGTAAGGAATGGTGTCCATAGCCTCTGTTTGTCAGAGGGTGAAGATGGATGGCAGGAGAGAGATCACTTGATCATTACCTGTTAGGTTCATTCCCTCTGGGGCACCTGGCATTGGCCACTGTCAGTAGCCAGGATACTGGGATGGATGGACCTTTGCTCTAACCCAGTATGGTCATTCTTATGTTCTTATGTGACAAGTCCACTCCCTACTCTTACTTTTCCATTGCTGCTGGGGAGACCAAATTTCATGGCCCATAATGCGTTTTTCATGGCCGTGTATTTGGTAGGGTCCTACATATAGAATATCTGTACCTAAGAAATGTGAATGTGAGGAGCAGAATGATGGGTCAGATCCAGTTTGAGTGTAAGCCTTTCTCCTGCCCAGGACTAGCAAAGAGTTGTTTTACAGAGTAGTTAGTAGTCGTAGGGTGAAGTACACACAGAAATCATACATACCTTGGCAACAACAGTGTTATTTCATGGTATGATGCTGGGACAGAACTTTCTTTAGATCTCCAGTTTTATTCATTTTTTTCTGTGTAAGTTATGTTTGATAGCACATGGTGTTTAATGGAACATAAACAAGAAACAATTGTGTATTGCAAGGCTTCAGATACAGCCTGCATTTCTGTAACTTCAGAAAGAATCATAATGAATCACAAAGTGCAGCTTGAGTATTTTGTGATGTTACTAGAATCTCAAGATAAATTCATAGCTTTGATCACAGTTTTCCTAGTACATATTGTACTATAGTAAAATAGGACATTGCTAAATGTAGGGATGACACACTGCTCATCTAAGTCTGCTTATCTGTCTAATTAGCATTTCATTAGAACGATTTTTTTCTTACTGCCCTATTTTTATTACATATTATTTTAAAAAAATGCTTTCATGTAGATATTTTTTCCCTTAAAGACCAGCTTTTTCTTAACTTTTAATTCAAGTTCTCTTGTTTGTAGCCAGACAATGGTGTACCAACCACTCAGAAATATATACATTTCATGTCAAATCTTAACCCTGGTGCAAATCAGCATGGCTCCAGTTAACTCTGTTATACACTAGCTAAAGTCTTGGCTCTAAATGTTCTCTTTTGTAATGAACAAATGACTTTCTGCTATTACAATTTTTCTGTATGAAAGATCAAGTGCAACAATGCTTCCTACTTCATTCTGCTTGTCACCACCAATCTGATCTACAGATCTTCATCTAAGGTTATGTTTATACTACAAGCTAGGAGTTTTTGTATAGTCCTGCTTACCCTTATCTGAGCTAGGACACTAAAAACAATATTGAAGTGGCATAGGCACTTAGTTCCTGGTGGCTGTCTTGACTGGCAAGCTAGTGATTCTTCCCTCAGGTAGGGAGGCAGCTAGCTCCTGCCTCTTCGCCAGTCAGCCCCAGACTGAGCCAGGCTCCCTCCTTTTCTCTCCCCATCAGGACAGGTATTGACTGCAGGTATAAAGGGGCAGAGCTAGTTGGGCCCAAAGGCTCTTCTTAACCCCTTTCATGCTGTTGGGTGGTTTCTCTGTTTCACCGCAGAGAGTCATTCCACTCACTTCAATAGGCATTAACTGAGGCCTTTAGCAAGCTGTTCTGTGTGGCTGAAACTGGGTCCCCATACAGAACTTTCTTGACTCCACTGCAGCTCTTCAAGGATACAGCAACACAAACATACACACACAGATCTTCTGTAATCAATAAATACACCTCTACCCTGATATAACGCGACCCGATATAACACAAATTCGAATATAACGCAGTAAAGCAGTGCTCCGGGGGGGCGGGGCTGCGCACTCCAGCAGATCAAAGCAAGTTCGATATAACGTGGTTTCACCTATAACGCGGTAAGATTTTTTGGCTCCCCAGGACAGCGTTATATCGGGGTAGAGGTGTAGTAATATTAACAACAATACCACTCAATACATTTGCCTTTCTGCATTGTTTATTGTGGTTTCCAATGATGAGTTAGACATCTCTACTATTGACTCTCTTATTTCATTGTCCAGATCTCTTATAATTGTGTAGTTGAAACAGAAAGGAATATACACCTCTTTTGTAGAACGTTCTTCTCCTATCCCTTGAAGGGCTTACAGTCTTCTCCAGTTTCTGCCTGTTCCTGATGTACCTGTAAAATTTTCCATTATATGTTTTTTGTCTTGTACAATCCCCTTTCACTTTCAATCTGCATAACAATTTTTAATTATTTGACTACATTTTTAACTGTAGTTTCATTTGCTGACAGTAGTAGCAGTAATGTGGTTGATTTATATGTCTTGTGAACCCTTTTCTTTTCCTTGATTGCTCTTTGCATGCTAGAAATTCAGATTTATTAAACTTCCAGTAATTTACCTTTGACTACTTCTAATTTCCTTACTTTGTTACTGCCACTTATTTTGAATGAATAATAATGTATTTTTTTCAACAGAACAAGCATTGTGCTTCCTTGAGATTTCATATCTCCAACAGTATATCTTTGGGATGCAATAAAACCTCTGGTTTCCATTTCAAATATACTTAGGTTATAATAATTATTTCCCACTGTTGTGACTTCAATTAGGAGTGTTACACAGGAGCCCAAGCACTTTCTTTAGCCTCCTCTTCACCTCTGTAATCTCTTCTGGCCATATTCTGCTTTCATGGGACCTGATCCAAACCCCAAAGAAAGTAATAGCATTTGGATCAGGCCCACGTTTAAGATTTTTTCTTTCACCAGTTACATGGTTTCATTTAACCAGGCACTTTTAACCAAACTCATGCTGCCTTTCAACCTGAAATTCCTACTAAAAAGTTACAATGCTTCCAATTTAGTTATTCTGAACTAAAAAGTTTAAAGCAGCAGAAAATGATTGAAAGCCATTAATGGGACAATTTCATTTCCTCCGCCATTTTTTAACAGAGATCCATGTCATAGCTCTTAATACAGGCTTTTATATTTAAATATATGATTACCGAAAAATCCCTGATCATAGAATCATAGGGTTGGAAGGGACCTCAGGAGGTATTCTAGTCCAACCCCCTGCTCAAAGCAGGACCAAATCCCCACTAAATCATCCCAGCCAGGGCTTTGTCAAGACTGACCTTAAAAACCTCTAAGGAAGGAGATTCCACCACCTCCCTAGGTAACACATTCCAGTGCTTCACCATCCTCCTAAGATGTGAATTGAAACTGATATAGTATAACCAACTGCCCACATAGACATTCTTATTCTACTATAAAAATGCCTTTTTTGGTTTAGTTCTTGTTCATTTAAACTAAATTGAAAAAAACAACAACATTCATTTCAGAATAAGTGTATTTAACTATATCGGTTTAACTGTACCACTATAAAATCTTTTCCATGTAGACAAGTCCAAAGTTTGATGGGCTTTTCTCTTAAATTACAGGAACAAAACAAAACCAACTGACATTCTCTAGGCAAAGCAGAGATCTTCCTATGTGTCTGCTGGACTCTCAGGCCATATCTACACTACAATATTAAGTTGACCTAACTCATGTTGGCATACATCTGCCTCAGTAATTACATCACTTGTGAGGGTCTCCACTTTACTCATTGTGTTAGCAGTGCACATCCTCACCAGGATTGCTTGTATCGATTACACTGACAGTGTGGGGCATTGTGGGATGGCTCCTGAAATCCAGTAAGAGTCGACACAAGCAACAGAGTTTCTACAGAGTTACTGCGTCGACCTAACTATATTGTCTTTCACGCTACGCCTCTCATGGAGGTGGAGTTATTAAGTTGGCGTAGTGAAGCAGTTATGTTAGTGGGAGCGAAATTTAAATGTAGACACTTCCATAGTTAGGTCGACATAAACTGCTTTGTGTCGACCTAACTCTGTAGTGTAAATCAGACCTCAGTCTAGTTTTCAATGACCCATACAATTCAAACAGCGTGTGTGTGTGTTATGTTTTCATTCACCAGAAATATCCAGAAGGGCCAGTACAGTAGAATGCCCTCATTATGGCTACTCCATTTTATGAGCAGGTAGGCTCAATGGGTTGTAATCAGTGGCCTGAAGACTGTATCTCACATATGAGAGAGGGTGTTGAAACTGTCTGATCCCCTTTGTTAGATTAACATTTTGGGCTTCAAAAACATTTTAGAAGTCAAAAGCATAAATCACCTTTTGGGATACATATTGAAATGCTGTATGCAATTAATACAAAAACTTATAGTCATATTTCATTACAGTACATGTGATCTTATACACATGTACTACAACTATCCCTTTCCTCACAAAATTTCTCTCAGCTGTTTGCCCTATTTATTTATATAAATAAAATATCTTTCTTTGTATCTTTCATTGTTCATTCACATAATTCTTGATCTTTCAGAAACCAGTTAGGGAAATATGTCAAAGGGTAAAATTTTCAAAAGCACCTAAGTGAATTGGGTACTTATGTTCCATTTTCAAAAGGGACTTAGGTACTTTAAAGTTATTGAGGTACCTAATTCCCATTGATTTCAGTGAGAGTGCTGGTAATAGCAAAAACCAAAAGGACAAATTCTCATGGCTCATACTGAGAACAAAAACCTGGGTCAAGATATTCATTGAAAATTAATTATTCAATAAATGTACCCCTTTCTTTTTACAAACTAATCCTGGTTTCTATTAATGTATTTCTTATTTCTATTTATTGGCCATATAAAACAGGCAAACAAATTTGGCCTGTAGATTGTTCAAATACTGTTTACTTTGACTATACTTTCTTTGCAGTGTGCAATTGGTAAAATAAGAAGGGATTCCCAAATATTTTCATGAATAAAGTAGGAGTTCCCCAAATAACTGAAAACAATGAATAATATTGATCTCAGACTAAGAGTAGTGAATATATCACAATATTTTGTAAATATCCCAAATGACAAACAAAACTTTTTTTATCATTATCTTGGATGTAATTTAACTTTAGTCACAGTTGTTCTATTTTCAAATTTAAATTACAAATATATCTAATTATCCATTTCAATTGGATAATTATTTTAATTTTTAATGCAATTTTAAGAGTGCTGTAAACATTATCACTGTCTTAGCAGTTTTTATTGAGGAATCTGTTTAGCTACACAGCTAATTTGTCAGTATTGTGAGGACTTCCCATATACTGTAAGTCATCATAATCTGAAAGGAATGGGAATTGTGTGTTTTCAGATCTTCAAGGGAATGCTATAAGCAAAGACACATAATTCAAAGATTTGGTATTGCACCAAGGAATTATTACTTTTTTGGAGCCTTCAGATGTTTACGTATTGCCTGAGGAAATACAGCTGCAAAAAATGCCACCCACCTGCCGCAACAGATGGGAGAAATTGATAGGGTAATTGATGAAAAGGAATAGTCCCAGCAGTGAGGAAGGGAAACACTCACTGAGGGACACCAGATACCTTCTCCCTCCCACCCCCATTGGAGTCTCTGACACCCATTGGCCAGCTGGAGGGGAACAGCATTCCCCGTTCCCAGATTTTATCCTGGAAAGGGAGCCATATGGAACTTCTTTTGGTCCCTTTCCAGCAGCCCCAGCCTATTCACCCTGAACTATGAATGGGAATGTGGCCTGACAGAAGCTGCAAGTCTTCCATGGGCCAATTGGCAGAGGACCAGGGAGTTTTTAAGCTTCCTTACATCACCTTCAAGCCACAATGGGTTAAATAGGAATGCTCTTAATACCTAACTGAGGTGGAGTTGTTCATTCATCACAACATGAAGCCCATTTCCAGGACCATAGGTGCCAACTATGTGGATGTTCCAGGGCTGGAGCACCCATGGAGAAAAATTAGCGGGTGCTTAGCACCCACCGACAGCCAACCTCCCCTATTTCCTCCCCCAACCTCCCCGCGCCTCTTCCCCACCAGCGGCCCCGCTGACCAACTCCTCTTCCTCCCTCCCACTCACCACAAACAGCTTCTTTTGCGCCATGCTGGTCGGCTCTGGGAGGGAAGGGGAGGAGCGGGGACAGGGCATGCTCGGGGGAGGGGGCAGAAAGAGGCGGGGAAGAGGGGGTGGGGGTTTGGGGGAAGGGGTGGAGTGAGGGTGGGGCCTGGGCAGAGGGGTGGGTTGAGCCCCCTCTGGGTAGAGGGGAAGTTGGCGCCTATGTCCAGGACAGTTAAAAGGATAAAAAGAACACTTCCCTGAGGTAAAAGACCTGGGATTTTCTAATGGGCCTTGATCTAATGGGATTGGGTGAGATTTTATTGCCATTGCAGGCTGAAATCCCCACCCTGATGCACCCTCCGCCGCCCTCATGGTGGTGGTGGGAAGGTGCTAGGATTCAGAATGAGCTGAGTCCTGGAAAGTACGCAGAGGAGAACATACCCTGAATTATGGATTATATTGTAGGAGCCCTATAACTCCCACTCTGGAACCAATTAAATGCCTGATACAAGAGAGTATGAGTGATGGGTGGGTAGCAACCCTCCGCTATGTTAAAGTTTAATAAAAGTTGCGGCCTGCACCTTAAAATCCACCCATGTGTCTGTTCCCACTTCTCCATTCACTGTGTCTGCATCAATAAAGGAATCACTGCACGAAGTGACTTTTAAAGTTAACATCAGAAGAGGTGGGGTGAATGAGAAGTTGTACTCTATAACTGGCAGAAGTCTAAGAGGGAGGAAAGAGTTTTTAAAGAAAGCCACTAGAGGAAAGGAGTCAGTGGTGCCAGAACCAGGGGGAGCAGTGCCCTCCCCTCTTTGAAAGTGGATGGGCCTGCCCCGTGCACTTTTTGTCAGGGTGGATCCTGCCCCCTTCCCCTCCTTTTCCCCCTGAGTCCCACCCTGGCCAATCCAGCATGGAACCTGACTGGGGAGCCCAGGCAGTTGTGAGAGTGGTGTGGATCCTCCACCTGCCTACAGTGTGGGTGGGCTGAGAGCAACCCCCAGTCCATCTCCCTTACC
The DNA here is from genome assembly GCF_013100865.1 of Trachemys scripta elegans. Lineage (NCBI taxonomy): Eukaryota > Metazoa > Chordata > Testudines > Emydidae > Trachemys > Trachemys scripta. The sequence continues at coordinate 62,851,135 of NC_048303.1, read as the reverse complement.
CCGGGCTCCCCATCCAGCCCAGAGCAGGTGGAGGGTCCATGACTCTGCACCAGCTCCCCACCGCTGCCCATGTGGCTCTGTCCATGACCCGACTCTGGCCGACAGGGGAGGGCCTAGGAGCCACAACCCAGCCATAGTAAGAGCTGCGTGTGCAGCTGTGGGGAGTGGCAGACCTTCCCACCTGCTCTGGGTGGGATCCTGGGCTGGGGATGGCTTTCAGAAGGCCCCCCGCACCACGGGAAGATGGAAGGTTCTCTGTGGCTCCCAACAGCTGCCCTCATGGCTTTTATCATGGCCAGGCTGTTGCTCTGAGGCCCTGCTCCCTGGCCAGAGCCGGGTCGGGGAAAGAGCTGTGCGGGCAGTTAGAATCATAGAATCATAGAATATCAGGGTTGGAAGGGACTTCAGGAGGTCATCAAGTCCAACCCCCTGCTCAAAGCAGGACCAATCCCCAACTAAATCATCCCAGCCAGGGCTTTGTCAAGCCTGACCTTAAAAACCTCTAAGGAAGGAGATTCCACCACCTCCCTAGGTAACACATTCCAGTGCTTCACCACCCTCCTAGTGAAAAAGTTTTTCCTACCATCCAACCTAAACATCCCCCACTGCAACTTGAGACTATTACTCCTTGTTCTGTCATCTGGTACCACTGAGAACAGTCTAGATCCATCCTCTTTGGAACCCCCTTTTCAGGTAGTTAAAAGCAGCTATCAGATCCCGCCTCATTCCTCTCTTCTACAGACTAAACAATCCCATTTCCCTCAGCCTCTCCTCATAAGTCATGTGCTCCAGCCCCCTAATCATTTTTGTTGCTCTCCGCTGGACTCTTTCCAATTTTTCCACATCCTTCTTATAGTGGGGGGCCCAAAACTGGACGCAGTATTCCAGATGAGGCCTCACCAATGCCAAATAGAGGGGAATAATCACATCCCTCGATCTGCTGGCAATGTCCCTACTTATACAGCCCAAAATGCCATTAGCCGTCTTGGCAACAAGGTCACACTGTGGACTCATATCCAGCTTATAAAATAATATATATATATATATTTTATAATCTCGTCCACTGTAACTCCTAGGTCCTTTTCTGCAGAACTGCTGCCTAGCCATTCAGTCCCTAGTCTGTAGCAGTGCATGGGATTCTTCCATCCTAAGGGCAGGACTCTGCTTTTGTCCTTGGTGAACCTCATCAGATTTCTTTTGGCCCAATTCTCTAATTTGCTAAGTCCCCCTGTATGCTATCCCTACCCTCCAGCGTATCTACCACTCCTCCCAGTTTAGTGTCATCTGCAAACTTGCTGAGGGTGCAGTCCATGCTGTCCTCCAGATCATTAAAAGTTGTGGGTGGGGAGTCTGGGTCCCTCCACCTTCCCTGGGAGGGGGCCCAAGGAACAGGGACACGGGCAAGAGGCTGATTTCGGCCGCACCCCTCCCCAGACTCACCAGCCCCACCCCGGCTTCCAGCTTTGCCTGGGGCGGGGCCTCTGGGGGAAGAAGAGGGGTGGGGCTGGCCCTTGGGCAGGGAGGGTCCTCAGGGGCTCCGGTGCCCTTAAAAGGAGGATAAAGTTTTCTGTGCATTATAAAAGAAAAAGACAAAATAGGCAACTGTGGACAGAATTATATACAGAATGGGAAAAACATCTTCCTGCATCAGGGATCTTGCCAGCCGTGAAAGCAAAGTGATGAGAACTCCTCAATATGTTTGTGAGACAAGATGAGTGAGGTAATATATTTTATTGGACCAACTTCTGTTGGTGAGAGACAAGCTTTTGATTCAAGAACTCTGTGAAAGCTTGAAAGCTTGTCTCTTTCACCAACAGAAGCTGGCCCAATGTAAAATATTACTCACCCACTCCAATATCCTAGGGCAACCATGGCTACAACCCTGCATACAATCAATATGTTTGTAATATTCTAATTCACAGGTATATGTCTTTTATTCTCTAATTACTCTATTTTCATTTTCAGAAAGGCTTTCTGACTGGATTAGTAGTACTTTCTTGTGAATAACATATGTTTATTTCATATTGGGTTTAGGATTGCACAGTTCCAGATATGAGCTTTAAAACATTGGTATCCCTATCCTCTGTTTGCCAGAGGCTGGGAATAGGTGACAGATCACTCAATGATTACCTGTTCTGTTCATTCCCTCTGGCATTGGCCACTGTCAGAAGACAGGATACCTGGCTAGATGGGCCTTTGGTCTGATGCAGTATGGCCATTCCTATGTTTGTATGTGAGTCTCAGTTGACACAAAAGTGTATTTACAGCTTCTTGAGTTGTAAGTAATATGTTCTTGAACTTCTTAAAATCATTAAGCTTTTCTTAGATAACCTTTAATGTAAGTAATTCATTTCAGTTTAAAAACCTTCAAAGTACTTGGCAAAATGTGTACTTTAAGAATCAAAACTTCAGTCTCCACTAAACTATGTAACCCATCTTCAAATGAAAAGAAAATTGTTTTCAGTTTTTCAATGGCAGGTTGTTAAGACAGGTAATACAGAGTCTGTCTATTAGATAGTTATGAAGGGCTTTCTAAGAAAATCAATTGACTGAAGTGCCAATAAAGTAAAGCTGTTATCTTTTTTTATTATTATTTTTAAAGCCATTTTAAGTTTTTTTTAACTCAAAGCTTTGAAACAATCATGATTGCCACATCACATATTTGATCTCCAAGGACAGAGACACACCTGAAAATAATTGATTTCACCAGCTGTAGACTAACAGCTTTGTGATACTATGACTTAACAGGCAGTTTCCTTAGTCTATCAATATGTTTTAAAATTAAATTTCATTTATTGGGCTTTCATTTCAAATTCTTTTAACACATCTAACAAAGTGAATATCATTCACATTCTCTGGGATTTGAAAGAACTCCTGTTGCTGATTTTGTACTTAAAGCCTCTGGGCCAGATTATGATCCCCAGCTCAGTTCCCTTTGTACCACTGAAGCAGGTAGTTGGGGAGTTGGATTTTTGTAACATACATGATAGTTGGGATTCCCCTGACAAAATGATCTTCGCAGATCACATAAAGATGGTACAGCCAGCTCTACACCACCTGCTTCTCCCACCTCCCAGTGTAGCAGGATGTCTTGGGTGGTTGGCATTTGAGGGGCAGTAGAGGGTATGACTGGAACATGCTGTGCTCTGGCCACAACCCACTCATGTAGTGGTCTAGCATAATTTAGAGCTGCTACCGAATTTTCTGTGTGCTGGATCAGCCCCCTGCCAGTAATAATAGTATATTGATTGTGCTACATGCTTGGGTGGAATTTTCCACTATCTTCCTTAATGGGGATCGAATCTGCAATCATCCAGTCATACTTCAGGTTTGGGGTTTATTTTTTTAATTATTAGGCAGTCTGGCCTGTTATTCTGAATAAAAATTAGAATCCAGATTTCAATACTGGTAAAACCAGAGTAAATCCAGATTAACTCAGTTGGCCTCAGTGAATTTACTCTGAATTTACACTGCATTCATTGAGAATAAAATTTGACCCTCAGTTAAGAAACACTTTCATTTAAACTCAAACGTCAGAAAATTCAATTTACAAAAGATTTTCCTAAATATGCCATGGGATAGATCCTAATTAAATATAGTGTCTGTTTACAATGGGGATTGGGTAAGTGTGGATCAGATCCCAACAGTGATGGCATGATCTGAGCACTTGTAAAAAAAATGAAGAGTGCTCTAGTTCTTAGGACTCCGTTCTTGGGGAAGAGACTTTGGGACACACTACAGAGTGTCCATGGAATTTGACATAGTTATTGTTTCAAACTGTCAAAGTGCCCCAGAATGCTTTATTACTAAGGCTAAGGTTTTGTCATGGTTATTTTTAGTAAAACTCATGAACCTGTCACGGCCAATAAACAAAAATTCACGGAAGCTGTCTCTCACTTTAACTGCTGCTGTGGCTCCATGGTTTCCCCCACCATGAGGAAAGAGCCATATGTGCCCCAGAAGGGATTGACAACTCTTGAGTTGAATTATCAGCAAAATCATGAGTCCTGGGGTTTCTTCCAGGAGTAAAGTACCCTGTATGTATCATGACAAAAAAATAACAATATGACTAATAATTATCAGTAGTTGTGAAAACACTTAAATGCTAGGCAGCCACTGGAAAAGACTCATCTCAAAAACATCCTAAGGTATCTAACCTCTCACATGTGTAGTCCTTAAACACACATGCACCATTCCCACAATAATGCAGTAAAGAGCCTGCCATAATACTGAAGGATGAGAAAATGTATGGGACAAGTTTTGAGACACTTCACTGCTGCAGGAATTGCGCTAGTTGCCAATTTTGGGGAACTGGGAAGGAATCTTTCCCTCGTAGACAGGTTGGCTGGTGCAGATTGGGTGCGTTTTATCACCTTTACAGCAGCTGCTCCAGGACCCAATACGAGGTATGGTTCATGTAGTCGCAACGTAGGAAGTGCCAGCTGTCCAGTTCTGGTACTTGTTCCATAGGAGGTCTGTTTCCCTCATAAACCAGAATTGAAAGAGGTCTTAGGGGAAGGCTTCCCTTAAATAAGCCTTGAAATGAAGTGGGGGCTCCTAATGTCTGGTATACAGAGGAGAAAAACTCCTTTCCATAACCCTCCCTCTTAATCCTTAACTCCCCCTTAATCCTCATATGAGGGGTTGGCGATGGGGTCCCAGCAATAGGCTTGCATCAGGTTAGGAGGGCTTGAGGGCTGACAGCAGCCATCTCCACATTGATGGAAATGAATGATGAAGAAATGATCCGCACAGGACAAGTTGTATGTGAGCTGTAAAAAAAAGTGAGAGACAGCTCATTTGAGGATATAGTGGCTACCACCACATGCATAAAAATAGAAAATCAGGAACATTTCTTTCATTACATTTATATCCTATATTGTGCAAGCAGGGCCGACTCTGGCTTTTTTGCCGCCCCAGGCAAAAAAGCCTCCTGCCGCCCGCCGCCCCCCGCCCGCCCCCCCCCGCGCCGGGGGGGAGGGCAGCGAGCTGGCCGGGGCTCCGTTCTCCCCAGCGGCCAGAGTGCCAGAGGGAGGGCGGAGAGCCCGCCGTGCTCCGCTCTCCCCGGTGGCCAGAGCGCCGGTGGGAGGGCAGAGTGGCGGCCAGAGCGCTGGGTGGAGGGCGGAGAGCCCGCCGCGGCTCCACTCTCCCCGGCGGCCAGAGCGCCAGGGGGAGGGCGGAGTGCCGGCCAGGGCTCCGCTTTCCCCAGCAGCCAGAGTGCCGGGGGGAGGCCAGAGAGCCCAGCCAGGGCTCCGCTCTCCCCGGCGGCTGGAGCCGGAGCACCGCACCGCCCCCCTCCAGGTGCCGCTCCAAGCACAAGCTTGGTGGGCTGGTGCCTGGAGCCGGCCCTGTGTGCAAGGAACATTCTACATCAGGATAGTAACTTTCCTAGAAGCAGAATGAATGTTTCGGTTTGTCCACTGCCTACCATTTTCTAGCTCCTAAAATTCCAGTATGGTTAAGTCAATTCTAATGGCAAATCAATTTTTGGTAGATAGATTTAATTTCAAAATAGGATATCATATTCAAAAGTGAGACAAGAGTTATGTCTATATTCTTAGGCACTGAAGCCCAATTTGCCACTTACACCATTTCATTCACATCCTTCTAATCTTTTATTTGAATCTTAGATTTAAAGAACATTTTATTTTAGAATGTAAAATATTTGTTTCTCATAAACCATTCTCCTAAATGGGTAAAATCAGCTTGTAACTCTTCAATTACTTTCTTTATAATAAGAGAGAAGGATGGTGTATGTATATTTGCATATAGATTAACTAAATTATGCCATATATTGCTGGAAGCCTATTTGAAAAGACAGAGGTGACAGATTTTCCTTTGAGCATATAAAACCTACCACTACTATATTTAAACAAATAATGACCTTCAGACCTACAACTCAGGCTCAATAGACAGTATGAAAAATATAAGTTTTGCTAGGTTTGACAAGTTCTGACTTTTTTTAGATAAAAATGTTTCACAAGTAAGATTGTAGAAATGGAGAAAAGTGGTGAATCTCACATATTCTTTGACTGGTTTTACTTACAGTTAGGGCAAAAAAATATTTAGGCTGTGTTTGGATTAGGAAATTGCCTGGTGATCCAGCTCCCTTTAGAAAATGACTACTCAGTTTATAAATCTAGACTATGTGCCTAATTAATCAAGCAATTAAAGCCAATGGTGACTTTAATAATCACACACTTTTTAAACAAAAGTCCTCCTTTGGGATCAAGATCATTTTCTATCACTCTTAATATATTTTACATCTCTATGATGCTCAAACCTTATTCCCTCTGGAGGCTTAGTGGCTCAATGCAGCAATTTTCACTTACACTTTATCAACTATCCCCCACAGGCAAACATCAGTTATCTCATGAGTTTGAAGGAGGTAGGTTTACCAAAGTATGATTATCCATCAAATACCTCCCCAAAGGTTTAGAAATAGCCTACATTTTATAAATCATTCCTGAGAAAAAGTGCTGTTCATTGAAATTTGGAAAGCAAATGTATACTTTAATTTTTTAGTGAGTTGCTGGTTTCTTTTAAATTGGATGTTTTGAGAAAAGTAGTATGTGAAGTTTCATAGGTGGAGATATTACACTTTACATTTTGCTGCCTTTCACCTTCTACAGTAATGTACACCTGTGCAAAATGAATGCAAGAGTGCAAAATGGCTGTAAATCACCACTAAGACAGAACAGTAGCATTTTACATCCACTTTTTGCAAATGTAAATGACTACAAAAAGTCAAAGGCAATAGCTATTCAGGCAATTCCCATCTTGCTGCAGCTAGTATTAAAACAACAACAACAAACCCGATCAGTATTACTATCATTTGTAGAAGGTTGGGGACAGATGTGCATGGACTGTGCTGAAATCGGTTCACAGCCATTTCTTCTTTCATTTTAATTTTCACTATTACTTTTCTCATTTATGTTGAGTTTGATTGTATTCAAGTTCTGGTAGCTGAGGTTTGGGGTCAAGTTGTGCCCTCATTTACACAGATGCATATACCATCAGAATCAAATGAGATTTGTGCTTGTGTGAAGGCAGATTTGGGGACTAATGCTAAATTCACTGCCTTGTTCCATAAAATAAGTTTTATCTGTCACTCAGACAGAAAGCAGACGACAAGAAGTCCAAAGTGCAGGCAGTGCGATGTTTATTGGGGTTAGTTTCAAGCAAGTATATCCATAGCTCTATATGCTGGCAGAGTCTGTTTCCCAGTGTTCCATTCCCAACTCTGATGCCGTAGAGCCTTTACCCCGTGTCCCCCTTCCCAGCTCTGATGCCGCAGCCTTGCCTATGCTCCGTTCCCCATTCCCACCTCCTCCTTCTTAGCAGGCCCAAATATACCTGCCATGCACGCCCCTACAACTTACACAGGGGCAGCTCTAGCTTTTTTGCCGCCCCAAGCACAGCAGGCAGGCGGCCTTCGTACCCGCCGCCGAACTGCCGCCAAATCCACAGGACTGGCGGACCTCCCATAGGCATGCCGCCGAAGGCTGCCTGACTGCTGCCCTTGCAGGGACCAGCAGGGCGCCCCCCGCGGCTTGCTGCCTCAGGCATGCTCTTGGAGCACTGGTGCCTGGAGCTGCCGCTGAACTTACAACTTATGGGCATATTTCATTTTAGAAGGTCATGAACCTTGGGTCTTTGTCCCACCTCTTTTGTATCCCATGGGAGGGTAAGGAGTGTTCTGGACAAGGCCAGGCTTTTCTTTGGCTTTTAGCGTGTCGTATGCTTCCCTTCACAACTCCCCTTGCCCCTTCCAACTGGTTGCTTGACCTTGACTTGAGAGAACTGTCAGGCAGCCTTCCAGTGTAAGCTCATATATTACACTCCCACCATACCCTGTAACACTTTTAACTCCATTTCTTATCTCTTCCCATTATACTAAAAGTCCCATCTGGTTGTGGGAAATGAAGCACCCAGTATCTTTCTTCTTTGTTCTTCTCACATATTAGTAAGGATATATGAGTATCAAAAGTCAAACCCAAAATTCTATCTCAGGCTAACAAACAGGCTTATATGCTAACAGGGATCCTTTCCAATTTAAAAGAAAGAGAGATTGCTGGCAAGGTATGCTCCATGAAGTCTCCCTGAAATTGGAATTAACCTCTCCATCCCATAGTCCAAAATACCCCAATCTGTTGACTTTTAGGGAATGATGGAAAGTCCAGCTTTTTGAATAGACATTTGGAGAAGGCTGAGGTGTGGGAGCTGGATCTGGGCGATTTGTTGTTGCGATGTTTTCTGCTGAAGTTATATATTTTGTTAGGTTTGCATCTGCTTTACTATTCTTCTTTAATGTAATACTATATATACTGCATTGCAAATATTTTTCTAGGGACCCTCAAAGTCTGGGACAAGAGTCTTTTTTCTTTGTTTTAAATATGTGAAATCAAAATAAATAAATAATTAAAATAAATCTGTGTGTGGTTACATGTGGTTCCATTCAGCACTGTATGGCTTTTTGATATATGCCTTCAAGGCAAAGAATGTGCACTTCTGAAGGAGAGGAGGTACATTTCATTTCATTTTATTTTGTTCCATTGCTTTTATCTCTGTATGTATACAGGCAAAACTTCCTTTCTTTCAGTCACACTTTTGTTTCCCTCTGGTGTTTGATTTTGCTGTATCTGCATTTATTTGATAACCTGTGGCTTAAACATGTTTTCCTATCTGGCGGAGGTTTTGCTGATTTCTGCCATATGTTGGCTCATATCAGGTTCTTTATTTTTGCCAACATGTTGTTTTTAACAGCACAATTTCCACACTGGGGTTGACAGATTCAGGTTATTTTTTTGTTCCTTTTAGCAAGTCAAATCTTTTCTTTTTTAACCCCTCAACTGACCTTAACACCAGTTTCCAATGTGGCCCAGCATACTTGATGTTTCATTTCAATCAATGTGTTTGAATAAATACTCCATATCATTTAAAACTACAGCTGAAACACTTAAATGTTCTGACTCCAAAAGCAGCAAAAGGAGAGGAAGGATGGTCATGTGGTCAGGGCTCAGGGTCAAGAGTAAACTTTTTGAAAGACTTCTTGAGCAACTTACTTAACCTCTCTTTGCTTTAGTTTTTTTTATATTTAACCCCCTTGTATTTCTGCAAATGTATTTAGAAACAGGAGGATCAGACTTTACCACAGTTTTCTAAGTGGGCATGTATCATTTATATATATATAATGACATTATAGTATTTATATTATTATGTTCCCATTCTTTTTACATCTAAAATCTTTGTTCAATTTCTCCTCTGCAGATTATGAACTTAATTATTTTCTGGTTACTCTGGTACTAAGGCTTGGTCTATATTTGAAAGTTATTTTGGCATAAATATGTTGGTCAGGGATTTGAAAAAAACGCACCTCGAACAACGTAACTGCTCCAATATAATGCCCAGCATAGACACAGCTGTATCACAGAAAAGTGTATTCATTGACATAGCTAATGTCATTGAGAGAGGTGGTATTCCTACGCTAACCGAAAAACCCCTTCTGACAGCATAGGCTGCAGTTACACTACAGGACTATGCCAGCCTAGCTACACTGGTATCATCTCCGTAGTGTAGATATATCCTGGTGCCTCACTTATTGTTACTTCTTGAACCATCTACAATGTGTCACTTAGAACTATGCTGAATATTACCTCTCATCTTGTGTGCTACAGAATTAATTGTTCCAAGATGCAATTTTATGATGGTAAGAAATTGCTGTCATTTGACCAATTTATATTTTGTTTGCCCATTAAAATGATTAGATGCCCTGCACCTTTTGTATGTTTTCATGAATCTAGCAATGGAAAGTAAACCTGTTATAACCCCTCTCTTTGTCTGTGTGTGTGTGTGTGGTTTTTTTCATTGTTCAATCTTCCTATTATAATGCTACTGTCCAGTCCCTCTGTGGTGCAAATCATTTTAATGGCAATTCTTACTAATATAAAACTTTAATCGGTTTTTTATCCAACAGTCTTTAACAATTAAGGCTTTTTTAATTTGGATGCAGTGCAGACAGTGGTATAGTACACATCTATTATTAATAATGACCTATTTTTTTTCTATTTATTATGTATATTAGTGTCATTGAAAATCCAAAACTCAGTATAATCTAAAACTGGTGTAATAATAATAATACTTGTGTACTATGATTGTAACAGATATGGCAGCTTCCTGCTATAGCCTTGGGAGGACTTACTGAATTAAGTTTAAGCACCTCTGGGATCCATTGTGTTAAATGAATGGAGAGATTAATAAAACTGGGACTTTTCAGCTTGGAAAAGAGATGACTAAGGGGAGGGGAGATATGATAGAGGTTTATAAAATCATGACTGGTGTGGAGAAAGTAAATAAGGAAGTATTATTTACCCCTTCTCATAACACAAAAACTAGAGGTTCACCTGGAGAACTCCCTCGCAAAATTCCCATTAGCCACTCCTGTTCGCTAGCTCCTCTGGTCGCTTAGGAGTGGGCTTTTTAAAGCCCCGGTCTTCCTGAGTAGCCCCGTCCCCTGGTTAAGGGTTGATGAATGCTAAAGGGCTTAGGGATCAAGTATGGCCATTCTTATGTTCTTATTTTGGGCTAGAATTGCATGTAACCTTTCCAAGTGGGAGATATGACAGATGTAAGATCTGGAGGTTAAAAGCACTATATAGAACATGTGTCAGCCAAAAATGGAATTTTGGAATATCTAGGGGGAGGTGAATGTAAATTCCCGACCCCCATTTATGCAAAACCCAGCCTTTTGAAGCTATGCCCTGAGAAGTGGGTCATTGTCTGCTGCTAAACCGTCACATGAGGCCACGCTCAAAGGCAAGACTGAACTACTCATTGTCATTATGAACTCGTAAGCACAGACACCTATCAGAATCCGAGGTTGGAGTTAGGGTGAACTGTGGTAAGCTTTTTAGCATGTGTGTATGTTCTTTTATTTTAAAATAAGTTTTCTTTGTAATTCATTTGCCTTAAGAATAAAATGCGCTTGCTTATAAAGAGCTTGTGGTAACTTGTAACTGTGAACAATTATACTGTTCATAACTTTTGGAGAAAAACAAAGTGCAGACGCTAACCTTTTAAGCTGGTCAGCTTGCTGGGGATATAACAGCGTAGGTAGGGAACTGTACAGCCAGGAAAACCCCTGTTCAGGAGGGAAAGAGACATGGGTCTCTGACCAAGAGAATCGATGGCTGGGGAGCTGGGATCCTAGAGTGGATGCCCTTGAGAAACCACAGAGGGGGAATACTTAGTGTAGTAAGAGGAGGCCCTGAGACATAAAACCTTGGTATCAGAGGCCCAGTATGAGGCCTAAGGCCTGAACTAAAGTAATGGTCAATACTTTGCTAACATAAAGCAATGTGAAGCTGTGAGCCAGAGGCAGGCCCTGCTCACAGAAGCTGGCAAGGAAAGGGCTGATGCGGCAAGAAGATACATACCTAAAAGGTACTGAACACTAGATATCAGAACATTCGCATACTTGTACATTCCACACACAACAAGAAACAAACTGATCCATCCCAATGACAGGGCCAAAAGGGGAATATGATGGATAGAGTTGTTTTGTTCAAACCAACATGTACAAGGTGAGAGGCGGCACCTTACTACGTAGTGGGGTTGTACCTTGCTACGTAGAGGGGTTGAACCTCAATACATCAGGAGTGATATGTAACTTGTTTGTATCTGTGTATAAGAATGCATCCCTGAGTGGATATCTTTGTCCAGCATAGGGGGCAATGAAAAGTCCCGCCACTGACTGAGCTGAGTCCATTGTCAAGGGAGCACATATGTACTGGCTAGCCACACCTTAGCAGCACCTTGGAGTTCGTTTGCCCGGGAGCTGGAGACTGTGTATCTCTAAAGGCAATAAACCTGGCCAACATGCCTTCGTACCTTACTAGAGTCTGTGGTCATTGGGGGTTCTCTCAGGGTCTGCTGTGTCAGCTATCTGCGCAGAGCTGGGGCAGCACACAGAGGGAACACACGCACGCAGCCGATTGATATCAACATTGAACAGAGCAGAGCACCACACCGGTAGCATCTGACAACACTTAGTATGTCATGTTGATAATGACTAGGTTAGGGACAATATCAGTACAACAAAATATTGTACCAATATAATTGCAGGTGTAATGAAAATTGATAGTAGCTTCCTAATTCTCATTGGAGTTATCAAAATATTTGAGTGTTGCTATAAAATAATATGTTACCTTATAATAAATCTATTTTACTCAGTGTAACAAGAGAATGTTATCAGATATTGCATAAATTCATATTGAAGCTCGCAGGTGCATATAGTAGCTTTTTAGAATATTGACCAAAATTGTTTAATGCATATTTAGGCACCTAAATAAGTGGCATGATTTTTAGAAATTCTAATTATCCACACCAAATGAGACCCATGGATACTAGTCCTACTGAAAATCCAGCCATTTCCATATGTGCTAAGAATATATTTAGGTGCTTACCTATTACTGTAGATACACATGCAATATGATTTTGGCCTGTCCATGAGTTCTGATACTATGAGGTGCTAAGTATCCACAAACCCATTGAAATCAAAGGGATCTGAGAAGGTGCTCAGAATCATGAAAGTATAGGCCACTATTTTGTACAAAACCCCAAGCTGTACTAGTAGTAGAACACTGGAGAATATAACAATAAGTATCAGCCTCATGATCAAATTCCAGCTTTACCCACTCCAATGTAGGCGATCTGAGTTTCAGCCTTAAATGCTCTGGGTGATTACGTACTTGCAATACTGTGAAGGCTGCATGCTTAACCTTTGGGAGACATAATGCTTTGTTCCTATCTAGTAACTCCTTCTGCCCAAATAAAGGTTTGTTCTTGGCTATTTATACAAAAAGAAAGGACGATGACTCTTGGACTGAAACTTTTTATACCAAATTAAATTCTAGTCCAATTCTAGTCCAACAGAAAATGTATCAACAGATTGTAGAAGCTTTTTAAAAAGGGACTTTATGAAATAGACCTTAAGAATGTCAATCCAAAGGTGTTCCTTTAAGATTGTGCTCAAAATGAGGACTGATGTGTTCTCCCTAGAATCTGTTGCAATGTAAAGCTAATTACATTGTTTTCTATTGCAAAGGGACTTGTATGATTACTTCATACTGCTGAAGTATCAGTAATTACAAGTTTTTCCTGTTAACCCCATGACTAACATTTGTTTTTTTGATCCAAATCAATACAACAATAGTGAGTTTCACAGTTGGGAAAAGCTTCTAGCGAAAGCTGGGTCACTTAGGGGAAAATTTAGAAATCCTCATTGTAATAGTACTATTCCCTCCAACAATAAAATCAGTTTTTTCCCCCTTGTTTGTATGGAATTCATGTTAATTCTCTTATAATAATACAGTGTATTTTCTAGCATAATCAGTGATTACTAAAATACTTAACTTTAAATTAAGTACATTTTGATTTGAAAATTATGTTTGCTTATTTATGTGGTAATGCAGGACATGTGATAATTTGAGATGCAACTTCCAGGTCATTAATACAAATTATACAAATTTTATTGTAAAAGTAGAAATGTGGGTTGAAATTCTGGCCCCATTGAAGTCAAAGCACATTTTGCAATGGATTGCAATAAGCCCAGGATTTTATCCATGATAAATAGTACATAACCTTGTGGCACAATACTACTCATTCTTAACATCTTTTTTTCCTTTATTCATTTATGCACCTTCTATTGTCCTAAGACTCAACTTTGCCCTGGACTGTGCACCTGTACAAGGGAGTAAGGAGGAGCAAGAAACCTCTTATGCCCCTGTATGGGTTGCCTGAACCTACAGTGTGGGCATGCAGGAGCAAACAGGATTTGTGCACCCATTGCTTGCCAACCCCATTACAAGGAGGCTGGGAAATGGATTGGTCTTTGTTCAGCCCTTTGCCAACACACTGGCCATCAGAGCTGGAGTGGGAAAGGGGTTGTTGTTTTCTGTCAGTTTAGATCTCAGAAGTTTATTTCAGATATTCTTGTGTCCTATACCAGAAACAAATTACTATCCTCCGGAGCTACTGGAGTGCAGATAGGCAATGTATTTTACACATTTGCAATAAAACCTCAATTTTTGTGATTCCCCAGGGATCAATAAATCCGAACTTTGCTCCATGAGATGCATGGGGACTTTGACTTTTTTCACCTCTCCTTCAGCAATGGCTCCCTCTTGGTTAGAGCATAAGGTTTACTACAGTTGCACACACAGGGAGAGGGTAAAGGAGCAGAGATGATGTAGTGTTCAAAATTGGTAAGCCTTGGTGTTGCATAGCTTGGGACTTTGGAAGAAAATTAGGCTCAGAATTTCTCTATTATTATTTAAGAACAGAAAAATGGAAGTCTTTCCACTGACTTGAGTGGGATTTTGATCACACTTTAAGCACATACGGGAAAAAGAAAGACTCCCCAGTTATAAGTGCCAGGTTTAAATAGGCCTGGGACATGTTTCTAATGGAAAAACTTGCAAACAATACAAAAATGGGGCCCATTGATTTCAACACAACTTGGCTCCCTTAAAAAAATGAACAGAATAATATTTCAAAAAGAACCAAGAGACCGGCTAACTTTCACAGCTTGGTCCACTTATGATATAAGCATGGAGTTCCCCTGGCACACGTTTATTGCTATTGTATTTTTGGTTTCTCTATTTCTTATTCTCTTTGCCACATGCATAACTATGCAGTTATATTTCTCTGATGTTGTTTCTTTCACTGTTTAATTTTGTTGATTGTGAAAAGAACTCTTGTATTTTTTGTGGAATATTTTTAAAAATCTTTTGCGTATCATGGTTTTAAAGCTTTTAAGCTTTAAATTAATAACTCAATTTTTTAACATTTTGACTTATTAAAAAGGATATATTAATTATATTATATTATATATCTTGATTTATGTAAGGATTTTGATATAGTGTCGTATGACCAGCTTATAAGCAAACTAGGAAGACATAGCCTAGATTGAGCTTCTATAAGGTGCATGCATAACTGGTTGGAAAAACGTTCCCAAAGAGTCATTATCAGTGGCTCACAGTTAAGCTAAAATGGCATATTGAGTGGGGTCCCATAGGGATCAGTCCTGGGTCTGGTTCTGTTCTATAAATGATTTAGATAATGGAATAGAGAGTACAGTAATAAAGTTTGTGGAAGATGCCAAGCTTGGAGGGGTTACAAATGCTTTGGAGGATAGGATTAAAATTCAAAATGATCTGGACAAACTGGAGAAGTGGTCTGAAGTATATAGGATGAAATTCAATAAGGACAAAATACTCCACTTAGAAAGGAACAATCAATTCCACACATACTACATGGGAAATTATTGCCTAGGAAGGAGTACTGTGGAAATGGATTTGAAGATTATAGTGACTCACAAGCTAATATGAGTCAACAATGTAACACTGTTGCAAAAAAAGTGAAATCATTCTGGGATGTATCAGCAGGAGTGTAAGCAAGGCATGAGAAGTAATTCTTCCATTCCACTCTGCCGTGACAAGGCCTCAACTGGAGTATTGTGTCCAGTTCTAGGCACCACATTTAAGGAAAGACATGGATAAATTGGAGAAAGTCCAGAGGACAACAACAAAAATTATTAAAGGTCTAGAAAACATGATCTATGAAGAATGAATGGAAAAAACTGGGTTTGTTTAGTCTGGAGAACAGAAGACTGAGAGGGGACATAACAGTTTTCAAGTACATAAAAGGTTATTTCAAGGAGCAGGGAGAAAAATTGTTCTCCTTAACTTCTGAGGATAGGACAAGAAGCAATGGAGCAAGGGAGGTGTAGATTGAACAATAAGAAAAACTTCCTAATTGTTAGGGTAGTTAAGTGCTGGAACAAATTGCCTAGGGAGGTTGTGGAATCTCTGTCATTGGAGGTATTTAATAAAGGTTTAGACAAACAACTGTCAGGAATGGTCTAGTTATTACTTAGTTCTGCTTAGAGTGCAAGGTACTGGACTAGATGACCTATTGAGGTCTCTTCCAGTTTTACACTTCAGTGATTCTATGATTATCAATGTTGAAAATGAAAAATAATATGCATTGGAAAGCATAATTCCAACTATACATATAAAATGATGGGTCTAAATTAACTGTTACAACTCAAGAAAGAGATCTTGGAGTCACTGTGGATAGTTCTCTGAAAACATCCATTCAATGTGCAGCAGCAGTCAAAAATGTTGGGAATCATTAAGAAAGGGATGGCTAATAAGACAGAAAATATCATATTGCCTCTATATAAATCGATGGTACACCCACATTTTGATGTGCAGATGTGGTCGCCTCATTTCAAAAAAGATATATTGGAGTTGGAAAAGGTTCAGAAAAGAGCAACAAAAATGATTAGTGGTAAGGAACAGCTTCCATATGAGGAGAGATTAATAAGACTGGGACTTTTCAGCTTGGAAAAGAGACAACTATGGGGGAATATGATTGAGGTCTTCGTGTGGTGAAAGTAAATAAGGAACTGGTATATACTCCTTCTCATAACACAAGAACTAGGGGTCACCAAATGAAATTAATAAGCAGCAAGTTTAAAAGAAACAAAAGGAAGTATTTTTTCACACAACACACAGTCAACTTGTGGAACTCTTTGTCAGAGGATGTTGTGGAGGCCAAGTCTATAACAGGGTTCAAAAAAGAACTAGACAAGTTCATGGAGGATAGATCCATCAATGGGTATTAGCCAAGATGGGCAGGGATGGTGTCCCTAGCCTCTGTTTGCCAGAGGCTGGGAGTGGGTGGCTGGGGATGAATCACTTGGTGATTGCCTGTTCTGTTCATTCCCTCTGGGGAACCTGGCATTGGCCTGCTGTCGGAAGACAGGATACTAAGCTAGATGGACCTTTGGTCTGACTCAGTATGGCTGTTCTTATGATGAAAGAACATAGACAAATAACTATACTGAATTATGAATTATCTAGAAGAAAACAGAGCCTTTTTAACAAGGATTCCTTGAAACCAAATCTTGAGAATTAAATATTTGGTACATTATTCTCCATTCTGCACTGCTAAACTAAATTAATTTACTTCAGAATGCTGATTTGGGGTGTTCTGTTAGTGAACATATTTTAAGTAATAACACATCTCTTTTCTTTAAGGCTAGATAATGTTTATTCAGTTTTAAAAATAGATTTTCCACAAGACTTGCAGTAAAGTGTAGCCAATTGTTGGTGTAAGATTTATATGCAATGGTAATCCTATACAATTTTCACATATTTTATCATTTTTAATGTTAATTTTATGACAAGTAGCTTGGTTTACAACAAAACCACATTTTGGTTTATTCAAACACTGGTAGGGCTAATAAAAATACGATTATACAACAGGACCATATTTTGATAATATAACACTATATAGATTGTCTTCATCTGGGCCCTCATCCTGCAAGCACATACACACATGCTTACTCTTATGCATATTAGTTATCTCGTTCAACTCAAATACTTAATATAAAAGAACAGTCCTCAGTGAGACTTGTGTTTAAATGATTGCAGAAACAGTGCCTTGCATATTATTACTCTCATACAACCATACTGCAGCTTAACACCTGGAGAAAAAATAATTTTAAGATCGTATTAGTTACTTTATTGACAACATGGTTCCCTAAAAATTCAGTAGCTATTGATTACATGTAATTATATCTTGTCCTAGATCTGTTATGTTATGCTGATATAATAGGAGCAATTACGACAAATTGCTGGGTAGTAACTTTGAAAGGGCTTATGTTATTTTCTGGCTTTGCAACCAGTTTTGTATGGGTTTGATTTAGTTTAGTTTTGGTGTACCTAACCTCATGAGTCACCAGCTCAGTTGTATATCAGAGGAAGACCCTAGTAGTCACTCAGCCATGATGTAATTTAGTCTTCCTAAGAACCACAGCAATGCTAAAATAAAATCTCTGTGATGGTCAAGCCATCTGTCCAGAGGGTAAAAATACTACTCATCCAGTTCAGTGATAAAAGGTCAGAGATAATCATCTGCTTCTATATTCTTAATGGAAAAATGTGCCTCAAAGGGTAGACAGCTACCATGCAAAATGTTTTATCATATCAGGCACATTATTCATACTGTATCACACACACAATTCTTTTTGTGCCGGTTGCTAGCAAGTGCTTTGTAAAATAATATCACAACCCTGCAGTACTGTATAGTATTGTAGTTTTTTATGACTATTAAATCATGTGGAACATTATTTTTTCCTGATGATTTCCTTTGTTATACTGGTTAAAAATATCTTAATAAAGTAGATAAGAATTTTTCTTAAGGAGGAAGAGATGGATTTAAGTAAATACAAAACAAATTGGATATTAGTACACAGGAAGAAAGTAAGATTGATGATCTGACAAAACATTAATTAAAAGAAGAATGTTGCCAAGACCTACTCATATAATTCAATTGCACATAATTCAAAGGCAAAATTAATTTACTGTTTCTTATTTGACAACAAAACAGCAACTTTTTATTGATTTTTTTTAAATCAATGCATATAAGACATATTTAAATGCTCCAATTGGAAATAGTGATATTGAAATAGTGTTATTTAACCTCTGCACTTTGAATTTAAATTTCAAGAACCTCACAAAAATGGCAGAAAATCAACTTTTCAATTAAACAATTTCACAGTCGTTTCTGTAGGTCTGTGTTAGTTTGCAAATATTGAATCCCAATTGTTTTATTAATTAAAGGAAATAACTTAAAACATTTGGTGTAGATTTGTTCTGAGCAGTTGCCAATGCTAAGCCCAACATATGTTGAATATTTTATTTAAATGTGATTTATTGCAAAATTTACCAATAGTGGCTGACAATATTTTGTTTAAGATTATTTGCTAAGTGTCAGCAGTTTTAAAGCTTAAATATTATTATGTATTAAAATGTCAAATACATTGACTGCACCACAGCTAAAGGTGGGGCAGAATTTGTGTGGGCTTACCCAAAGAAGGACAGCTCTGCTTTGTGGTTGGTTGGAAGGGAGGAAGAAGGTCTGAAACTGCTGCAAAAGGTGCTTGGTGGTCAACTTTGCAGCAATGACTCACACCTCCCTCCCCCAGGAATGTGCATAAAGGCACAAAACCTGGGTGGGGCAAGTTTCTATGTGAAAGCAGCGAGGAAGCCAGCACCCATGCTTCCTCCCCTAGTAGCCAGCAAGTGGAGGCGAATGGCAGGCTGGGTTTGGACCTGCTGTGGGCATTACGCTAGTCACCCTTTTTAAAGGAAAGGAAGGAATTTTTCCCACACCACCAGAACTGGCTTCAGTGGAGTGTGTTTTTTTTGCCTTCCTCACAGCGGATGTGAGGATGGACCTTTTCTGGTGAATAGAAAAGGTGGTAGGCCATATGTCACAACTTATTTTGTAATATTGGGTGGATGTTCAGTGCAGGTACTCCATAGGGAGGGCAGCCAGTGACCAGATAAACGTCCTGGTAAAGGACTTAAAAGGCGGTACTGGATAAAGAAACAGATTGGGGGAGGGGGTTCGGGAACTCCCATGAACAGTACGGCAGGGAGCCAACCGCCCTTTCCCCTCTCTCCCCCCGCTCCCTGTTCTCATAGTCCTCCTTAAGCCTCTTGCGAGGCTGGTGAATGGTAAGGTCCAAGCCATGGGTCGGCTAGGGGACCTGTATAGAAACAAAGGGGAGCTGGTGGAAGCCCCGGATAATTGATGTGAATAAGCATGGATTAAACAGGGGGGCTGGTGAAAGCCCCAGAGAATTGATTTGAATAAGCATGGATTTGCCTGCATTGTACACTTTATCTGCCGGGTAGCCCCAGACATCTATATAATAAAGTTGCGGCCTGAGTAAAACCCATAACAAGTCTCCTGTCCTTCTTGCGGTATACCCAGACAAGTACATATTGAATCCCTACCAACTCTGTATTAATTTATTATACAGGTCTGTCAGTATATATGATATGTTCCAAATGTGTCTGGCTATGTCTACACTGCTCCACAGTTCAGACTATGGGAATATGAACAGCAGTGCTCAACAAAGTGCTGCACTTTAACGCCCCTCTGTGGATGGCTTGGGCACAAAATAAAAGGTTGATAGCTAGTCCTCTTCAAACAGGACTATATTAATGCAAACCAGGAACCTTCCTGAAGCATCCAGATGGGGGAGTTACAGTGCAGCGCTTTTGAGCGCCATACTATTCACACCCCTGAACTGCGGGGCGATGTAAACAAGCCCGAAATTTATTTTTCAGTACAAGACTATGAATCATACATGTTTGGAAATGGCAGTGGAGAGAATAACTTCACCTTAATATTTTGTCTGGCAACACAAAAATAATCTTTATCCCTGCTTTTAAGAAAGTGCATATGCTTCTACAAGCAAATAGGAAGTGTTAATATAGCTTTGGATATTTAAAGGATAAAACTGTTCAATATACAAATGACTGCTGAAAATAAAGTCTTTGGCACTGATATATGCAAAAGTCATCCAAAGCTAACATAGTCTGCCTGGTTACATAGAAGATATATTGATTGATATTCTCACAGTCTTGGAAACAAATACAACACTTAAAACTTTATAGCCCATGAAGATTCATTTTAGGCATAGGACACCGAAGCTATGCTGAGGTTTTGGAATCACTTTTCTGTCTCCTTAATTAGTTACATAGGATCCATAGGTTCTTCTTCTTCATTACTGTTTTATACCAGATAACACATTTCTTAAAAAGATGAGTTTTTCCCCCCAGATGTTCTGAAGCTGTACTTCTAAACTACTGCAAAGTAAATGACAATGCAGTTTCTGTCTCACTTTGCTAATAATCCAAGTTTCCATGGACATCCATGCTTTACTCTCAGTTTCATATTTAGTCTATGGTACATTCATATTTCCACACATTTCAAGTATATTTATAATTTCCACATGTCTCAGGCATATTTATAATATGAGTGTGGTATGGACCTTAGATTCTTCAATCACACCTTGACTGACTGAAGGGCCATTGTGATAATATTGTGATAATAATATACTTTTGTAAATCTATGGTACAGTGGTTGCCCTTAAAAATGTGTCAATTTCACTTTTGAAAGATAGGCAATGTGACTTCAGTATTTGCAGAGTTCCCTATTAATTGTTTTTTTAAAAAGTACAATAGAATACGTATTTGGTGAATATTCTTAGTATTTGAGAATACCTAAGGAATTCTGTAAATACTGAGGTGACTATGTTTATGTATAAAAGGCACAACTGACAAGTGTTCAAAGGTGAACATTGTGTGTACATGACAAGTATGAGACATCAGAAACCTCATCTCCATATTATCTTATTTACATAGTTATATTCTGCCATCTTTACTCACTTTGAGTGTTATTTTGTGCTACAAGAAATCCTACTGAACTCAGAATAAAGTTTCAGAGTAGCAGCCGTGTTAGTCTGTATCCGCAAAAAGAACAGGAGTACTTGTGGCACCTTAGAGACTAACANTGTAAGATTTTTGGGTCCGGGGCTCTTTTGCATTTTGTATTTTGCATAGAGTGAGGCACGTTATTGTCACTAATATGGTTCTGGGGAAAAAAAAATGGGTACATTTTGTTCTCACTTTCCAAATGTGCTATAGCATCATATCCTGAACCAGTTCATTGACAAAAATCCTACTTCATCAACCATTTGTTTGAAGAAGTGTCACTTCTATGTAAAAGCAGCAAAGAGTCCTGTGGCACCTTATAGACTAACAGATGTATTGGAGCATGAGCTTTCGTGGGTGAATCCGATGAAGTGACAGGTTTCAGAGTAGCAGCCGTGTTAGTCTGTATCCGCAAAAAGAACAGGAGTACTTGTGGCACCTTAGAGACTAACAAATTTATTAGAGCATAAGCTTTCGTGACTACAGCCCACTTCTTCGGATGCATATGAAGAAGTGGGCTGTAGTCCACGAAAGCTTATGCTCTAATAAATCTGTTAGTCTCTAAGGTGCCACAAGTACTCCTGTTCTTTTTTTCAGAATAAAGTATGATTTAGCTAGAGTGGCTGAACTTAGCCTATAACAGACTTCCAAGTATGCTGTATGTTAAGGAGATAGGTGAAGGAATAGTGGGAGGACATGATATTTTTCTCAAACAATATACAGATTCATCTGAAATGGGAATTCATCTGAAGCTTTGACTTTACTACTTTACTGACATCCCTGGCATAGGCCAGTCCAGTTCTGATCCCTACCCACTCAAACATTTCAACAGCTGTTTGGTGGCTTCCTGCCCCCCCTTTGAGTTTCTATTTTAAAAATTTCTGTCTGAAGCTGTTTAATGCTCCCAATTGAGTTTCTCTAAGCAAAAAATAAACTATCAAAGAAGGCTGAAAGCAAATGAAGTAGGATTGAAGGGAAGTGTGACCATTCTCACAATTCAAAGAGATCATGTATTTAAAACCATGGCCTAGCTGCTGTTACTTTTATCAAGGCAACCCTGGTTGCCACGCTGCTTTGAACATTTAGTTTTGATTTAAAGTTAAGACAGGAGACATTTATACAGTGCTGCTCCTGATTTGGTTCTTAGAGTTCAGACAAAAAGTTTGAAGTCATCCAGATGTTTGGAAGATCTGGTCAACAGAAACATAATTTCTGATGGGAGGGAGAGTCATCTGATTTGAAAGCGGGTAACTGAGAGTTATTAAAAGAATAATTTAAAATTCACTGAAAAGTGCCTACCATTGCCGCTTGCACAATGGAGTCCTGGTCCATAATTGGGGCTCATAGGCACTACTATAATCAAATAATCAACACCCAGGGGGACTGGATGTTCCAGGAGATTAGAAAAGATATATGTGGCCTTTAACCATTTAGGTTACCATTTTGTATCTGGCCCAGACTGATAGAGACTGAAAAGACTACATTCCGTGAGACTTGATCCATGCATCACCAGGTCACTTTCAGCTTACTGTCTATATTCTAATGAGTTAGTGGTTCCAGTTCAGGTGTTAATGGAAAATTGCCCACATCAGGAAAACTACCACTACAAATTATATGAATTGGCACCTGTGCAGTGATAATGTCAGCAGAAGGGCCAAGGAATTTCTGATTGAATTACCTTCTCATCTGAAAAAGTAACTTCTCTAAAACAGAGCTGAGACATATTGGCAGGATTGGGGCAGGAAGTCTACACTACTACTGCCTATGCTGTGTGTGTGGATAAATAGTCGACTACCATGTTGTCAATTGGACTCTGGAAGTTGTCATAGAAACTAATCAAACTTTAAAACATTATGGCCAAATTTTCAAATATGAACACCAAAAGTCCACATACATACACATTATGTATGCAGAATGAGACCTTTGATTGGACATGCAATGACAGTGGTCATCACTAAAAAATTTTCCTTTTCCAATAGCTACTATACAGTTGTCTCTGAAATGCTCCAGCTTCCCTTATATTTAGAATAGGAACTAAATATGATATCTCAGATGTCTCACTATGTGGTAAGATTTAGTAAATAATAAACATTTTAGTGACAACCACTGTGCCATGACTTTTCATGAAAATGGGCTAATTGTGCATTCAAAGTGCTGTGTAGATGCCTACCTAGTCTACTACGTGTGTAATAACCATTTGCACTCACAGCAGGACTCTACCTTTTGGAAATGTGTATGTAATTTCAATATGGAAAAAAAATATCATTGAAATAGCAGATCTCTGGTCTCATGTCTTACAAAACATCAGAAGCAAACAGTAATGGCCCCCCAAAACACACCTAGATGTTTTACTGTTTAAATATTATAAGGGAGAAAATAATTCACTGTGGAGATCATTACCAATGAAATCCTCATCTTTATTTTTTATACAGCCTCAAAAACCACAAATTAAGCTCCAAAAAGAGTCCAGTGACAATTTAAAAGAAATTTATCTTAATTATTGTTTCTCTCATCTTCTCAGTTCATTTAAAGTAGCATATTAAACTGAAAAGCTCATGAAGCCTTTAAAAAGCAGATGTTTTCTGCTGAACTAGAGAGCCCCCAATGTTTATTTTTCAATATGTTAAAGGAAAAGACAAGGACCATTGACATTGCTGAGATGAATCATACCGATCTGTTTCATTTGGCACTACAGTTGCTTAGAATTGGAAAAAGGTGCACGTAGCAGGTGAAGCAAAGTCTGCTGAGTGAGAAGACAATCCTACCCAAATTCAGCCCTGTCAAGTTGAGAAAATAGTTCTTGCTTTGATGATAAACTGAATAAATGGGATAATATTCCTTAAACACCACAGGTATCAAGTGAGCACAAACAAGTCAGGAATATATTTCTGTAAACTGTTGAGCATCTGAAACTGCAAAGTATTCAAAATACAGAAAATGAGATGAGTTATTATAAGCCATCTTTTCTAAATAAAATTCCTGCACTCCGAGCAAAATTTGCTAAACAAAACAGGTTTACAAGAAAACCGTACATGCTGTGGGGTGACGCTTCTTTAATGAACAGCTGTACCAGAAAACGAAAGCAAAGTAATTCATGAGAACCATGCTGAAAGATACACATTAAATCCCTCAGAAACAATGGTGGCCTGCAGTACTACTGCCAATTTACATTATCTCGGTAGTTGACATAACAATGTACCTCCTACATGTCAATGCAATACATGCTATACAAGAAGTCTGGTTCAGCAGTTACATCTTTCAGATACTCTGACACCTGAACACACAAAACAGGGATTAACTAGATCTCTCAATACTATCTGTGTGATTTCTCATATCTATAATATAACCATGGGCATTGGTTCTTAATTATTATCTTTCTCATAATCACATTTTTCATTAATCTGGAAACGAATCCCATCAAGTCAATATTAGAGTCACTGACATTCAATCCTTGGCTCTGAAGGTGGATCTGTGATTATTATTTCCAAAATATGGTATCCTGCCCAAGCTTTTGCTGGGGAACACACAGTAAATTTGTATATGCACTAGTTTTATGATGTACTGTACTGCACTTCATACACAGCTGAAGACTAGTTTTGGTTAATTAAAGATTTTATTGCACACTAAAAGACACAGTGCAGAGTAAACAATACTGCACACAAAATAAAAGGCTGCATAAACACGTACACAGCATCTCTACCGCCACTTCTTTATAACTGCTGAAAAATGCATTTAACAATTATTCCATTCTGCTCTCACAGTGAGTACACAATGACCTTGGTCAGCAGTTTCAAGAGTAATGCATCAATATATGATGAATTTTATGAATTGATGTTTGTGGCTCAGAACATCTTTTGGTTATAAACAAGCTTTTATTCTTCTCTGCTACAGTATCCACTCTTTGCAATGCATTATGCATGGCAATAAGTCTCATCCTGAGGGTGGAAATTGATATATTAAATTTACCATTTTTTATTAGCTCTTTCTAGTAAAATGTCTCAATAATCTGTGTTACTGAGCATTTTCACTGCAAAGGATTTTGGATAGAATACATTTATTGCACATAAAGTGTTTTCTAATCAAGTAAAATTAAGAGAATCCATCATTAATGAGTACATTTTTCACAGTGCAATTAACACAGTTGCCAGCAAGATAAGACTTAATTTTAGAGGTACTGAACACCCACAGTCCCCATTGACTTCAATTGGAGTTGCAGGTACCCAGCACTTCTGAAAATCAGACCAATAGAGATGACTTCCCTTAGAAAAAATATGCATAATACAAAAAAAGATACATTTCTATGATTCTATGATTTTATGATTCTATAAACATCACTGCTTCTAAAATGTCCTTTTACTGTATGTTATATTTACTCTTAGAGGATATCCTCTATTGTATTAGCTCAGGACTTTTGATATCCTATGGCATTAAAAATTCATTTGTCTGAGCCACAAACATATTTTATATAGTCAATGTATTAATTCTGAGGAAGCTGGGGACAGAAATCCTCATCTTTTGTAAATTGAAATAGCTTCATTGACGTACGTGGAGCTATGCTAATTTACACCAGCTGAGAATCTAGGCCAGTATCTCAAAGAGTGATTATCATTAGAGCTGTAGGAATAAACAATTTTCAGTTCAGTAGCTGAACCAAAAATCAAAAATAAATTTAGATTTTTGTTAACCTGAAACAATTCTTTTTTAAAGTTGTATGACAACCAAGAAAGTTAAAAAAAGAGGAGTTTGGGTGAAAAAAAAAAGATTTTATTTCAATTACCTGTTAGAAATATTTATTATAAATTAAAGTAACACTCAAAATGAAAAAGTCCTTTTAAAACAACAAGTCAAAATGTGTTGTTCTGAAAACATTGAAGTGAAATGTTTCAACTTTTTGGACTTTTTTTTTCCAACCAAAACAATTTAGCTTTTTCAACAAGAATTCACAGATTATTTCAGTCAACCTAATCTACAATTTTTGTCTAAAAATAGTTTGTCTGAAAATCTTTGCCTGGCTTTCATTAGCATATCACTCTGAGGATAGGACAGGAAGCAATGGACTTAAATTGCAGCAAGGGCGGTTTAGGCTGGACATTAGGAAAAATTTCCTAACTGTCAGAGTGGTTAAGCACTGGAATAAATTGCCTAGGGAGGTGGTGGAATCTCCATCACTGGGGATTTTTAAGAGCAGGTTGGACAAACACCTGTCAGGGATGGTCTAGATAATACTTAGTTCTGCCTTGAGTGCAGGTGACTGGACTAGATGACTTCTCTGAGTCCATTCCAGTTCTATGATTCTATGATTTTCTTAGAAATTGGTAGTTCAACCACCCACTAATATTTACATTACAAAAAGCAAATACTTCAGAGGGTTTTCAACTACTTAAAGATAACATAACAGCAATAGTGAGACAGTTATTGAAAACTAAATGGAAAAACAAATATAAATTCAATTACCAAATCTGTCTAGATATTTGAGGGTATCACATACATAAAGATCAGTGATACATAACCAACCCATATCGGTCTGAAGCATGGACAGACTTTGAACCATATCTTCAGCTGGTGGTAAATCTTTGTATCTCCATTGATATAAAAAAAATACATTGATTTACACCAGCTGAAGATCGTGCAATTCATCTGAGCAGGGAATGCAAGGGTTGGCATTACAATTTTGCCTGCCAGCTTGCAGTGCCACTTTATTGATACTAAAGTAAAAATGAATTAAACAAAATACAGACACATGAGAGGGGAAACAAAATGGAGAACAGAAGGAGTAAGGGGGGAAAATATATTTATTCCATGAATTTTCTATTTAGTGGGTTTATTTTTTAGAGCAAACTAAATAAAATTACTGTCAGCTGGCATGCTGTTGAGGAAGGATCAACAGCTGCACTCATACTCTCTCCTACAGGTGTCTGGTGGTGCAATTTTCAGCATTTGTTTCACGGACGAGGTTGTGGGGTTGGTGAAACATGCACAGAATGTATATTTGTAATTCACATACACATCTTCACTGAATTCACAAGTATCTTCCTACTTTAAGCTATTAGCTAAACACATTAGAAGAGTCAATGCATAACAAGGGACATTTCTCAGACTTGTTTTTTTTAAATAACTTTTTTCAAGAGCACTTTTGAATTAGTTACTGTTACTAGGCTGTTAGTATCAATGAAGACAAATGTTCTGTACACATTGACAAGTGAACGACTTATGTTAATAGCAGTTATGATAGTTTGGGCTCATTAATTGTAGCATACAACATATTTGACAAATTTAGATCTTTTTCTCTTAGTGAATTATCTGTTAACACATTTCTTTTCTGGTTTATTTATTATTCTATACTACTTGACAAACACCTATTGAAAACATTTTTCAGTCTGTGAGTTGTGCATGACCATATTCATTTGGAATACATCTTCATTTATTCACTGTTTGCCTCTCATTAATTATGATACACAATTGATCACCTAACTTGGATGGGCCAAAATTTTCAGACACGAGTACCTGAAGTGAAGCAACTAAATTGAACCCCTCCTTATGTGGTCTGATTTTGAGACATGCTGAGCACAAATACAATCAAATGGGATGACTTAGGTAATTATAGGCCAGTTAGCTTGATATCAATCCCAAGCAAAATAGTGGAATGGCTGATGTGGGACTCAGTCAACAAATTGTTGTGAAATATCAGTGAATGGGGTTGTTTCTAGCTGAACCAACCAAATGTTATTCAATATCATTGTCAATCATCTGGAAGGATATATAAAAACGTTGTTGACAAAGTTTGCAGATGACATAGATATTGGTGGAGTGTTAAATAATGATAAGAGCTGGTCACTTTTATAAAGCACTCCTCAAAGGACTTAGGGATCATAACAAACTAAACATGAGCTCCCAGAGTGATGTTATGGATAAAAAGGGGGTAATGTGGCCTTTTAGATGTATCAATAAGGGGATATTGAGTGGGACTAGGGAGATGATGTTACCTTTGTATATGGCATTGATAAGATCATTACTACACTAGTGTTCAGTACTGGTGTCCACACACACACACACACAAAATCTTTAAAAAGGATGCTGAAAAATGGACAAGTTTCAGAAAAGAGTCACAAGAATGATATGAGATCTGCAAAATGCACCTTACAATGAGGGGTTTAAGAAATCACTCTATTTAGCTTACTGAAGAAAAGATTAAGAGGTCACTTGATCATAGTCTATAAGCACCTATCCAATGAAAAGATATTTGATCCTTGATTGCTCATTAAGCCAACAGACAAAGGCATAATAAGATACAATAAATGAAAATTGAATCTAGAAAAATTCAGACTAGTTGTACATTTTTTGAACAATTTAATTAACCATTGGAATAGCTTATTAAAGAGATGCTATATACACAGCAGATATAAATTAATATAGTTCTGATGAAATCAACAATGATTTGCATCAGCTAAGCCTCAGGGCAGACATCCGTAAATCAAGATTAGATGTCTTTCTTTCATATATACTCTGGTTCAACCATAATTGGACACAGTGGAAGAAATACTGGGTGAAATTCTATATCTATGCTATTCAAGAGGTCAGACTAGATGATCATAAAATAAATGATCATCAGATCATCAGACAAATAACTATTATAATAGTACACCTCACTTTTTCATTGTTGGCTTTCAAAATGGCCAATTCAAATAGGCAAGAGGATGTAACTAAATGTGCAAAAATGCTACAAAGTGTGGAAGTGGGAACAATATCTTTCTTTATAATCTTGTACTTGCCAAACTTGGCAAATAGAACTTTTTTTTGCTCCTAAATGGAATAAGAGCTCACATTGATTTGTAACTCTTTGCATGAGACAATGGGGCAGATCCTCAGCCAGTGTAAATATGTGTATCTCTGTTGAGGTCATTAGTGTTACACCAATGTACTCAAGCTGAGGATCTGGTCTATTATTTTAGCAAGTTGTATTTTTTCTGATGCTGGGCCAGCATATTTCCCACTTGCCTTTATGGTCTACTTATTTGTGGGATAGCACAGCTAAGTACAGGGCCTGGAATAATGACACAAGCTTGAGCTCAGTAAGCAAAAGAACCATGTCTATTTTATTAGTAGAAGCGGGTACAGAGGAGTTCTCCTTCTGCTGATGTTTTGCTGGTACCTAACTTTTATTTCTCTCTACCAGGGGCAGAAAAAAATATACTCCACTGAATTTTCTCTCTGAAATACTTCCTGAGCTAATAGTCCTTCCCCCTATGGAAGTAGCCAAAACTTTCGGGGCTGTGTGTGTACCAAAAACACTCTCTCAGCCAGCACAGTAACTTGATTAGACTCTATTATTATTTATTTGTATTCCAGTAACATGCACAATATATTAGATTCTGCCCCACATAGATAAAGACATAACCTTTGCACCAAAGAACCTAAAATTTAAGAATGCAAGTAACATATAAGGAGATGGAAAGGGATAATGTCAGAATATGTATAATTAAACAATGTATATTTTTTTTGGTTATTTTTAAGAATACACATATCAGCTGTACTCAATTGCCCCTCAACCTGTCTCAATGAGCTGCAGCAGTACAAGGCCTATGACATATTGCTGAGCCATATAATTCCATCTTGTTTGGGGCAGTGTTATTTACTCACAGCTTCTCCCCCACCCCCCGCCCCCAGACATACACACACACAAAAAGAGATGTGTACGTTTGTGCTTGTGTGTATGGTATTGAACTGGCTGGGCGTATGTGCATGATTGCCCACTATAACAAAGACTCAGAACGGTGGGTCATGGGCCCTGTATAGTTAACAAAGAAATCTGGTTTTAGCATTTGTTTTAGGACTGCAAAAAAATAAAATAAAAAAAAGTCTACTTTCCACTTTCCCAAACATAACCCATTCCTGTCCACTATTATCACAAGACACTGTACAGGGCCTGCCTAAAGGTTTTGGGGAAGGATAGCAAGGTATTCTTTCGGATAGACCTCACACTTATTTAACTGATTTATTTAACATAAAAAGTGTATGTATGATGGAGAGTTTCAGATCCATTCCCCAATCTTACCCAACATAACATCCTATTACAGAAGTAAGCCCCAACCCTAGTGGTGAACTAGCTTCACAAGGAAAAGAGCTAGATAATTATTTTAAAATAAAAGCTGTGATTCCCCTTAAACTGTATAATTTAATCCAAACTAGAGGACTGACTCAAAGCTCCACAGGGCCCAAAGGCCAGCCACGATACTGGCTAATGGAGAGACCCTCTTGTAGTACTGTAGGAGCAGGGGGAATCTCTGTTCTTATGGCATAAATGCCCATGCACTGAAGCTAGTGACATCAAAGGCTGTGGGGATCTAAGTTCCTAAGTGTGTTTAGACTTACTTATATATATGTACAAATATATCTTTCATTACATAAATAGCCTGTAGCTATAACATGCTACAAATAATTAAGAGTAATAATATTGTTATACAATATTCTGGTCTATTGAACGTTGGATTAGCAAAAGCAGGTAGCATCCCTGGAATAATGGCATAAGCACAAGCTCAGTAAACAACAGCCTCACAACAGTTTATGAATGGCAAAGGGCACAGATTCCAACTGCTGGTTCTGACGTGTAAAAACGTTTTGTTTTCTCCACAAGGCAGGAAGCACAGACTCACCGCTGAAGTGCTCCTCAGTTGCCTCCTGAGACAAAGGTCCTGCCCAGCTTGAAGGAGCCTCCCCTTTCAGGGTCTGTCTGTGGGGGTACCAGGACATGTCCTGTCACCTACCAAGCACAGTAATAGTTTTACAATTTATCTATATCAAAATAGATTTAGGTGCCAGTTTTGCCTCAGATAAATAGATGAGGTAAGGTTACCTCAGTATTTGCCATATTGTCAAGATTTCCTTTTATTTCCTTTACACTTTACTGTACTATATGGAATATAAAATATATGATATACTATATGGAATATAAAAATATAAAATAATAACATTTGCAAATGACACCAACCTGGGAAAGTTTGCAAGCACTTTGGAGAACAGGATTAGAATTTAAAATGACCTTGAGAAATTGGAGAACTGGTCTGAAATCAAAAAGATGCAATTCAATAAAGACAAGTGAAAAGTACTTCACTTAGGAAAGAAAAATTAAATGCACAACTATAAAATGGGGAACAACTGGCTAGGTAGTAATACTTCTGAAAAGAATTTGGGGAGTACAGGGGATCAAAAATTGACTAAGAGTGAACAATATGATGCAGTGATGAAAAAGGCTAATGTCATTCTTGGGTGTGTTATCAGGTATATCATATGTAAGACTGTCAAAACTATAAAGGGAAGGGTAATAGCTGTCCTGTGTACAGTACTATAAATCCCTCCTGGCCAGAGACTCCAAAATCCTTTTCCCTGTAAAGGGTTAAGAAGCTCAGGTAACCTGGCTGGCATCTGACCTAAAGGACCAATAAGGGGACAAGATACTTTCAAATCTTGGGGGGGGAAGGCTTTTGTTTGTGTTCTTTGTTTGGGAGTGTGTTCATTCTCGGGACTGAGAGGAACCAGACATCAATCCAGGTTCTCCACATCTTTCTAAACAAGTCTCTCCTATTTCAAACTTGTAAGGAAATAGCCAGGCAAGGCGTGTTAGTTTTCCTTTGTTTTTCTCAACTTGTAAATGTACCTTTTACTAGAGTGTTTATCTTTGTTTGCTGTACTTTGAACCTGAAACTAGAGGGGAGTCCTCTGAGCTCTTAGTTTGATTACCCTGTAAGGTTAATTTCCATACTGATTTTACAGAGATGATTTTTACCTTTTTCTTTAATTAAAAGCCTTCTTTTTAAGAACCTGATTGATTTTTCCTTGTTTTAAGATCCAAGGGGTTTGGATCTTGATTCACCAGGATTTGGTGGGAGGAAGGAGGGGGGATGGTTAATTTCTCCCTGTTGTAGATCCCAGGGGGGTTGGAACTGATTCACCAGGAGTTGGTGGGAGGAAGGAGGGGAATGGTTAATTTCCCCTTGTTTTAAGATCCAAGGGGTTTGGATCTGTTTTCACCAGGGATTTGGTGAAGGTTTTTTCAAGGTTTCCCAGGAATGGAATCCATTGAAATGGTGGCAGCAGAACCAGAGCTAAGCTGGTAGTTAAGCTTAGAAGTTTTCATGCAGGCCCATACATTTGTACCCTAAAGTTCAAAGTGGGAATCCAGCCTTAACAAAGACACAGGAGGTAATTGTCCTACTGTACTCAGCACTAGTGAGGCCTCAGCTGGAGTGCTGCATCCAGTTCTGAGCAGCACACTTTAGGAAAGACGTGGACAAAATGGAGAAAGTCCAGAGGAGAGTAATGAAAATGATAAAAGATTTAGAAAACCTGATAT
The DNA here is from genome assembly GCF_013100865.1 of Trachemys scripta elegans. NCBI lineage: Eukaryota > Metazoa > Chordata > Testudines > Emydidae > Trachemys > Trachemys scripta. The sequence continues at coordinate 62,818,429 of NC_048303.1, read as the reverse complement.
ATGAGGAAAGGTTAAAAAACCTGGACATATGTAGTCTTGAGAAAATAACACTGAGTGGGGACCTGATTACAATCTTCAAACACATTAAAGGCTGCTAGGAAGAGGTAGGACAAGAAGTAATGAGCTTAATCTTCATCAAGGGAGATTTAGGTCAGATATTAGGTAAAAATTTCTACTATAAGGGTAGTTAATCTCTGGCATAGGCTTCCAAGGGAGGTTGTGGAATCCCCATGATTGAGGGTATTTAAGAGTAGGTTGGACAAACATCTGTCAGGAATGATCTAGTTTACTTGGTCCTGCCTCAGCACGGGGGGCTGGATTTAATGACTTGTTGAGGTCCTTTCCAACCCTACATTTCTATGATGGAATGCCTAGGGAATACAGCAAAGGCTGAGGCAATGTTATTTAGGTGTCTAAATTTTTAAAAGGCAAGTTTTTAAAGTTTGCCACTATACAATGTAGGGACCTGGTCCTGCAAACATCTGCATATGTGTCCCATTTCTTCAGTGTTTGCAGCATGGGACCCTGTGTGTATATCTAATTATGCATACACACTCAACCCTTATTATTCCACAGATTTTAAGAATCCATCACAATAATATCTTATTCCTGCACAACAGTTAAATTACTTTTTATAAGCTTTTAAAAATGGAAAAACAACAAAAATTAAGATTAATGTTGGTTGCACTCTAGTATTTGCATGATTATTTGATCAATCGCCCTATAAGAATATTTAAAAAACAATTTTACAGTAAATGAAATGCCAGGAACTTTATATTATATTACATAAGTTGTACCCCCTAAAATCATAACGCTGATTTATTGCTGCGATCTACTATTTAAAGCATGAACGAGAACTATTAAACTCTCATTCCAGAAGGGATGTTTTATTATTAACAGATGCATTCTGATGGGGGAGTCTCACTCTATCATGAAATATAGTTCTTATTTCACCATGTGTTTATTCATTATATATCTATTGGGATTCAAACATGGGTCAGCTGTTGGTTGAGTCCCTTGTTCTTGCCTCCAGTTTTCATCAACTTCCTATGCGATTCTGGTCATTTTGTCTCCAGTGACCTATCTGTTGTTATTCTTCTTCCTGTGTAAACACTAATCAGTCTACTTCCATGAGTGCACATGATCTCTTCTCCTCCTCTCTACTTTGCTTTAATAAAAAAAACATTTTTCAAAAATGGGAGGACGCTCACTTTTTCCCGCCTCATTTTTCAAGCACAGAAACATGGCATTTCAAATTTTTAAGTAAACAAAAAGTCCTATTTTTCATACTGACAGCAAAAAGCAGTGATGTATGAACCCGCAAGTCATATAATGACTTATCCCTGATGATATTTGAAGAAGCCTCCATATATTTTTAAAGCAAGTCAGAATGATTTGTTTTGGCACTGCATTGCAGTCCTTGGGGTTTTTTTAAGCTTTTAATATGCTATGTTTCATTTTCCATGGTGTAGGTCCTTCATTATATATTAGAATTCATCTGCTAAAATCAGTGATAAGTCTCAGAATAGGTTGAGTAGTACTATACTAATAGCAGGAATATCCTCTATTATTAAGGTTGGATAATGGTTTTTATTCCAAGGCACTATATTTAGTCACTCATAGCCTTCTGAAACTCACATTTTGAGCTGTGATTTTGCAGGTTTGCAGGCTTCAGAAAATTGAATTTGTCAATAAGGGCCTAGATTGCAACAGTCTTACTCATTCTGAGTACTACTTAATTCTAATGCAGTCCTACAACTTTGGCACTCTTATTGCAGTAGGGGAAGTAGGATCCACAGAGTTTCTACATCTCCTCCAATGTTTTACAGGTAGGAGGGATGGGGCAATAAGGGTTGGGAGATGAACAATGCCTGGGTTGTAATCAGCTGCAAATTCCTGGGAGAAAATACCCCTGATAAAGTATTGCCCTGCTGGAGAATCTGCACCAGAACTAGACTCTGTGCATCTATCTCAGGGGTGGGCAAAATACGGCCCACAGGCCAGATCCGTCCCGTCCAACATTTCTGTCTGGCCCACCATGACTAACATTTCTGTCCAGCCTCCTCTGCTCCCTCACAATCTCCGAGTCTAGGCAACTTAAAGTCCCGCGGCGCAGTGGGACGTTCAGGCAGGCTGCCTACCTGCTGTGGCCCCACGCTGCTCCCAGAAGTGGCCAGCTGCAGCTGGCACATCTCTGTGCACCCCTGGTGGGGGGGGAGGTGGCTCTGCACACTGCCCCCTGCCCACAACACTGCCCTCATAGCTCCCATTTGCTGGAAACCTGTCATGCCTTTCTTCTGCAGCTCCATACTAGGCCAGAATGGGGACGCTGACTCATGCCCACTATAAGAGAGAGGGGACTATATAAGTTAATGCTAGTACAGGAAAATCCCTCTTTTACTGGACCAGGCAAAGCATCCCCTACCCTCCCATCCATGGAAGTGGTGAAATAACAGGGTTTGGCAGGATTTGCTGTGGGCACTGTGCTAGTCTCTCTTTCCGTGAGGGGCTGGGAAGGAAGTTGTCCATCACAGTCAGATTGGGCAAAGCAAAGTGGGGGGAGGGGGGTTTGCCTTCTCCACAGAGAGTTCAGGGGAGGAGGGGCTTAGTTGGGACAACATGAAACGTGAGTTAGGCTATGATGTCACAATTCATTATATAAACATGGGGTAGATATCCAGTTCATGTACTCCATGGAGAAGGGATAAATAAATAGAGATATCCTAGCTCCTAGAACTGGAAGGGACCTTGAAAGGTCATCAAGTCCAGCCCCCTGCCTTCACTAGCAGGACCAAGTACTGATTTTGCTGCAGATATCTAAGCGGCTCCCTCAGGGATTGAGCTCACAACCCTGGGTTTAAGGATGCCAATGCTTAAACCACTGAGCTATCCCTCTGATACACTGGTCAGATAAAATGGATTGGTAAATAATTTAAAGGAGGTATTCTTTAAAGGTTCCTATTACTGGTATGGGGTGGATCCAACACCCCTTCCTTTATAGACCCTCCTTAATCCTCATTAGAGGGAGGAGTTGGTGAGGTCCCAGCAGCGGGTTGGCTGGGGACCGGATGGGTAAGGGGGAGGGATGATGGAAGCCCTCCGGGTATATATTGAAATGAATTTGGAATTACCTGCCCTGTACACGTTTATCTGCTGGGTTCTCCCAGACATTTAAGAATAAAGTTGTGGCCTAATTAAACCACATCCAGTGTCTCCTGTCCTTCTTCCAGCATAGCTGGACAATGGTAAACTGTAGAAATAACTAGTAACATGAAGCATCCATGTTTAGTCCACCTCTACAGTGCATTGTATTTCAAGTGCCTCTGAACAATGCTGCAGATGGAGAGAATACACTTCCTTTTCAGAATGATCTAAGAGAGAAAATAAATGCCACAGCAAATGTACATGTGGAGATATATATAAAAGCACGTCTCAAACTTGCACACTCACACATGGAAATGCTTTCTGAAGGACAAGTACAGACAATCCTCAATTTAAAACTGTGCAACATACACTTGACATAGTGCAATGAATGTTCACAGTGGATTGACAATGAAGAATGAGAAGGGCTACAAATAACATGTGTTCTCTTTAAAATAGGGGTCTTGGACCTAAATAGGAACATTTACAAATGACTCTTCTACATCTGTATCCTCTTCTTCTTTGCAATTACTCTGCTTTTCCAGGGACCAGAGCACACTATGTCTTTTTTAGGGTTAGTAATGTAAATGCTTTTTAAAGCGGGGGGAGGAGAAGAAGGGGGGCAGAAAGGAAAAAACACATTGAGTTGGTGGTCTTGTGTATATAGGTATAAACAACCTTTATTTTCAGAACATAATCTTCCATAAAGGCTCTCTCACTTTTTCACTCCTCCTCCTCCCCACATTCTTTCTCCCATATTCCTCCCCCCTCTTTCCCCCCCCCCCCTCCCCACCCCCGCTGTGGTTAGCAAGGAGAAGAAATTAGGTTATTTTTGATGGAAAAAATCCATATGAGCGGATACTTGGATCATGTACTGTGTTGTACAATGTTTGATCATAATCCACTGTTCAGATAGCTTGCCCACAGATGTAACATTACCAATATATAGATAAAAAGGCTCAATTTACTCTCTTTCTGTTGCCTGAAACCAAGCAAAATAATTGCAAAATGATTAAAAGCAAGTATTAACTATGTGCAACACATACCTAATGATGCTATCACTATCTATTAAATGGTAGCAATAGCATTAAACAAATAGCGAATACTGGACATTAAGGTGGAAATAGTCTATACATGGCTCATTAACATACACAGTTATTAAAATGATTACTTACTAGTATGGTGTAGCTGCTATTGTGCAACATTATAAAATAGGGATGCATTTATGTATGTATCTGCCTCACAACACGGTTGCCTTTTAAAGGTAGCTACAATTAAAAAAAGGAGCTGTATATAGCTATAGCAGCTGATATTTTGTGCCATTAAACCTGTATGACTAATCTAAATAGTACAAAGTGTACCTGCTGGGATTTCAATGCTAAAATCACCCAGAATAGCCAGGATTTTATTATATTTACTGGTGTTAAACAATATTGGCCTATTGGTTAAAAATAAGGATCTCTGCCTCCACAAGGATTTGGGGAACAGCCTCACTGTGACTTGTGGGTCAGCACCACAAAGTCTGCAGGGGGTACTAACATCTTTGTCTCTCTCCCCACTCCTTTTCCTTCTCTCCCCCTTAGCTTTACCTTGCTTGTTTCTTGAACACAGACTCCCATTCCCCGCTTGTACTAACAGAGTATAAACGGGGTCACACAATGGTATCAAGGTTCCTTCTTTCTCCCTCTTAATAGGCTGAAGTCCTGAAGAAATCATGCACCAGGCTTTGTGGTAACAAAAGAAAAAGAGACTGGACCTCTGTATTCTCTGTAAAGCCCAGTATCAGTCAGAGAAGATCTAAGTGGGTGGCAGTTGCTATTCTAAGAGGGAAGCAAGTACCCGGCTCAGCCAGTCTACAAACTTTGTCTTACTAAACAGCTCAGGTGCAACTCTATAACCACTAATATATTTCCATTGTTGCACCTCCACTGGATGGCAGCAGGGGGACGAGGTGTCCTAAATAGCATCTGATATTGAATGGACATCCTGGGTCCCAAGGATTGCCCACCACCACACAAGGGAAGGAAATAGGGGCAGGACTGAGAATTGAACACTCTCACTCACTTGCTTTCTGTTGTTGCTCAGACCAGCTCACAGCAATAACAAAGTACATGTATACTATGGGGGAGAAGAAGGGATAGTTTAGGATTAAAGCATGGTAAGGTCAGGAGAGATTGTTGAGTTCCCATCGCTCACCAAAATAAAACAAACACCATTATTTTAAGGTGGAATTTGTTGACTGGGTTTTTCTTCTATGTGCAGATTCTATAAAGTGTAAAACTGATGCTATTAATTAACAAGATGAGGGAAAAGGGAAAAAAAAGGTCACAGAATAGAAAAGATATTAGAGAACCAGATGGTGGCATTCCTCATTTATGCCATCATCCATTGTGACAAGCACTTACATACAGATAGAGGAATGCTAGTCTCCACAGAGCCTCAGCTCAGAAACCAGATTAAAATCTGGCATACTGGGTTTATGATCCAAAAACCCCTTAATGCCAATTGGCAAGTGGTTACAAGAATATCCAGTTTCTGATTTGTACATTCTGGTTCACCAAAGAATGTCATCTAAAGTCTTAAATGAAAGCTAGAGGTCACAATGGTTATTGCTATTCTTGTGAAATATATGTACAGATACTATGTAACGAGTTGTGCATGTATGCTGAAAAAAATGTATGTTCTTAGATTCTGTATCACAGCAGAAGTGGAGAGACAGGTTTCTGACAGACAAAATACGTTCTCTCAGTCAGATGCATTGTAAGCTAACACAGTGGATACCCATTTACATACAAAGTTATCACAGAGATGTGAAGGCAAAAGGGGAGAGTTCAGAGGAAAAACAAGTAACCAGGGTTATACTGACTCTGAGTACAGACAACAAACTTTTGGAAAATAAGTAGACGGAAAAGAAAACAACCCCTGATTCTACACCCAGGAAATAAATTGGCAGTGCATGTACATTCATGAAAATGGGATCACAACTAAGCTTTGGTTGAGACATTGAAGAGGACTTTGGGGGTAAAGTAAACTTCTTTATACAGGAGGTTAGCCTGTTATGTTTAGTCTCTAGAAAGCATGTTATGATTTTGTTTTATATGTAATATTTTGTTTCCAATATTCTTACTTACTATCACTTATAATTCTTAGAGTATATATTTTTTTATTTAAAAATTGTCACAGATGGAGAATCCACCATGATTCTTGATAAATTGTTCCAAAGGTTAATTACTCTCACTGTTAAAAATGTATGCCTTATTTTCAGTCAGAATTTGTCTAGCTTTAATTCCAGCCATTGGTTTGTGTTATACCTTTCTCTGCAGGATTGAAGAGCCCACTATTAAAAATTTGTTCTCCACGTAGATACTTACAGGCTGTAAACAAGAAACCCCCTAACCTTCTCTTCATTAAACTAAATAGATTGCTCTTTTAGCCTATCACTATAAGGCTTATTTTTTAATCCTTTAATCATTCTCATGGCTCTTCTCTGAACCCTCTCCAATTTATCAATATCCTTATTAAATTGTGGGAATCAGAACTGGATACAATATTCCAGCAGTGGTCACGTTAGTGCCAAATAAAGACCTAAAATAACCTTTCTATTCCTATTTGAGATGCCCCTCTTTATGCATCCCAGGGTTGCATTAGTTCATCACACTAGGAGTTCATGTTCAGCTGATAATCAACCATGATTCAAAAATCCTTTTCAAAGTCACTGGTTCCCATGAACGAGTCCCCCATCTTATAAGTATGACCTACATTCTTTGTTCCTAGATTATACATTTATATTTAGTTATATTTAATCACATATTGTTTGTTTGCACCCAGTTTACCAAGTAACTGAGATCACTCTGAATCAGTGACCTGCAGTGGCAGATTAGCCACTGGGCCAATGGGGCCCATGCCCAGAGGTCTACGCCAATTGGGGGCCCCCCAGAAAAATGGGCACACCTTGACCCACCCTGCCTGCCCACTCAGCCGGCACTCCTGCCAGGGAGCAGAGTCGAGCAGAGCAGCACAAGCCCCTGCATCCCAAACCCACTCCCCAGCAGGAGCCCACATGCCTCAACCCCATTTCCCTAGCAGGAAGTGCCGGGGGTTGGGAGGGACTGCAGGCAGAAGGGATGGAGAGGGATCCAGGGCCCCACAAACACCTAATCCACCTCCGGTGACCTATCCTCTTCATTGTTTATCACTCCCCCAATTTTTGTGTCACCTGCACACTTTATCAGTTACAATTTAATATTTTCTTCCAGGTCATTGATAAAAATATCAAATGGTATAAGTCCAAGAACTGACCACTGATAAACATACCAGCTTGATGATGATTTCCCATTTACAACCACATTTTGAGAGTTATCAGTTAGACAGTTTTTAGTTCATTTAATGTGTGCCATGGTAATTGTATATTGTTCTAGCTTATTAATCAAAATGTCATTCAGTACTAAGTCAAACATCATACAGAAATATATTACGTCAACACTATTACCTTTATCAACCAAACCTGTAATCTCATCTAAAAAAGATATCAAGTTAGTTTGACAAGATCTATTTTCCATAGATCTGTGTTGATTTGCACTAATTACGTTGCCTTCCTTTTATTCTTTATTAATTGATTCCTGTATCAGCTGCTCCATTATCTTGCCCAGGATTGATGTCAGGTATTCAGGCCTATAATTACCCCAGTCATCCCATTTACCCTTTTAAAAATTGTCACAACATTAGCTTTCTTCCAGTCTTCTGTGAGTGCTCAGTGGATAAGGGGCTGGACACTACAGGAGAATACATCAAAGGGGATTGCACCTGTTATTTACCTACAAGATAAAGTGAGGGCTAGCACTGTCCAGAGGAGAGAGTTTGACTGGCTAACAAGCTGGTGGTGTTAGGGAGCTGATACCCAATTAACCACAAGCAAGTCTCTCTTACACTGGAAGCTGGGGGTTAGCAACAGTCCTGAGTACACTGAGAACTCTTACAGGGCTTCAATAGGGTCAGCATTTTATCTTTGTACAAATTTAGGTTTTGATATTTCTCGAGTGGAGTGACAAGGAATTTTGGGGTCCCCTGTTCCCCACCTCTCCAACAAACAAATAAAACCAAAAACAGCAGCAAAGCTGGCCATGGATGAATGTTCATTCCTAGCTAAATATTTTCCAGATTTTATTACAAGTAATTAATTCATTTTATGCTCTAAATGTATTTAGCATTTTGAAAATAAAATGGAGTCCATATGAAAGTAGTTTTAACACTGGCTGTTGCACAATCAGTCACAAAAAGATATCTAATTATTATGCTGGATCAGGGTTATAATTATAGTAAATAATGTAGAGACTAAGAGAGAAACAGGCAAAAGAAGGAAAATGTAAAGGCTGACACTTAAGGGTGTCCTCTCTTACTGATGCATGCAGGATTTACATGAGTAATGATAATGGGAGTTACATCTGTAAATCCCCCACTACACAATGTCAACAAGAGAACAAATGCATCTCACTGTCCAGAACTCATTTTTCAAAATATCATAAAAGACTTGAAAACATCAAGAACAGTAAAAATTCTTTCTCTTTTTGTGGGATGTCCGTGGGGGAGGTTATTAAGAAAAAATAAGTTTGAGGAAACAAAAAAGAACATCCAAATACATTCCCTTGGTTTGTCTCCTTTCCAACTAAAACTGGACTGAATTACAAAAGTTATTAATCACACTGTGCAAAAGAATATAATTCTAAAATATTGCAGCTGTCAGTTTACTATATATTCAGTACAATCTCCATGAAGCAATGTGAAATGCAAAATGTAACACAGAACTCACCCAGAGTCCTCTGGTTTCCAGTCTCAAATCTAGAAGTCTCAGCAACTTCAGAAGATTCAGGGCAACATTAAACATTTCAGGGAGAAAGATGCATCCCACACATGCATTGTTATCTTAGATATGTTACCCATGAGGTAGGGACTCAGCTCACTTTGCCGGGGCATTGATAACCTGATTCTATACTGTTTCCATCACAAAGATTCACTGGGTTGCTACCTGGAATTCTGAACTCACACTTATGCCGGTCTATGCTACAGAATTACTTTAGTATAACCACATTGCACAGGGGTGTGAATAATCTTGGGTTTAACAGAAAGACTTGAAGTGTCTGGGGCTGCATGGCCCTTTATTATCTCAGTTCCAAATGTACAGTACTGAGAGACAGACTTGGAGGGGAGCAATGTAGTTAAACTGACCTAAGTGTCGGTGTAGACAGCAGTGGGAGAGCTTGTGGAGGTGGAGGCAGAGGCCTAGCCCATCCACTTTTTTCTGGGGTGGACCCTGCCCCTGCCCCTTCCCTTTCTCTTCCTTCCTAGGCCCCACCCCCCTGGCCAGGCCAGCGTGGAGGGAGCCAGGCCGGGGAGCTCAGGCAGTAGCTGTGGGGAGCCATGGCGGACCCTCCACCTGCCTGGGGTGCAAGGCAGCTGAAAGCAGCCCCTGGTCTGTGTCTCTGCCCAGCGGGCCCCCTCCATGCCCAGGGCAGGTAGAGGGTGCACCACGGTTCCCCACAGTTGCTCGCCCGGCTCTTATCGTGGCCAGGCTGTGAGCGCTCCCCCTCCACCCCTCTGCCCGCTGGAGGTGGGTCAGGGAGAGCCATGCAGGCAGCTGTCGGGAGCATGGGTCCCTCCACCTGCCCTGGGTGGGGAACCTGGGACACAGGCAGGGGGCTGCTTTCGCCCACCACCACCACCCTGGGCGGATTGGGGACTGGACTCCATAGGTCCGCTCCGGCTTTTGACTTGGCTGGGAGCGGGGCCTGGGGGCAGGGGACTCCTGGCCCCACCACTTTTGGGAGGGCTCCAGCGCCCCTGGGTGGAGTTATTTAGCTGGCATGCCAGATCTGAGGCTCATATTATCAGTTCTAATTTAAAAAAAAAAAAATTGCAAAATTCTTCAACCAACTTTCCTGGGAGTTGTATTGTTCATTACACTCACATAAATAGAACTATGCAGAGGCAACCTCAAAGGAATGAAAGGCTGCTATAATAGTCACAGTTGTCTTTGATTGTGTTGCCTCTGCACATTCACACTACCTTCCCCTCCATCCTTGGACTTCTACTTTCAGTGGAGTCTTGGGTTTAATAGAAAGACTTGAGTAGGGTGACCAGATGAGAGGAAGAAAATATCGGAAGGGAGGGGGTTGCTGCTGGCGGAGCAAAAAAAAAAAAAATCGGCGGAGTGAAATATCGGGACAAACACCTAAAGATCCCGATTTTATGGGGACATCTGGTCACCCTACACTAGAGGTGCACTGGGGCTGCATGGCCCTTTATTATCTCAGCTCCAAATGTACAGTGCTGCAAGATGGACATGGAGTGGGGCCCAAGTGCACTGCTTTCGAGAAAGTTTCTCACACTCAGTAATATCCAGGAAGTACATCCCACAAATGGGAATATTCTGGAGCTATACCCATAGTCACTTGGATTTAAAAAAAAAAAAATCTTTCAGGTTTAAAGGAATCTTCATCAAACAGACCATTGACATGTACTCCTTTCTTTCAATAGCCAGAGTGGGAAGGAAAGGTTTGCTATCTTTTTTCTAAATGATCAAATTCCAAAGTTCACAGTAACACTAGCACAGCGTTTGATAGATGTGCACCATCTTGAATCATTTTAAACTTATCAAGACAAGGCATCTAAAAAACTGTAGTCAAACCTAACCTTTGAACATTCACAATCTGTATATTCAGAAAAGTCATTTGCATTAGTGGTGTTCTTTGGGGTTTTTTGTAGTGTGGGGAAAAACATGTGGTCTGATTTCTTTGTAACCAGCTTGTGTATAGCAGAAAAAGACAGAAAGCCCAGTTTCAGAAAGACAAATGAAATAAAACAAAACCACAAAGGAATAATAAAATAAATAATTGAAGAAACCAGAGGAGAAAAATAAAGCCATACTCTTCATCTGAGTTGACCTTTTCTGAAATGTTAAAGCATAAAATGCTTTAATGCATAAAAAGATATCAAGGCATTCTTCAAAACACTCATGGCCTATACATTTTAAGGTTAAGTGAAAAAGGGCAATGACCCAGAAGATTGCAGGAAATGTTTTGCAGCAAAAAGTATGCTATTGTGCATGATATTGTGCAACTTAAACACAATGCATTAGTGATGGGGTCCCTCATGACCCCACACACCATTTTGTTAGGAAATGAGTAAGGCTCATGGGTGAAATGTAATAACATAAATAAATAAATTATTCTTATTTTTTTCTATAGTTGTTGAGCAAAAACGGGGAAATTATGAATATTTGTTCAAACTCTAAAGTGAATTTTGATTTAATCATATTTGCAAAACTTTTAGTTTTCAAAAATCATTTAAGCACTGAAGATTTGCTACCATGAAGACTAACTTTTACAATCTGGCCTAGTAATCCACTGCAAGGTCAATAGTATGTTGAGAGTGGACCCAGTTACTGAACCCTATGTGCTTCCAAGATAACTGGGTCTCATTAGAGTCTAGTCACCATTTCTTTCTCTAAGAGACTTGGGTTCACTCTCAGGTTTGGACTTCTTGTCTGACACCCTTCTTTGGGACATGGGACACTGCCATCCAGCTACCCTAGACCCTGATAGACCTCCTGATTCCAGTGACAGACATCCTGATTCCCCCTAGTCACTCCCTCAAGGCTCCAGCTAGATTGGGTACTCTGGGCTTACTAGTTTAACCCCTTTCAAGGACAATGTGGCAGGAAAGCAAGGAACATAGTCTTAGTAAAGGACTTCATTCTTAAAGCAGTTGAGAGTTACAGATGTTTGAAAACAACAAAAGTCCTGAGACTCACCCACAGCTTCTGTGGAGTCAAAGTTTGTCGATGTTTCAGGCTAGATGGGTTCCCATCTGCCCTATATCTCCTGCCTGCCCTTCTTTCATGTAGCAATGGTTGGCACCATGTGTCATGGAGTCACCGGGCTAATGCTCTGGAATGGATTCAAATGAAGCCAGTCAGGACTTTGGTGTAGCATGCCTCCTCTGTTGCCAGGGCAAGAAGCCTACATGGTTTTGGCTTTTCTGTGTCAGAGCATTCAGAACCCCCATTCACCATGCGCTACCTGCAATGAATCTGCCTGTGCGGGGCTCCTGGTAAAGCCTAAGGTCCCTGCATCCAAACTCCACAGTCAGCTGTGACGCTCAGCCAGCGTGTAAAATGGAAAGTTTATTAGGTCTTGGCTACACTTGCGAGTTACAGCGCTGTAAAGGCTCCCCCAGCACTGTAACTCACTCCCTGTCCACACTAGCAAGGCATTTGCAGCGCTGTATCTCTGTGGTTGCAGCGCTGCATGTACTCCACCTCTCCGAGAGGAATAGCAAGTATTGCGCTGCCGCTGCAGCGCTGCGGCGCCAGTGTGGCTGCCCAATGTGTTGTGAATGGCCTCCAGAATTGTTCGGCAGTATCCCACAATGCCTGTTCTAGCCACTCTGGTCATCAGTTCAAACTCTACTGCCCTGGCCTCAGGTAACCAACCATGTGACCCACCCTTTACATTCCCCGGGAATTTTAAAAATCTTCTTCCTGTTTGCTCAGCCCGGCATGGCGTGGAGTGCTATCAGCGAATCTTTCCAGGTGACCATGCCTCCACGCACCAAGCGAGCCCCAGCATGGAGCAATGGCGAGTTGCTGGACCCCATCAGTGTTTGGGGGGAGGAAGCTGTACAGTCCCAGCTGTGCTCCAGCTGTAGGAATTACAATACCTTCAGGAAGGTATCAAAGGACATGATGGAAAGGGGCCATGGATTAAAGTGAAGGAGCTGTGGAATGCCTACCGCACAGCCCACGACACAAACGGCTGCTCGGGTGCTCCCCCCTGCCGATTCTACAAAGAGCTGGATGCGATACTTGGGGTTAACCCCACCTCCACTCCGAGCACCACCATGGACACTTCAGAGCCGGTGTGGGGGGGAGGAGGAGGAAGAAGAGGAGGAGGAGGAAGAAAACGGGAGTGATGGTAGTAGGCCAGATGGAGACACCCTGGAATCCCTGGAGCCGTGCAGCCAGGAACTCTTCTCAAGCCAGGAGGAAGGTAGCCAGTCGCAGCGGCCAGTACTTGGTGGAGGACAAACGGAAGAGCAGGTTCCCGGTAAGCGGGTTTTTTTTCGGGAAGGAATTTTTTCAGTGTGGGCTCTTTGGGAGAGGAGGGTTAGGTATGCATGCCTAGATGCAGAATAGTGCATTGATGTGGTTTATCATATCGTCGTAATCGGCCTCGGTGATCTCCTCGAATGTCTCATCCAGAACGTGTGCAATGCGCTTGCTCAGGTTTATTGGGAGAGCCACCGTGGTCCTTGTCCCAGCCAGGCTAACGTGTTCGCGCCACTGTGCTGCGAGGGGCGGGGGAACCATTGCTGCACACAGGCAAGCTGCATATGGGCCAGGGCGGAAGCTGCATTGCAGTAGAAGACCCTCCCTTGCTTCCCAGGTCACCCTCAGCAGCGAGATATAGTCCAGGACGAACTCCTGTGGAAAAGGTTAGGACAGTGTTCAGTGTAGGTGCCCCCTGAAGCTGTTGGCTCTCCCCAAGGCACAGAGGACAGTGCAGCCCTGAAACAGTCAGTCTCCCTTACTCACCATTTTGAGGCTCCCGTGGGATATGTGTGCTCTGTTTCGGATGGGAAAATTATGCTATTGTGCAGACCCTGTGTGTGTTCTACTTCTTAAGTGCCGAGGGAATCATTACTCTATCTGGTATAAACAATGCTGCCTCTGTTAAATGTTGCATTTTGACTATACAGCTGCATCAACCTTGAGACCTCAGCCGTCCCTCTTATCGCCTGCTTAGAGACTCAGGAAGAGACCGCGAAAAAGCAAAGAAGACATGCTGCAAGAAGTGATGCAGCAATCTATTAAAGAAATGAGAAAGCACAGGACTGGAGGGAGAGAGAAAGCAGGATCCGCCAGGAAAACGCAGCGCACCAGCGGCAAAGCACCGCGCACCGACAGCAAAGCACTGATAGGCTCATAAGCATCCTGGAGCTGGTAGCCATGCAGAAAGAGGAGCAGTACCGCAAACGCCACCTCCCCCCCCACAGCCCTAGTCCCAAAACTCTTTCCGTTATGCCCCATTGTCACCTCCAACCCACTTTCCCCAACTTCTGTGTTCTTCACGCCACCTGCTGCCTCCAATACCAGTATCTTCACCACCCAGCCCTGAAAACCACTACCCTTACCCTCTGCACTCACCCCCCATCACCATGCAGGATAGCTGTCCTGAAGTGCAGCATTCACTGCACAGCACACCAGACAGGACATACGCGAATCTGTGATTGTATTGTTCCCCACTCCACCCCCTTGTTTCTTTTCAATAAATATTTTTTTTCTTTTCAATAAATGGATTCTTTGGCTTTGAAAACATTCTTTATTATTGCATAAAGTAAAAGACTTCTTAGCCCAGGAAATAAACAGGCACTGCAAGTCTGCTTGTCTGCTAAGCAGACACTGATTCCTAAAGATTGGAACTACTGCACTTCACTCTCATGCAGGGCACCAGATATCACTGCTGGTTTTCAGCCTCAAATTGCTCCCTCAAGGCATCCCTAATCCTTGTAGCCCCGCACTGGGCCTCTGTAATAGCCCTGCTCTCTGGCTGTGCAAATTCAGCCTCCAGGTGTTGAACCTCAGAGGTCCATGCCTGAGTGAAGCTTTCTCCCTTCCCTTCACAAATATTATAGAGGGCACAGCACACGGATATAACCGCGGGGATGCTGTTTTCGGCCAAGTCCAGCTTCCCATACAGAGATCACCAGCGGCCCTTTAAATTGTCAAAGGCACACTCCACAGTCATTCGGCACCGGCTCATCCTGTAGTTGAACCATTCCTTGCTGCTGTCAAGGCTCCCTGTGTAGGGTTTCATGAGCCACGGCATTAACAGGTAAGCGGGATCTCCAAGGATCACAATGGGCATTTCAACTTCCCCTACCATGATCTTCTGCTCTGGGAAAAAAGTCCCGGCCTGCATCTTCCTGAACAGCCAAGTTTTCTGAAAGATGCGTGCGTCATGCACCTTTCCGGTCCAGCCTGTGTTAATGTCAATGAAATGCCCACGGTGATCCACAAGCACCTGGAGAACCATAGAGAAATACCCCTTCCGATTAACGTACTCGGATCCTAGGTGGGGTGGTGCCAGAATAGAAATGTGCGTCCCATCTATTGCCCCTCCACAGTTAGGGAACCCCATTTGTGCAAAGCCATCCACTATTTCCTGCACGTTACCCAGAGTTACGGTTCTTCTGAGTAGGATGCGATTAATGGCCCTGCAAACTTGCATCAACACGATTCCAACAGTCGACTTTCCCACTCCAAACTGATTTGCACCAACCGGTAGCTGTCTGGAGTTGCCAGCTTCCAGATTGCATTAGCCACCCACTTCTCCGTAGATTCATAGATTTCATAGATTCATAGATTCTAGGACTGGAAGGGACCTCGAGAGGTCATCGAGTCCAGTCTCCTGCCCACATGGCAGGACCAAATACTGTCTAGACCATCCCTGATAGACATTTATCTAACCTACTCTTAAATATCTCCAGAGATGGAGATTCCACAACCTCCCTAGCCAATTTATTCCAGTGTGTAACCACCCTGACAGTTAGGAATGGCAGGGCAGCTCCAATGGCAGGACAGCTCTCAATCTCGTGTCCTTGCGCCGCAGGGTGGGGTCAAGCTCCTCACACAGTCCCATGAAAGTGGCTTTTCTTATCCGAAAGTTCTGCAGCCACTGCTCATCATCCCAGACTTCCGTGACGATGTGATCCCACCACTCGGTGCTTGTTTCCCGAGCCCAAAAGCGGCGTTCCACGGTGCTGAGCATGTCCGTGAATGCCAAAAGCAATTTCGTGTCGTACGCGTTACGCGGCTCGATAGCATCATCGGACTCCTCACCCTCACTCTCACTGTCACCTTGGATCTTAAGGAATAGTTCGACAGCCAAACGTGACGTGCTGGCGAGACTTGTCAGCATATGCCTCAGCAGTTCGGACTCCATTTCCCACAGACAGATCGCGCTGCACAGAAACAGTTGAAAGATGGCGCCAAAGGTGGACGGAAACAAAGGGATTTCTGGGATGCGAAGCGATGCATCACAGGGCATTGGGACAGGACCCAGAATCCCCCGCACCCACGCCCCCTTCCCACAAACCACGATGCCAGAATGGGAAAAGGTGCTCTGTGGGATAGCTGCCCATAATGCACCGCTCCCAATAGTGCTGCAATTGCTGCAAATGTGGCCACGATAGTGCGCTGGGCAGCTGTCAGTGTGGACAGACTGCAGCGCTTTCCCTACTCATCTGCACGAAGTCAGGTTTAACTCACAGTGCTGTATATCTGCAAGTGTAGCCAAGGCCTCAGTCAACAAGTACACAGCATAGAACAGAACTTGGTAGCACAGAAATCAGTGACTTTCAGCTAAGTCCATCTTGGAGGAACCCCAGGCCAGACACCGTGGACTCCCCTCTCCTAGAGTTCCTCACAGCAAACTGCCCTGGACCAAGCTGCCTGGCCTCTGACACGCTCATTGCTCCTCACTAAGGCTTTGTCCTGCTTCCTAGGTTACAAATTGGTAATAGCTTATGTGCGGGCAGCTGGGCAGCCACACCTGCCCCAAGGGTCTCAGCAAAAGCCACACATCCAATTCCCACCACTTAGGCATTGGTGCAGTAGACAGGGAAATTGAGGTACACCCTGTATTAATACAGGACAGTAAGACTCACATGCAACATAACAAGGGGGAAAACCCCACTTTGTCACACCATGCACATAGCATAACCCTATTCTTAAATGGGAATTGGTCTCCGGGCCATATGCTCAAACTATGAAACTCCATCTCCATCATGCACCCTTGCCCTTCCCTACAAGCCCCTGTGTTGAAATTACATTGTTCTATGGAGAAAGGCCATTACTTCAGTCACTGAAAGCTGATGTCTCCAGACTGCAGCTTTGATGGCTCT
Source organism: Trachemys scripta elegans (assembly GCF_013100865.1). Taxonomy (NCBI): domain Eukaryota; kingdom Metazoa; phylum Chordata; order Testudines; family Emydidae; genus Trachemys; species Trachemys scripta. Next base: position 62,801,329 of record NC_048303.1, on the reverse strand, counting down.
GCCTCATCATTCATCAGTGAAGTGTCAAATGCCTTTCCTGGTCAGATATCAGGGGGTAGCCGTGTTAGTCTGTATCTACAAAAACAACAAAGAGTCTGGTGGCACCTTAAAGACTAACAGATTTATTTGGGCATAAGCTTTCGTGAGTAAAAACCTCACTTCTTCGGATGCATAGAGTGAAAGCCACAGATGCAGGCATTATATACAAACACATGGAGAGCAGGGAGTTACTTCACAAGTGGCGAACCAGTGTCGACAAGGCCAATTCAATCAGGGTGGATGTAGTCCACTCCCAACAATAGATGAGGAGGTGTCAATTCCAGGAGAAGAAAAGCTGCTTCTGTAGTGAGCCAGCCACTCCCAATCCCTATTCAAGCCCAGATTAATGGTGTTGAATTTGCAAATGAATTTTAGTTCTGCTGTTTCTCTTTGAAGTCTGTTTCTGAAGTTTTTTTGTTCAATGACAGTGACTTTTAAATCTGTGACAGAATGACCAGGGAGATTGAAGTGTTCACTTACTGGCTTGTGTATGTTACCATTCCTGATGTCCGATTTGTGTCCATTTATTCTTTTGCGGAGGGACTGTCCGGTTTGGCCAATGTACATGGCAGAGGGGCATTGCTGGCACATGATGGCATATATGACATTAGTGGATGTGCAGGTGAATGAGCCCCTTATGGTGTGGCTGATGTGGTTGGGTCCTCTGATGCTGTTGCCAGAGTAGATATAGGGACAGAGTAGGCAACGAGGTTTGCTACAGGGATAGGTTCCTGGGTTGGTGTTTCTGTGGTGTGGTGTGTAGTTGCTGGTGAGTATTTGCTTCAGGTTGGGGGGTTGTCTGTAAGCAAGGACTGGCCTGCCTCCCAAGGTCTGTGAGAGTGAGGGATCATTTTCCAGGATAGGTTGTAGGTCGTGGATAATGCACTGGAGAGGTTTTAGCTGGGGGCTGTATGTGATGGCCAGTGGTGTTCTGTTATTGTCCTTGTTGGGCCTGTCCTGTAGTAGGTGATTTCTGGGTACCCGTCTTGCTCTGTCAATCTGTTTCCTCACTTCCCCAGGTGGGTATTGTAGTTTTACGAATGCTTGATAAAGATCTTGTAGGTGTTTGTCTCTGTCTGAGGGGTTGGAGCAAATTCGGTTGTATCTTAGGGCTTGGCTGTAGACAATGGATCGTATGATGTGTCTTGGATGGAAGCTGGAGGCATGTAGGTACGTATAGCGGTCAGTAGGTTTCCGGTATAGGGTGGTGTTTATGTGACCATCACTTATTTGTACTGTAGTGTCCAGGAAGTGGATCTCTTGTGTGGACTGGTCCAGGCTGAGGTTGATGGTGGGGTGGAAATTGTTGAAGTCCAGGTGGAATTCTTCAAGGGCCTCCTTTCCGTGGGTCCATATGATGAAGATGTCATCAATGTAGCGCAAGTAGAGGAGGGGCACTAGGGGACGAGAGCTGAGGAAGCGTTGTTCTAAGTCAGCCATAAAAATGTTGGCATACTGTGGGGCCATGCGGGTACCCATAGCAGTGCCACTGACTTGAAGGTATAAGTTGTCCCCAAATCTGAAGTGGTTGTGGGTGAGGACAAAGTCACAAAGCTCAGCCACCAGGCTTGCTGTGGCCTCATCAGGGATACTGTTCCTGACAGCTTGTAGTCCATCCTCATGTGGAATATTGGTATAAAGTGCTTCTACATCCATGGTGGCCAGGATGGTGTTTTCAGGAAGAACGTCAATGCACTGTAGTTTCCTCAGGAAGTCGGTGGTGTCTCGAAGATAGCTGGGAGTGCTGGTAGCATAGGGTCTGAGGAGAGTGTCCAAATAGCCAGATAATCCTGCTGTCAGAGTACCAATGCCTGAGATGATGGGGCGTCCAGGGTTTCCGGGTTTATGGATCTTGGGTAGCAGATAGAATACCCCTGGTCGGGGTTCTGGGGGTGTGTCCATGTAGATTTGTTCCCGTACTGTAGCTGGGAGTTTCTTGAGCAGATGGTGTAGTTTCTTTTGGTATTCCTCAGTAGGATCAGAGGATAGTGGCCTGTAGAATGTGGTCTTGGAGAGTTGCCTGGCAGCCTCCTGTTCATAATCTGACCTGTTCATTATGACTACAGCACCTCCTTTGTCAGCCCCTTTGATGATAATGTCAGAGTTGTTTCTGAGGCTGTGGATGGCATTGCGTTCTGTACGGCTGAGGTTATGGGACAAGTGATGTTGTTTGTCCACAATTTCAGCCTGTGCACGTCTGCGGAAACACTCTATGTAGAGGTCCAGTCTGTCATTTCGACCATCAGGAGGAGTCCACGCAGAGTTCCTCTTCTTGTAGTGTTGGTAGGAAGGTTCCTGTGGGTCAGTGCACTGTTCAGTGGTGCGTTGAAAATATTCCTTGAGTCGGAGACGACGAAAGTAGGCTTCCAAATCACCGCAGAACTGTATCATGTTCGTGGGGATGGTGGGACAGAAAGAGAGTCCCCGAGATAGGACAGACTCTTCTGCTGGGCTAAGTGTGTGGTTGGAAAGATTGACAATGTTGTTAGATGAGTTGAGGGTACCATTGTTATAGCCCCCAGTGGCAGGTATTAGTTTAGATAGCTTACAGTCCTTTTTCCTCTGTAGAGAAGTGAAATGTGCATTGTAAATGGCTTGTCTCATTTTTGTAAAGTCCAGCCACGTTGAAGTTTGTGTAGAAGGCTGGTATTGTATGAGAGTCTCCAGTTCTGAGAGCTCATTCTTGATCTTCTCCTGTCTGCTGTACAGGATGCTGATCAGGTGGTTCCTCAGTTTCTTTGAGAGTGTGTGGCACAGTCTCTCACCATACTCAGTGTAGTATGTTGATTGCAATGGATTTTTTACCTTCAGTCCTTTTGGTATGATGTCCATCTGTTTGCATTTGGAGAGGAAGATGATGTCTGTCTGTATCTGTGCAAGTTTTTTGTTGAGGTTGATGGATTTCCACTCCATACGGCTAAATTTAGTGCCTTGCATGTTGTCAAGTATCAGGGGGTAGCCGTGTTAGTCTGTATCTACAAAAACAACAAGGAGTCTGGTGGCACCTTAAAGACTAACAGATTTATTTGGGCATAAGCTTTCGTGAGTAAAAACCTCACTTCTTCGGATGCATAGAGTGAAAGTTACAGATGCAGGCATTATATACTGACACATGGAGAGCAGGGAGTTACTTCACAAGTGGAGAACCAGTGTTGACAGGGCCAATTCAATCAGGGTGGATGTAGTCCACTCCCAATAATAGATGAGGAGGTGTCAATTCCAGGAGAGGAAAAGCTGCTTCTGTAGTGAGCCAGCCACTCCCAGTCCCTATTCAAGCCCAGATTAATGGTGTTGAATTTGCAAATGAATTTTAGTTCTGCTGTTTCTCTTTGAAGTCTGTTTCTGAAGTTTTTTTGTTCAATGATAGTGACTTTTAAATCTGTAATAGAATGACCAGGGAGATTGAAGTGTTCACTTACTGGCTTATGTATGTTACCATTCCTGATGTCCGATTTGTGTCCATTTATTCTTTTGCGGAGGGACTGTCCGGTTTGGCCAATGTACATGGCAGAGGGGCATTGCTGGCACATGATGGCATATATGACATTAGTGGATGTGCAGGTGAATGAGCCCCTGATGGTGTGGCTGATGTGGTTGGGTCCTCTGATGCTGTTGCCAGAGTAGATATGGGGACAGAGTAGGCAACGAGGTTTGCTACAGGGATAGGTTCCTGGGTTGGTGTTTCTGTGGTGTGGTGTGTAGTTGCTGGTGAGTATTTGCTTCAGGTTGGGGGGTTGTCTGTAAGCGAGGACTGGCCTGCCTCCCAAGGTCTGTGAGAGTGAGGGATCATTTTCCAGGATAGGTTGTAGATCGTGGATAATGCGCTGGAGAGGTTTTAGCTGGGGGCTGTATGTGATGGCCAGTGGTGTTCTGTTATTGTCCTTGTTGGGCCTGTCCTGTAGTAGGTGATTTCTGGGTACCCGTCTTGCTCTGTCAATCTGTTTCCTCACTTCCCCAGGTGGGTATTGTAGTTTTACGAATGCTTGATAAAGATCTTGTAGGTGTTTGTCTCTGTCTGAGGGGTTGGAGCAAATTCGGTTGTATCTTAGGGCTTGGCTGTAGACAATGGATCGTGTGATGTGTCTTGGATGGAAGCTGGAGGCATGTAGGTACGTATAGCGGTCAGTAGGTTTCCGGTATAGGGTGGTGTTTATGTGACCATCACTTATTTGTACTGTAGTGTCCAGGAAGTGGATCTCTTGTGTGGACTGGTCCAGGCTGAGGTTGATGGTGGGGTGGAAATTGTTGAAGTCCAGGTGGAATTCTTCAAGGGCCTCCTTTCCGTGGGTCCATATGATGAAGATGTCATCAATGTAGCGCAAGTAGAGGAGGGGCACTAGGGGACGAGAGCTGAGGAAGCGTTGTTCTAAGTCAGCCATAAAAATGTTGGCATACTGTGGGGCCATGCGGGTACCCATAGCAGTGCCACTGACTTGAAGGTATAAGTTGTCCCCAAATCTGAAGTGGTTGTGGGTGAGGACAAAGTCACAAAGCTCAGCCACCAGGCTTGCTGTGGCCTCATCAGGGATACTGTTCCTGACAGCTTGTAGTCCATCCTCATGTGGAATATTGGTATAAAGTGCTTCTACATCCATGGTGGCCAGGATGGTGTTTTCAGGAAGAACGTCAATGCACTGTAGTTTCCTCAGGAAGTCGGTGGTGTCTCGAAGATAGCTGGGAGTGCTGGTAGCATAGGGTCTGAGGAGAGTGTCCAAATAGCCAGATAATCCTGCTGTCAGAGTACCAATGCCTGAGATGATGGGGCGTCCAGGGTTTCCGGGTTTATGGATCTTGGGTAGCAGATAGAATACCCCTGGTCGGGGTTCTGGGGGTGTGTCCATGTAGATTTGTTCCCGTACTGTAGCTGGGAGTTTCTTGAGCAGATGGTGTAGTTTCTTTTGGTATTCCTCAGTAGGATCAGAGGATAGTGGCCTGTAGAATGTGGTCTTGGAGAGTTGCCTGGCAGCCTCCTGTTCATAATCTGACCTGTTCATTATGACTACAGCACCTCCTTTGTCAGCCCCTTTGATGATAATGTCAGAGTTGTTTCTGAGGCTGTGGATGGCATTGCGTTCTGTACGGCTGAGGTTATGGGACAAGTGATGTTGTTTGTCCACAATTTCAGCCTGTGCACGTCTGCGGAAACACTCTATGTAGAGGTCCAGTCTGTCATTTCGACCATCAGGAGGAGTCCACGCAGAGTTCCTCTTCTTGTAGTGTTGGTAGGAAGGTTCCTGTGGGTCAGTGCACTGTTCAGTGGTGCGTTGAAAATATTCCTTGAGTCGGAGACGACGAAAGTAGGCTTCCAAATCACCGCAGAACTGTATCATGTTCGTGGGGATGGTGGGACAGAAAGAGAGTCCCCGAGATAGGACAGACTCTTCTGCTGGGCTAAGTGTGTGGTTGGAAAGATTGACAATGTTGTTAGATGAGTTGAGGGTACCATTGTTATAGCCCCCAGTGGCAGGTATTAGTTTAGATAGCTTACAGTCCTTTTTCCTCTGTAGAGAAGTGAAATGTGCATTGTAAATGGCTTGTCTCATTTTTGTAAAGTCCAGCCACGTTGAAGTTTGTGTAGAAGGCTGGTATTGTATGAGAGTCTCCAGTTCTGAGAGCTCATTCTTGATCTTCTCCTGTCTGCTGTACAGGATGCTGATCAGGTGGTTCCTCAGTTTCTTTGAGAGTGTGTGGCACAGTCTCTCACCATACTCAGTGTAGTATGTTGATTGCAATGGATTTTTTACCTTCAGTCCTTTTGGTATGATGTCCATCTGTTTGCATTTGGAGAGGAAGATGATGTCTGTCTGTATCTGTGCAAGTTTTTTGTTGAGGTTGATGGATTTCCACTCCATACGGCTAAATTTAGTGCCTTGCATGTTGTCAAGTATCAGGGGGTAGCCGTGTTAGTCTGTATCTACAAAAACAACAAGGAGTCTGGTGGCACCTTAAAGACTAACAGATTTATTTGGGCATAAGCTTTCGTGAGTAAAAACCTCACTTCTTCGGATGCATAGAGACTCTATGCATCCGAAGAAGTGAGGTTTTTACTCACGAAAGCTCATGCCCAAATAAATCTGTTAGTCTTTAAGGTGCCACCAGACTCCTTGTTGTTTTTCTATCCTAGTTGTGTCAATGAACAAAAAGTGAATTTTAACCTTGAATGTTCAAATATTTGCCAAAAACAAATTTCAATTCAATTGTAAAATACACAATTCACAGATGGAACTGTGTGGGTTAGTTAAATCATCTAATCAGAACACAGAACCAATATCATATCATGATTTTTACATAGAGTGAGTTGTGAATATTCATAATCAATTATTCATAATCAATTTGCAGACAATTAAATATTTGCTGAAAAAACTAAAGAATAATTAAAGGGATAAACCCCAGGGAGGAAGAGGAGTTATTTAACCCTAAGTGCCAATGTTGGCACAAGAACACATGTATATAAACTGGCCATCAACAAGTTGAGGCTTGAAATTAGACAGTTACTAACTATCAGAAGAGTTTCAGAGTAGCAGCATTAACTTGGGCTTGAATAGAGACTGGAAGTGGCTGGGTCATTACACAAATTGAATCTATTTTCCCATGTTAAGTATCCTCACACCTTCTTGTCAACTGTCTGGAATGGGCCATCTTGATTATCACTACAAAAGTTTTTTTTCCCTCCTGCTGATAATAGCACATCTTAATTAATTAGCCTCTTAGAGTTGGTATAGCAACTTCCACCTTATCATGTTCTCTGTATGTATATATATCTTCTTACTATATGTTCCATTCTATGCATCTGATGAAGTGGGCTGTAGCCCATGAAAGCTTATGCTCAACTAAATTTGTTAGGGTATGTCTACACTACAGGATTAATCTGAATTTATATCATTCGAATTTTGGAAACAGATAGTATAAAGTCGAATGTATGCGGCCACACTAAGCACATTAATTCAGTGTCAAGTATCAGAGGGGTAGCCGTGTTAGTCTGAATCTGTAAAAAGCAACAGAGGGTCCTGTGGCACCTTTGAGACTAACAGAAGTACTGGGAGCATAAGCTTTCGTGGGTAAGATGGCATCTGAAGAAGTGAGGTTCTTACCCACGAAAGCTTATGCTCCCAGTACTTCTGTTAGTCTCAAAGGTGCCACAGGACCCTCTGTTGATTAATTCGGTGGTGTGCGTTCATGTGGTTGCAATATCTGTCACACAATTCAAGGACATAAAAAAAGATAAACTCATAATGTACAGGAGTTTAGTAGTAGCCATTTAAATAGTTTGTGACCCCACTAGTGGCCTCCCTGCCTTTATATTTCAGAGGCCATCAGAACTCTGCCAGAGCAGTAGTTGTATATAATGTAACCCACATGCTTGCACTGTTGCATTTAGTGATATATATAAAGGAAGAAACAATGGGGAGGATATCTAGGTCTTGTTTTGTTTTGGGGGGCCTCTGTGTCTACAGACTTGCAAGAGCTGGGCAGGGTGAATCTGATGGATGGGATAAAATCATCCAGAAATTGTATGTTGTGGGCATTAGGCATTCTCCTTATCTGTTTAAAGCTATCTGGGTGATTTCCATTGTGGGGAAATGGCCTGGCGGGACACATCCAGAGTCACTCTCTTTGAGAATGGAACCAATGTAAACTCAAAGAGAAGAGGGGGTTGTATAAATAAGAAGAGTGGGAGCAAGGTTGAAGAACTGAGTGATGCAGCAGCGCAAAGACCAGAAGGGTCCGGGGTAAAGATTGTGTTCCAGGGACTTTGCCAGTTTTGTTGGATTTATACTGAAGGCTCCCTCATCACACTGGAGAAGAAAACGACTGGAATTTATTGCAGGCTGTGAAAATTGCAGACTGATGCTGCAAAGACTCAAGAGAAGATTGAATGAGACTGTGGGACTATCATTTGTTTCCCAACTTATTTCCCAATTTAAGAAGCTGGCTTGCCCAAAGTATGGTTTGGAAACCATTCCACAGACAATGAGAAGGACAAATTGTCCCAGAGAAGAGCCCCGGGGAGTGTAAGAATGTGTTTGGCGCCTAATTATATATTGCATTGAACTTGTGATAGTAATAAATACTTAATCCCTTGGAAGTGTTATCTTTACAAGGGTTGTTATTCACAATATTCACAATTGTTTAATGCATAAACTGTTTGCATTCTCATATATTCACAGACATATAGATTTAGTAAACATTTTTCTTTTAGTGATTTTGTGTGACTTTTCTTCCCCCAGAGATTCTTCTCTGTATAATATATATAATATACACACACACATTCATACACTCCCCCAGGGCTCTTCTCTGGGACAATTTTCCCTTCTCATTGTCTGGGGAATGTTTCATATATATACAATGAGACGGGCAAATTGTCCCAAAGAAGAGCCCTGGGGGAGTATAAGAATGTGTGTGCGTGTATATATATATATATATATATGAAATCAATTGAAGTTCTGAAAAGATTAAACTTTGGAGTGCAGCCCAGGAGAGAGGTAAACTGAGGTGTAGAAAAGGGGAAATAAATATGTATACCTAATGTTAGCAAAGGGTTTCCTCCAAGTCACATTACATATAGAGCTAAGCCTTGCATGTTGTAGAATGTTAGAAAACATGGTTTTTGGACCCCACTATGTCCCTGTGCTTCCTTTCTGGTATGCTGTTATGTAAAGAGCAAAAGATAGCATTCACCAATTATATTATTTATTGCAAAATATTTTCTTAGCTGTACTGTTTTCCATTTCCCTACTAGCTTTACATATTAAGATTCCAAACTGATGGTATTCACAGGTTTCATCTGCTAAAATACTAAGGACCCAGTCCTAACATGAGCTTGATGTGGGCAGATCCCATCACTCATGTGAAAGTCAGCTTACTTCAGTGGGACTCCACATACATGTGAGGGTCCATAGATACCAAACATATTGCAGATTCGACACCTACATTTTTTCTTTCATGCCATGTGAGAGTTGGCCACTAATTTAGTGATGAGATTACCTCAAATTGTTTAGTGATTTATTCAGGTATGGATAAGCATCTTAGCCAAACTTACCTCAAGTACTTTGATTTAGAATTCTGGCTGAACATCCCACAATAACGTACTTTTTCAGAAGTCGCTCTCTCCCAACCCCGAATTTCAGCTGGGCTGAAAATATAAACTGAGTTCTGGAAAATGTTTGCAATGAAACCCAAAACTTGCCTGGTTTAGTGTTTCATTATGATCTCAAAACTCAAACCAGGTTTTCTGAAAGGTTCACTCTGATCTGGGAACCTTTCAAAGACACCAGAGTCTAGCTTCCAGTGAGCATGGGTCCATTTATGGTTTTGCATCAAAATTATGTGAAATTTATAGCTCTGAATGGTTTTGACATGAAACCAAGTGAAACTCAGCAGTTTTGTCAGAGTATTGCTTTGAGAATTTGGTTCATTCAAGCCCACAACACAGGGTACAATACTCTCTGACAGAAATCAAATAAAAATGTTCACATAAACCTTCAGGGATGTGCAACTGCTGAGTTTTGAGCAACTGTAAGAGTGAGGAGGGCTTTTCTCATGGTGTTTCAGTAGATGAAAGCTGGGAGGTCAAAGGTGTGTAAAAGAATTAATAGAGCAATTGTCAACCCACCATTTTTACATTTCCAAACAAAAAAAAAGGGTGGTTTGATACAGCTGAGTATAAGTTTTGGGAGAAATATACATCCGCATTAATTTTATCTGAACGGGCTTGCCCATTGCAAAACAACAGGAACCTTTAATTCCTTACTGTTTAAAGTAAGAGTGGACTCAAAAGGCAGGGTCAGATCTCTTCTTTTTTTTTTTTTACTGCTGAAAAAAAAATAAGTCCACAGGAGATGTTTATCATCTTTTAAATGTATGTCAAACTGGTCTGGGAACTCTATTTAAAACATATCCATCCACATATATGTGGGTTCACGTGTTGTTTATTTTCATCTACAAGTTCTGCCCTGTGAAGGGAGTGAGACAGCTTACTCTGCACCTACATGTTATTATGTCTGATTTTGTTCCCCATTTGTGCTCTCCCCTAATTGTGTATGCAGTTTAAATGAAAACAAAGTTTAAACATGAGGGAAAAGTCACTTTGAGGTTATGTTGTTACTGTATTGCTCAAGGAATCTTCATATGCAGCAGAAACAATAGATGGAATTTAGAGTTTGGATTATGATCTCCAAACCCTTCCTGAGGAAAAGAAGACTGACTCCAGTTTCCAGATAGAGTAACAACACTGAGTGTTTTTGGCAGTTTCTACCCAGGATCTTCAATCCTGTGTCAGACACTGGACACCCTTGCTTGACTGGTATGGCTGAATCTACAAAGTAATTTTGGATTGAATTAGAGTTTCTGTGACAGACAAAACAGACTTTACAGTAGGCAAATTGGATTTCTCTGGTTCAGTGACTGCTGTGGCACTGCTTCTCTCAAGAAGATTTTCACATTATTGAGAACTGGTAGGTTTCCTTGTAAATAGCCAGAGGCAGCACACACAGTAACACAACTCATTCCTGTTTGTCATCACTTTACAAAAATATTTATATCTACACACGCACACACAGTATACAAGCAAAACCCAAACCTCTACATAAACTGTTATTTTTGTTTTTAGAAAGAATATGTTTTATGTGGCCACAAATTCACATAAAGGCCTTGTTGGAGAGGCTTAGCTTTGGTATCTAGTATTACAGAATTCAATGTGTTTTTAATGGAGTGAAAAGACATGAATGTTTACTTATCTGAAATACAATTATGAGTGGAGAACTGGCACTATATGCCTTGATTCAATTAGATTAGAATCTAGTGCCAGCTGCAGGAAGTAACTGCCCTGACACAGAAGAAAGCACAAGGACATTTATAGTTCCACTTACTTGCAGACCTACATCACTGATATCATGGACTTTGCCTATAGCTGGCTTTGAACATAGTCTCCAAATATTTTCTTTATTTTGCTAGACTTGTATTATATATACATACTCTAAAACTAACATCTGTGGCTTATAAAGTAAAATGCATTTGTTTGGACTGTGCTTAAAGAACTGGCAGCAAAAACAAAAATACCTTCACACTTCTTAAGTCTCTCTGTTCACCGATGAGGCTGAAGATTTTTCTGATTAAAATTTAAAAAAGCCAAATTTTTTTTAACCAAATCAAGAAAGTGCAACATTCCCATTCATTTTGACATTTGATTCATTTGTCCTTGTAGTGAGGAGGTGTGGCTCCCCTCAGAGGTGGATGCAAAGGGAATGCTGCAAGCTGCCTGGTGAGCGGAGCCAGGAGGACCATGCCCCACACACCGGGGGCAGGAAAGGAAGAGTAAGTATAAAAGGCCAGCCCAGCAACTCAGTTGGGAGGGAGCTGCTGAAGGAGACAGATGCTTCTTCCCTGCTCCTGGAGTGCACTACTACGGAAAACTGCTGCCGCCCCAGGGACCAGTTTGAGCTTCCAGGGAGCCCTGAAAACCCAGTTGCTACCATTACCCTTGGCTGTGTATCCCGGGGAGACTGAGGACGACCTCAGGACACAGGTACACTCAAGAGGGAGAGTAGCAAGCAGCCCAGGGAAACCAGACAACAGTCTGGTGGAGAATGAACCTGAAACAAGGTCAGCGTGTTGTGGGTGGATCCCTGCTGACCCAGTGGCAGACCATTCCACCACTGTTAGAGCCCTGGGCTGGGACGTGGTGGAGTTGGGCGGGCCTGCATCTCTCCCTCTCCTTAGGCCAGGACACCTGCACTCCTCACTAATCCTTACCAGAGCCCCATAGACAGCATGTGGTGCTCACCCCTACCTGAGCCCCTAAACTGGGCTGGTACTACAGCTCTTCCTGATTGCAGGCCAGAGCCTTAACTGTTGGCTGCCCTGCCCTGCTTAAGGGCTGGGGGAATAGACTGCTGCAGCTGTGCCTGGTTATGGGCTAGAGCCCAGACTGTTTATGGCCCTGCTGTGCTTGAAGGACGGGTCCCTTGAGAACTGCTAATTCCGCCCTCTTTCCTTTGCTTGGAGAAGGCTCTAACAGACCCAAACTATGAGGAGGCGTCACCCCTCTCCTTCTCCTTCCCTCCCCCCCAGACGCAGAGACGGAGGGATAGCCACGCTGGCTTACAGTCCTGTTTCAAGCTTCTGCTTCTTCTTCTTTTTTAATATAGTAACACTTAATGATTTATTTGGGTAGGAAACAGAGAAGCAATGTCCATATAAAACGTACACATCAAAGCACTTTCTCCCTATACAAACACGTGAGAGATAGCAGCATCCTTCCTTAGAGAGAAAGCTAGAGTCCAAACACAATGTCCTGACTGCGCCTCAGGCTTTATCCCACCTGGCTTGCCAAACACAGCAGCAAAATGCATGGCAAAGAAAATATTACATGGTAGCTCTGAAAGATATTTTTTGGAGCCTTTCAGCACAGCGGAGAAAAACATATGTCTAGCCAAAGAGGTACATTTTTGCTGCTTCTCATATTAATCCATTATTTAGAGCTCCCCTGCCTCAGTACATCATCACAGCAGCAATACCTTTTGGATGAGGTAGTGCACATAGAGGCCCCTGGAGAATCAATTATTATGGGGGCCAACAAAAAGCTACTTTTCTGATATTGTCTGAGGTTAAAAGGCTGGTTTATGAGGTGGTGAAATAACCAGGAAAGTCTTAAATACTTCTAAAACAAGACAAATGTTTCTGGAAGCAGAGAACGCACAGGAAAATTATGTGGTTAAATGTTTTGGCTCCTGTCTCTCTGGTTACATCTACACTACGAGCTAGGGAGGTGATACTCACTTGCCTACACAAACTTGTGCTAACTCTGTGAGAACTAGTGCAAGTATAAATAATAGTGCAGCTGTAGTAGCACAGGAAGTGGCAGCATGGCTTAGCTATGCCAAGTACCAACCTAGCTGAGCCCTGTGGGTATGTAATCAGCACAGGTAAGCCATGCTGCCTCTGCCCTTGCTACTGTAGCTACATTACACTAACTCTTATGGATCTAGTGCTAGCATGTGTATGCAAGCTGGGAATCACCCCCCTAACTTGTAGTGTAGACATAGCCTCCGAAATCAACATATAGGCATCATCCTGTCAGTTACCACGATCTTTAAAGGAATGGATAGCTCAGGGGATAAGTCCTCTGATACAGTTCCTTTCATTTCTAAAGTGCATCACCTGTTCACATCCCACTCAGGTCAGTGTATTATTATATGGAGGCTGTTAATCTATATGAAGTGAGTGGATGATTTCAGTCCAGTTTCTAGTGCACAGATATCCACATCACCAAAAGCACCATCACACAACTGGTAACTGAGCTAGTTTCTTCCACTTTAATGTAATAGTTACATGCATTTGTCAACAGTTTTATACAAACAAATTCTAGCTTATGGTGTGAACATGTATTGTTCTCTTTGATTTATTTACTGTTACCTATTGGTTCCATGTGATTTGGCACATAAGTCACGTGATATAGTTTCGGCTTTGTGGTTAGCTGGCCAAAAATGTAATCTTTCTACTATTCCAGAACATACTTTTCATCTGTGGGTGAATTTGGCAATGGTTTCAATACCCATCATTTTTCCTAAGCAAGGAGACATCCAAAGGGAATGTCAACAGTTGAATTTTCATCCTTTGACTGTCTAGAGGTTACTGTGGAATGAACAATTCAAATACTTTTTGCCTCTCATTTCTACGTTTTCAATGTCAAAATTAATAATGACGGGCTCAGAAAATGTTTTGCAGTTCAGTTCTATTTTGAAATAGAATTTTATCTACCATGGGCAAATGTTTTTTTCTCCCCCTGAGTCTGTCATTTACCGTGCATTTAGATACCATGGTGACAGGCACCATTATAAATGCTTTTAATTAATTAATTAATTAAAAATAAATAATCCATTAGGCAGATAGCAGGTACACAATAGCAGCAAAACTCTAAACCAGCTTTTCTAATTATCTTGCCACAAATGTAGCATCCATTTCTTTGAAGTTGATACTGATGGCTGAATACAGTAATTTCCTATGGTAAGTCTCAGTGAGCTAATTCCCTGTGAAAGGAGATTCAATGTCTGAGCAACTTCTCAATTTGAATGTAAACATTATATTTCTCAGCTCTTCCAGGTGGCAGTACCTGTGAGCCTGTGGATTTTATCAGCTCAGAAAAGAAAGAAAGATCCCATCATAGGCAGCATTCAAAGTATGGTAATCAGTGTACTTTATCTATTTGGGTATAGGATAAACAAGATAAAGGTCAACTTTGCTTTCTGAGTAAAAGGTCTTAATATAGATATGCTAACTTTGCTTTAGCTAAACATACAGGATATGGCCTGTAGGTCTCTTGATTTACAGCCAAACTTACTTTAATATAAATCTATAAACCTATTACAATAAACCAAATACTTAAACTATAAGGAAATATATATATATATGCAAGCAAGCAGGTTAGTCCTATAGGCTACACCATATAGATTTTAAATTGCTTTCTGGACATCCACAGAGATGTCAGAAAGACAGAACAAATTACGGAACTTGCTAGAGGGAGTTAGAACTTTAGTGGACATGTAAATTTGTGAGTCATTGGCATAAAGACTGTATGCAAATTCATGTTTGTGCAAAAAAGGACTTAGAGGCTAGGTGTAGAAAGAATAGAATAAGAAGCAAAGGACTGAGCATTGGGGATACTTGCTAAAAGAGAAAGCAAGGAATGGAAGGATCTGCCAAAGGAGACACTGAAGGAATGATTAGAGAACCAAGAGAGGACAGAGATTCAAAAGCCAATGTAAGATAGAATAGAGAGTGGTCAATAGTGTCTAAGGTTTCTGAGAGGACCAGGAGGAAGGGGATAAAGTAGGGATATTGGGTTTTGGCCAGGACATGTTATTTGAGATTTATAGTTTCAGTGGAGTGAAGATGGCAGAAACCAGATTGGAGGCAATCAAGGATGGAATTGGAGAAGAGGAACACAAGGCAGACGGCATATTCAGTAAGACTGGTGGTTAAAGGAAGAAGAGAGGTGAGATAATAGAGAGACAGATGGAGTCAGTTGTGGATTCTTTTATGAGGTGTGTAATGAAGTATACTTGTATTGTGTGGGAAACTCGCCTGAGGAGAGTGAGAGGTTGAAGAGAAGAGAAGGAAGGGGGTGAGAAGAGCAAACAAGAAACTTGAATGAGCTCTGTGATACTACTCCCGATAGTTATCCTAGTAATATTATGATATGATTATGGCAGAATTGTGCTGCATTTTGTACAAGATTGGTCATGTAAGGTGTCACTGGAAAAGTTATGATTTGCTGAATAGGATTATCCTATTTGTATGAATGTATCATTTTTGTATCTGAAGTTATGAATATTGACTATGTATCTGTATTTCACATGTAGTCACACCTGGGTGACACCCACTAGGCAAAATACTTCCAGTCTATATAGCTGGTTGTGAAGGGCTTATTCAAGGTAATGGGCCATTAGGAAAAACAATAGGCCTTAGGAGAAGCTTATTCCCCTCCCTCCACACACTACGCCTATATCTATGACCTTTTATCTAGACCAATAGACAATGGAGAATGGCAAAGGGTTTTTTTCAATGTTGTACCCACAGACTTAACAAGTACACCACAAGAGACTGATGTGCGTACATACCTGCCATCAATACGCACATACATATTAGCCTATGGGGTAAGTGTACCCTAACATTTTGTGGGTGAGGAATGAAATTTGGGCACAGGAGGAAGGATTTCTGGCACTTTGCCCTATAAAGATAGAGTACTCCATCTCCATTTTCTAGTCTTACTCTATCATTCTCACTTACATTCTATTTCTACTCTATCTCTCTATCTATTCTATCTATCTGTGTTTCAAGGGAACTAGGCTAAGCTTGGTCTCCCTAACTTTTATTCTTAGTTTGTTTATTAGGTTTTAATTTTAAGTTTAATTTAGTCAAGTAAACCCTAATTTAGTTTTGATAGCTCTTAGCATTAGATTTTTCTAAGCACTGCATCCCTCACTCAAGAATTGAGAAACCTGAATTGCAAGGCTGGTCCCGTGTCTCTTATCACTAGGTTATCAAGGAAGGGTGTGAGTATATGAACCAAAACTTTGTTGCCTATAATACTATATTAGCATATGTATCTTTTGAATAGCAGTAATGCAACGGTAACTTTGTAACTCTAGGTATTTTACCATTTACTTACTATTATTGATTTTAATAAAAGTTTTTTAAGCCTATATCTGTCTCAGTGTAAGCGTCCTGTCATACCCCCAAGGGTCCTTTGTAAATTCTGTGGAGCCTGATTTGGGACAAGAACTTTTATCTTCTGATCAAACAAATTGGCGAGCCTAAGACCCACACTAATTAACATTATTAATTGATTAATTATTATTAATTAAATTGATGAATTAAATTCCCATATTATCCAAATTAATATTATCAGTACACCCTAAATCAGGCTACAATGGCCTAAACTAAGTTTAGATCTCCCCCTCCTAGAACCCTCTCATATTCCAATTTTTTTCCTTACTATGGACAATATGTCCTCCCACTCTCCAAGGGCCATTAATCTTTGACTTGTTTTTGAATTTCGACTCATAAATCTAGACTGTGTCCAAGTCTTGCCCTTTTTAAAAAAATCATCCATTTGTGTTTGTTCGGAGTATCGAGGCTCTGGTTTAGGCCCTCATATAATAATCTCATAATTCAACTACAGTGATCTCTTCCCCTCTGCTTTTCATAACAATCACACTGAGTTGCTTGAGTTTCTTCAGATTGCTGCTGCTAGGCTCATCTTTATGGCTCATTGTTCTGACCACATTTCCCTTTGCATTGCTCCTCCCACACATCTAACACAATCTCACAATCTTTGCCTTTAAGGCTTTTCACCATTTAGATGAACCCTATCCATCAGATCTACTAGCTTATTAAGTTGTTGACACCCATCTTCTCTCTATCAATGAGGATAAACTTGTCCACCTACTTGGCTGCTTCTTTTTCCAGCTCCTTTGCACTTTCTCCCATACTGCCCCCTGCACCCATGTATAAGAAAAGCTCCCTATCAAAATTAATAAATTTGCTTCTTATCCTCTTTTAAATTCCTCCTGAACACCTACTTCTGCCAAGATCTTATAAATCACTCCCATCTTGCATTGTTTAGGCAAGTGGTGAGCTGTGACTTCTGCTTTTCTGATCTTTCCAATCTATCCACTATACTGCTTGCCTATTCACTCCACCTGCTGAATTCTGTAGATTGTGTCCTTTGTTACTTGTCTTCACATGGTTTAATATAATGGGACCCTGATCCTAGATTGAGGTTACTAGGCTTTACTACTATAATACTCGTAGACTTTCTGTGGGATCATAATATGGTGGAGTATGCTGAGCACTATGAATGTTCTGTAGGATTTCCCTGGGGAAATCCTAAATTTCTTGGAACAGGCACACAGAGATTTTTGCACAATGTTCCTTTGCACTGTTCCCAGCAGTCACAGCCATTCTGTGCACAGAATGAGGCAGGGTTACTGTGGAAAAAAATACTATGTGATCATGTAATTAAAGACATATCTTAATACATATGCACAAGGGGACAGAATTAAGGTTGCACCAGCACTTTAATTCTGGAATTTCCTATCTTTTGAGTGCTTAACTTTGTAACCTTGATAATATTCCTTTAATGTACTGTTTTGTGTGTGTAATATATTAATGTTTACCCACAAAACACCTATGGAACATAGGGAACCATTGTTCCCATTTTACAGCTAGGGAAGTGTGGTAAGGAGAAAATAAATATGGTCACAAAAGGAGCATGAATTAGGCTAAGATCTCTTGAGCCCTAACCCAGTGCTTTAAAAAAAAGGTCACCCTTTCTCCCCAGAATCAGCACTCCCCCACTCACTCACCAGGCAAAATGAATCACCCCAACCCTCTCTAGAAGCACAGTCTCATCCCACTTTTCTTTGTTCCCAGTATACATAAAGATTAATAGCATATTTTGGTCTTCACAGTGGTAGGAGCTTCATTTTAGTCTTTGCTGTTTCCTGCCAGTACCATTCCTCTCCAAGTTTCTGTTCTATTGGTTGGCTGTAAGTTGTTCCTCCCACTGGTGCCAGGAGCCGATGTGCAAACAGAGCATTCTGCTGTCTTCTCCACTTCTTGCCTTACTAACCACCAAAATGTGGCAGCAAAATCGCTTGCATAAAATGAAAGGGTGGTTACCATTGTTCTCTGCCTTTGTGACTCTGTTTGGTGTTGTGCTGTGCAATTTGGTAGCCCAGGTGACTAGAAAGAAAAAAATTGTAAAGCTCAAATGCTTATGAAAACCAATAAATTTGTTTATTTAAATAAACCCACAACAATAAAGTTTACTTCCATAGATTTTCTGCCCTGGTTATGCAGAATCAGGAGGTGCAGACAATTGAGAAACTGTTTAAATAAGTATTCATGCTTTTGAATGCTTATCTGAATTGAGCAGCAGAGTGTCCTGTGGCACCTTATAGACTAACAGATGTATGGGAGCATGAGCTTTCGTGGCGGAATACCCACTTCTTGACATGCATATGAAGAAGTGGGTATTCACAGGGCCTGCTCTGGCCGCCTTAGGCAAAAAAGCCACCTGCCGCTCCTGCCCCCCCCCTCCAGTGTGCCTGGGGAGGGCGCCGAGCCCTGCCGCGGACCCACAATCCCCAACCGGCCAGAGTGCCGGGAGCAGGGCGGAGAGCCCGGGTGGGCTCTCCGCTCTCCCTGGCGGCCAGAGCACCGGGGGGAGGACAGAGAGCCCCCAGCGGCCAGAGTGCCGGGAGGAGGGTGGAGAGCCCGGCCTGGGCCCCGCTCTCCCCGACCGGCTGGAGCGTCGGGGGGACAGCGGCGAGCCCGCTGCGGCTCCGCTCCGGTGGCTGGAGCGCCGCGGGGAGGGCGGCGAGCCCAGTCGCGGCCCCGCTCTCGAGCTGGAGGGCCCCGCCGCGCCGCCCCCCTCCAGGCGCCGCCCCAAGCACATGCTTGGTGGGCTGGTGCCTGGAGCCAGCCCTGGGTATTCACCCATGAAAGCTCATGCTCCTATACGTCTGTTAGTCTATAAGGTGCCACAGGACACTCTGCTGCTTTTACAGATCCAGACTAACACGGTTACCCCTCTGATATCTGAATTGAAAATCTGAACCTTTTTGAGGTTCCAACCATAATCTAAACCTACGTTAGTTTTGATCTGACCAAGCATCTTGTTGAAGAAATATATTCTGATCCTTTGGGGGAACAAAGTATAACAAAGATCTATAGTTTTCATGAACAGTATTTCATGAACAGCTTAGGCACAAGCATAAATTAAAAGTAATAACAAGCAGCTGCAATAATATATGTGGAATTGGTGTTGGTAGGTACAGTATCCCTGAAACTCTTACTATGGTTCTTTTTTACTGGGTGTGCCTTAATGTACAGTATTAAGATGCAAGCTATTTCATGCTCAGAAATGAATTTACAGCATAGCCTTGTTCTCATTCTATTGTAATGGGGTATTAGTTTTTATATTGCAGCTTTCTTTCATGATGCCATACATACTGGGGATGTAGATGGGTATGCTGACAGAATCCCTGGAGCAATATGTATTCTTCTGTTATGGTAATGTTACCATTATTCTTGATTGCCTTTGCTGAGGGTAGGATTATACTAACATATCACTTTGGCCAAATTTGTTTTTTTTTTTGCTTTATTTCCCCCCCTCCCCTCCTTAATTTAGTCCCACTAGCTTTACTTTTTCTTCTTCTTCCCCCCTTTTTATTGGAAGCAGATTTCAGTTACGTTATTATGGTATTCTATATAACTTGTCATCATAATAATCAATTTTATATATCCTACATGCCAGTTCAGCATTCTGTTGTTGATGAACACTTTGTCATATTTACTAGAGCTCATGTCTTACATATGAGAATGCTTCCTTTATTTGTCTCTTAAATTTTCTTTTTCCCTTGTTAGTGGTTTTGCTATCTCTGTATCAATGTTCTGGCTGGTTGCAATTACAAGTTTTCCCAGCTGGGAGCTTGTAGTTTTTTTCCTTGGTCTCTGTGACATGCTGATCTGTTCTGAAATGAAGTTCCAATTGTTTTGCATCTTTTTTCCCACACACTGTATTATAGATGAGTTGTTGGATATTTTTATGTTTGTGTTTTTAAAGGTATATGAAAGCTTCAGAGAGTGCTACAAACTTAGTACTGCTGCTACAGTGTGTTGACAAAAAGAAAGTTCCCAAATTGGATCACCTGGCAAGAGCTGATGTCTATAGGTCAAAAACAAGGAGTCTGGTGGCACCTTAAAGACTAACAGATTTATTTGGGCATAAGCTTTCGTGGGTAAAAACTTCTTCTTGCATCTGAAGAAGTGAGGTTTTTACCCACGAAAGCTTACGCCCAAATAAATCTGTTAGTCTTTAAGGTGCCACCAGACTCCTTGTTATTTTTGTAGATACAGACTAACACGGCTATCCCCTGATACTTGACACCATCTATAGGTCAGTGGTTTTCAACCATGGGGACATGTAACCCTGAGGTACACAGAGGTCTTCCAGTGGGTACATCAAATCATCTAGATAGTTGCCTAGTTTTACAACAGGCTACATAAAAAGCATCAGCGAAATCAGTACAAACTAAAATTTCATACAATGACTTGTTTATATCACTCTATATACTATACACTGAAATGTAAGTATAGTATTTATATTTCAATTGATTTATTTTAAAATTATATGGTAAAAATAAGTAAGCAATTCTTCAGTATTAGTGTTCTGTGACTCTTTTGTATTTTTATGTCTGATTTTCTAAGCAAGTAATTTTTAAGTGAGGTGAAACTTGGGGTTACATGAGACAACTCCGACTCCTGAAAGGGGTACAGTAATCTGGAAAGATTAAGACCACTTCTATAGGTCACAGAGGACCTGGTTCAAATCTCTAGCTGTAATACTGTTCAAGAAATACACACAAGAACTGCTAGTTTATCAAGTCTACTCTAATGTCCATGGCCATTAATTATCAAAACCTGCATGGTACTTTGTTTCCTGGATCACTTAGGACTTTGATTATGTATGTTTCATATTCTTTACTGATACCATGATCTGCAAGCTTTTTTGTATTCATTACAGTATCCTCCTGTGTATCCAAATCTATATGTTTTCTGAGGCAAATAGTCCCTGTGCTGTATTTAGTGAGACTACTTACTTGAATAAGGACTGCATGCTCAGGCCTTGGAGCTACTGTTAATCAGGAAATAAGATGGAAACTTTCTGAAATTCTATCTAGCTATCTATAAATATTTCTTTTTAGGAAGTGCTAACATAGATATACTATTACATTCAAATTACTATTGTGCCCTTGAAATGTGCATGGAGTGCATTATTTACATTTGAATCGTATTTCTGTCCAGGAGCCGTGACATTAAAGACCATTTGAAACCTGTCCACCTGAGTGTTGGTACTGGGCTTGAAGTCCTTCTGTTCTGGCCAGGCTCAATCCATCACTTTCTTTCTCTCTTTATTATTTCATATGCTTTGGGATGGGGAACACAGTCAGCACAATTCTTCATGAATTGTCCTGCCAAGAGATAAGAGAGCTTTCTCTCCTCTGTCCAAAGATGCCAGCAGAAGAAGGGCATTTTTTCTTTCACATTCGAGGAGTGCACACTGACCAGCATTTTATTAGATCTGCCTTTTCTTTTTCTTTTAATTCTATGGTTTGTTATTCAAATTTGGAACCTGCAATTCATGCTGTGTTACTTAGCTGTGATTGATTAAATAAGTCACGTCATCCCTGATAGGATGTGCAAAACTTTTATGATCAGGTTTCTGATGTGAATGTTTCCAAACAACTAATTTAGACAGGTTTCAGAGTAGCAGCCGTGTTAGTCTGTATCCGCAAAAAGAACAGGAGTACTTGTGGCACCTTAGAGACCAACAAATTTAAATTTAAAGTACTCCTGTTCTTTTAACTAATTTAGAGTTCACCTTCTGTGAGTATTCAAACCTGTGATCTTTTCACTGACTTTAAAGAGCTTTGGGTCAGGCCCATAATTCACTATTTGTGCTAGTGAAATGTAATAATTGACTGTTCATGGAAAGCAGGCACCCAAAGGGCTGTGAAGAGAATACACTCAAAAAGGTGAACAATCCAGAAATTGGTTTGCAATGTTCATCCAACTGTAACCACACTTTGTTAGATAGCGGAGCATCAATCACTGCTAGTCAGTGCCACCAGTAGTAAACACCATTTGTGACCGATCCCCATTTTTTTTTTTTGCAATAACAAGAATAGTACTACAAATAGTTATCAGAACCCAAATATTGCTATTATGTTGTGCATTCATCCATTGATTTCCTTGTGAGCTCACGATACTCATCCTGCCTATGCTAAAGCCACAATCTTTCTTTCATTAATTCTGTCATCACAGAATCTCATTGTTGTGTTCCAAGTACATATTTATGAATTTTAAGAAGCTGATGTAAATTTTGAATTCCCACTAGGACTAAAAGACGTATATGTGTATAGAAAATATAATGTGTGATAATTATTAATGCAATGAATAAGCTGTAGGCACACTGTGGTTAGATTAATACTCCAGAAGTAATATGTTATAGTACAGTCAGTCTAAATACAGTGGGCCAAATTTTGAGTTGCTATTGAGTTTACCTGGGCAAAATTCCCTTTGAAGTCAATGGGAGTTTTGCTTCATTAAGAACTGAGGAAAAAAAATGAGAAAGGACTTCAGGATTTGGGGCTCAATCTCATAGCACTGAAGTCAATGGGAATTATGCAAATGACTTCAATAATAGCAAGATTGGTTCTGCCTTTGGTGTGAAATATGTAGAGAAATTTTCATTCTAACAGTTAGCATTTTTATATTTGTTTTAAAAAGGGAGATATAATGTGTACTTCTATACTTACTGTCACACAATGGTAACGATGAATGAGAAACTATTAAAAAAACTTATTGCTATACAAGAAATATGGAAATATCATTTTTAGAGATATTTGGATAAAAAATGCTGAGGTGGCTCAAAGAATGCCAGACCTCCATTTCACCTATTTTTTTCTCTCTCCTCCCTCCCCATACCTGTCCCTCCTTATCACCTCTACCTATTCATGTATGTCTTCTATTTTATTACTGGTACCACCACCACACTCGCGCTTTCTCTCTCTAATGTGTAATGTCTATGTAGTATTTCTGATTTTGTATTGCCTGGTCTTGCAGCTTTGATAAGTTGTAAAATAATGTAATTGCAATATTCTACTAGCAATCCCATGAAGCATGTGGTATTTGGAAACTTTTATATAAGCTGAAGTCTTTTACACTTTTTGTGCTTTTCATTGTTTCCTTATGAAAAACAAGAACAAATTAAGAAAAAAACCCACAAAATTAAACACAAAAATCTTTACTAAGTGTGTGTGTGTGTGAGAGAGAGAGAGAGAAAGATTCATCCTATCATTCGTCTTGAATAAACAGAATATTGGTGAATATCAGTTTTAGATAGGATACAAACTTAGCTTCTAATTTTGGGCCTGAGAGTCAGACAATTTGTACCTGCCGATAATGGGAGATGGGGTAGCAGAGAGAAGGCAGCAGCTTCAGCAGATGTTACTGAGCATGCTCAGACTGTGTGAGCATGCTCAGTACAAGCCAAGCAGCAACTCAGGGGAGAGGGGCATGTGGCCCCGTGTGCCCCCATGTCACCTCTGTGTGAGCTGATACTTGAACAATGCCATCAGAAGTGTATATTTGTTCAACAGATCAATAGATTTGGATGGTCCTGTAGAAAGAGTTAGACAGATTATAGAAGCCCAGAACTAGAATATGAATACATAGAGAGAATCTGGAATTTTTCATTAAACGTTTTTCCTTAGATATTGTGGATTAATTGAAAATTTTGTGTGGAAAAAGTCAGTTTCAACACATTTTTTAACTTGATTTTTTAAAAAATAAATGTTTCAGAACAATCAATGTTTTTACATTTTTTAAATGAAAAAATCCAGTTTTCCAGTTTGAAACAACTTTTTGCTTTAAAGTGTAAGCTATTTGTAGTATTTTATTTTCATTCAGAATGATATGTAATGTTTCAAATTATCAAAGCAAAAAGTTTGGTTGACCCAAACAATTTTTTTTCCCGATAGCAAAATGTTTTGAGAATTTGACTTTTCATCTCAATTCAGGATGGTAAAATTTTTTGATGTCTCAAAAACTTTCATCAGATGGAAAATCAGTTTCCCAGATGGCTCTATTCTTAAGTGTATAGGTTAATTCCAGAGTGAGATTTACAAGTATTGCCCTAGAGAAATAGTTACCCACTATAGCTACCTTAGAAAGTGATCTGTGAGCATCCTGCTATCTGAAATGAAGCTTTGAGGCTTTAATAGCACAAATTACATGCCCAGCTGTGCTCTTAACTACATGGGCATGACACCTTTAGCAGCCTGTGTGTATCTGAGAGAAGAATTAGGCACTCTGCAGAGCACTTTAATTTCTGTTAATAAAATGTATTCAGTATTTCTTGTTACAATTATATATATAAAATAATTGTCAAACAAATATCTTTCTGCTGTCTTGTAATTTTTTTCTTGTAATAGTGTGGCAGAACATGTAATATCTCTCCAAAAGGATTAGATAAATAAAGACATTATTTTAGATTCAACTCCCATAAAGGCCATCTACAGTAAACACACCAATGGGTTTGAAGTTAAATTAAAATTGATTACATGTTTATTGGTTCTTCAAAGCTATAGGGACTGTAAAATTAAAAATTCAAAGGTTGCTATTTTGGTATTTCGGAGATTAGTATTTGATTTAGACACCCGGCAGGCTAGCAATAGACAAACACAATGGGGGATAGAAATGGAGATATATTTCCTATGCGTACCTTTTATGAGAATAAATTGCAATAAGACAGTTTATGATTTCTCTCATTGAACTTATGAACATATTACAATGATGAAGAATTTCTCATTCTATTTCTTGAAACTCGATATTTGACTTTGCATGATCATATATTTAATTTTTTAGAATGACTAAATTAAACTAAAGAATGGTCAATTACCCCAAATTTATATGTTAAATTAAAAAAGTGGGACTGTTGAGATGTGTGTTCATAACTATCAAAAGAGCACACATGACATTCTGAGATACCAAAGAAAATATTTTTCATCAGAAATAATGCTGTCAGTCATGTCTGACTATTGAGTCACTATTGTGACATATTGTCCCTCATCCAGTCATAAAGGCATATGCCTCCTTGCCTTGAGCCATCACATAGACTCATAGACTTTGAAATCAGAAGGTACCATCATGATAATCTACTCTGACCTCCTGCACATTGCAGGCCACAGAACCTCACCCACACAGTCCTGTAATAGACCCCCAACCTCTGTCTGAGTTACTGAAGTCCTCAAATCATGGTTTAAACACTTCAAATTATAGAAAATTCACCATTTACACTAGTTTAAACCCACAAATGGCCCATGCCCCATGCTGCAGAGGAAGGCGAAGATCTGCGGCTGAGATTAATATCATAATATTTCTTCTTGACTACCACCACATTTTTCCTTCTTTGATGTGCCCCTTTCCCCCCTCCTTCATAGCCTTTAACATTCCCTTCTTGGATGTGGTCTCACCACTCCCCACAGCGAAGGCAGACACTATTTATGGAGCACTTCCCCATAACTATCTAACTTTGGCTGATTACATTTGACAGCTACTGAAAATAATGTTATTTTTGCCACTAGTAAAAGAAAACCCTCAGTCTTCCATGCTATATGTTGGATAATGATAAAATGAACTATGTGAAGATACCCTACATTTTTTAGGGGATCTACAATAAAAAGTGTACAATTAAAACTCTGGGCAACTATTCAGAAATATGTATATGAAAAATACTTACCTCTAGAAGTTAGTTAATTGAACTGTGTAATGTTTTTTTTTCCCCTTCTAAATAGCTAGCCAGCATTCTTTACTGTGTTAATAGTTATAGCTTCCTTTTCTGCCTATTCCATATAATAATTTACCTTTTACAGAAAAATTTTCCCTTAAATTTCCTTATCTCCTTTCTTTGTTTCAGTTTGTATTTCCTGGTTTTGAACCCTTCAAAACTGTATACATCTCAGTCATGTTCCTGCTGAACATCCTGTTTTCTTTGTAATACAAATGTAGCTTTTCTAACTTTTCCATAACCCCAAGATGTTTTTGTCATCCTAAACACTCTTGTGTATCTTTTCTATTTCTTCAACATCCTTCCTGTAAAATATAGCACCTAAAATTATGCCTGACAAATCTTTGCCCTAGTAATAACCTCATAATACATAACAATGAATACCGTAAAAAAATTCTAGGAGCCAGCCAGAAAATTGGGTTTCTTCATTATGATACACTAAAGACAATACAATTCAATTCAGGTAAACTGCCTCCCAAAGGAAAAATGCCATTCTGATTTCTGATATGTGTTGCATATTATGTTTTCCATAGTTAATAGATACCAAATACAGCAAGAGACTTGTCATGGTCATTATCACACATGAAGAAATAGTTCCCTGCTTATAAATATACAGGCTTATTTGTCAGTCAGTCACTAATCTATTATTGCCAACACACTGTCTATGGTCAGATTATCTTTAACTAGTGTCACTATAATCAGATTTTGAAGGGAGTTCAGATTTATTTCAGAGTTTAACAGAGAAACCTGCCTTCAAAGAAGATAGGAAAATTGGGCTAAATCCTCAACTGGTGCAAATTGTCAAAGTACCATTGACTTCCAAGCCAGGAGAAGGAAAGACCATATGTTGTATCAAAGGATGCCCCTGAAAAAGCCAGCAATCTATTTTACTGCTCAACCAATAGTGGGAATTCAAGTTAATTTTTCATTAATCAGGTTAAATTAGATTATTTCTCCAAGAGACTGTCAAGAATAGAATTTGATACCATATACCACATCAGATTAGCCCAAATAATCTAGCATATTTAAACTCTCTTTCCAGAAGTGTTGCCAATCTTCACCCCAGGGATGCCCATTAATTTGCTTCTTAATGCCGATTTGCTCCATTTTTCAACCCATTCTCTGTGTAAAGGAATTCTGGTAGAACAATGTTGATGAAGTGGAGTGGGAATCAGAAGATAAAGCAGATAAGTAAATCAAACTTTCAATGGGATTTGTACTCCCAAATCCCTTAGGTACTTTTGAAAATATCCCCCATATTTGAAAGTGGCAACAACCTCTAATTTAAATTAACTTCCTTTCTATTATTTTTCTGCATGATAACTATATGAGAGATAACAGACAAGGTTTAGATTTTATTAATTTTGGCAATAGAATTATCTGGAATACTATAATGATGATTACAACTAAAAGCACAAACGCATTTCTAGAGGGCCCTACGTCCACTCCAACTACCACAATTCTGACTTCCATATTATTATATTATTTAAATTACTCAGTCTTATTGCAGCTAGGAGAGGCTCCACTGTCCTGTTCTTGCAATAATTACCCATATATAACTTTATTTTTAGGAAGTCATATTCTTGGCACAGAATGTACCAGCATTTTAAATTCCATCCCCCATTAACATGGGTGTCAGGGAGCCAGCTGTAGCAGGGTTAGTCTCCTAGCAAATCACGAGCATAACTGATCCTGTCAGGGAGCTGCCTGATTCACTGCACTTCCAGATTGTGAAAGGACCTGCTGCCAAATTGCCACCGAAGAATGAAGCGGCAGTGGTAGAACTGCTGCCGAAGTGCCACCGATCACGCCTTTTTTTTTTTTTTTTCTTTTTTCGCAGCTTGGGGCAGCAAAAACGCTGGAGCCGGCCCTGGAGGCTGTTCTACAATTTTACTCCTCTGCTAGTTAGAAACATTTGTCTAATTTCAACCCTAAACTTATTGATAGCCAGTTTATATCCATTTGTTCTTGTGTCAGCATTGACCCTTAACTTAAATAACTGTTCTCTCTCCCTGGTGTTTATCTCTGATCTATGTATGGAGAGCAATCATATCTCCTTCCCCTCAGCCTTCATTTTGTTAGGCTAAACAAGCCAAGCTCCTTAAGTCTCATCTTGTAAGACAGGTTCTCCATTCCTCTGATTATCCTGTAGCTCTTCTCTGCTCCTGTTCCAGTTTGATACCAGAATTGCACACAGTATGAGGTTTCACTAGTGCCTTGTATAATGGTAATAACAGTTCCCCATCACTATTGGAAATACCTCACCTAATGCATTCTAGGATTGCATTTGCCTCTTCCATGGCCACATTTGTTCAAATCTAGCAAGCCTCGTGTTCTTATATGGCTCAAACTCACAAATTATTGTTATTTTGCGTATCAAAAAGGATAGCCAAAACACCACAGATGTTGTCGGCCCTTTCTTTTTTACTTGAGAATTCTGTTGCTTGCTGTGCCCTAATGAATGATGGTGTTTGCTTTGCATTCTCACAGCTCCCAGCAGCTAGATTCACTGCCAAATGTCTCAAATTGTAATTTCCCTCTATGTTTTTTATTGTAAAATATTAGCAATATTCTCAGTTTAGAACAAAACAGTATCTCTCTCTAAGGAGGCATGACGGATTAGCCAGTGGGGTGTGACAAATCTCCTTAATTATTCTCCAGAGTTTTGTCCTTCATTTTTAAAAAATGGTAATTCACTAGCTTTTTTTGTAAGAAACTTTGAAAATGTGACCTAAGTGTAACGGCTGCAGTGATGTCTGACTGAGTCTGTGGGGAGCCTGAATCAGTAACTGAGGCATGAAAGGACCCATTTATTTCAGTGGGTGCTATCTTAGATCCTTTAAAAGTGCCAACATTGTTAACTATTTCACTGCTTATCAACACTTGTACAAAAGGAGAGGAAGTGTAATATTAAGATATGGACAATTTATTGAGAGTGACTGCTTATTTTGGGTAGACAGTTAACACATGGCAGTGCCATAGGGGAACTGATTGGGTTAATTTTCCTGAACAGAAATATTGCTTGCAAAAAATTAGGAAATACTGTCTTAGCCCTTTCTCCCATTGGCTTAGAGCATCTTCACCAGAAGCGTTACAGCAATGCAGCTGCACTAGTGCAGCTGTGCCAATGCAAGTTTCTAGTGTAGACCTTCCCTTAGATAGATTGATGGAAAACAGCTCTTACTAGTGTTCATCCTTGAGTGGTGATACTCTCATTTACTGTCTCACTGACTGCCTTTCTGAAGCTGTTTCTGTGCCATCTTCTGAAAGCCCCTGCTTACTAACCAGTTACTGTGAATAAAGCAAAGATATTGCAGGATTTGGAATATAGATTGAAAACAATTGAATTGCTCATTCAAAGCAATGTAGGTGACAGACCTATTGGAGAAACTCATATTCAAACAAGTTAGAACAAGGTATATGTGAATTTGTTTGAATAAAATAACCAAAGAAAACTAAATACAGAACTAAAACTCAACCAAACTGAACCTTATAATAAAAGTTCAATAAAATTCAATGAACTATTCTTTTTACTTTGACTTCTGAATGCCTTTTCACTCCCTGATTTTTTCCAAAACTTGAAGTAGGATTCTTAACATTCCTCAAGAAAAGCTGTTTTTATGGTTTATTTGAAACATGGATGAAATCAGAAAGTATAGGAGAACCTGTGAGGAAACCTGTTCTTGTGAGATCAACCAGCCTGACTTCTCAAAGAGTGTCGAATACATTTATGTAAGCTTCAGAGAAGCATTCAAACTTGAGGATGTTTATCCACAACAAATGGAACCATAGAGACTTTTGAGGTTCACACATCACTAGTTAGAAGAATATCTTGTTTCAAGTAGATTTTATAGTAAATTGCTTTCCCAGTGCATTAGATTTTTGTAGTCTTCCCAGAGCAACTAAAATAGCTACAGATCAAACATAGTATTCTGTTGTACTGACAAGACAAAACAGAATAAAACTAAGTATTATGTCAAAAAATGGTATACATACATTATTGAATAATAGCAAACCTTAAAGTTAGCAAACAGATACTATGGTGATGAGCACTATAAAAACTCCTGAGGTAGGCAGATAGACAGAATACATGATTACGGTATGGTATAAAGGTTTTGTCAGCATGAGTTTGAGATGGTCAGATTACTCCTAAATGGAGGTCAAGAGTCATCTGTGCAAATATTCTGACCAAGTAATTAAAAAACAAAAACAAAACACTTATCCATTAAAGGTTCTTTATGTGCTACATGTATTGCAGAATCAGTTTAAAAAAATATTACAGCCCTTTTTCAATCCTTCTGCTAGTAAATGTAGGTGCCTTAGTTACCATGAGATCACCTGTAAAGGGCTCAGAGAGAGCAATAAAAACCTCTAAAACACCTTTATTATAAGTAAGATTTCCATAGTATCACAAAAGTCTGCTATCTCAGGGCCATTCAGGCCTAGAGGTGAGTGCTGCTGGGTCTTATTAGGAAGCTGAGAAACTCTCATTCTCTGTGGTGCAGTGCTCTTGTATCTAGCCCTCCAGGGTCACAAAATAGCAGAATTTCAAGTCATATGAGAAAATGGTATAGAAAATTACTTTCTTTTACATGTCTGAGTATTGACCATCCTGTGCCTCAAAAGATGTGGTATTTGGGGACAGGGGGGACCGTAAGGAAACTTTTTTGACCAAGTTTATTTCTTTTTTAAAATGTCAGCAGCTAAAGACTGATCAGGTGTTTGCAATGTTAGAATAAGTCACAAGGAAGGTGGATTAATGGAAAGAGGGTAGGTGAAGCAGTCAAAGGTGCAAAATATCTGCCTCTATATTTATCTATCTATCTGGCTGCCAATTTATCTTAATATCTACTCTGTTTAGTGCTTATGAAAGATGCAATGCTGAATGTCTCCGAGATTGCAGTATTATATTTGCTCATGATGGGAGTCGAACAGCATGAGGAATAGTAGTCAAAGCTTCCATATAATGCCTGGCCAATGTGGCTCAGCATTGGACGGTCCAGTTCTAGGAATGAGAGTTATTATTATTCAGTCTCCTTGTCTCAACAGAGAGTTCATGCAAAGAGCAGCAGCACCAGCTAGACAGGGATGGTGCCCTAAGTGACGTTTGATGGTGTGGGAAGGATTCAGAATGTCTCTTTGCTGAAACTACCCACAAGGGACAGATTTCAACCCGTGACGTTGAGGTGAAAGTCTCTTTATCCAATTACCAATCCTCTAATTCATCTACCAGTTTTAAAATATTTTCTTTACGACTCTAGGTTTGATTTTTGCCAAACATTTTCCTTTGCTATTAGTGTCCCCATTATTCATAAAGTGGCAAATATCCAAGTTTTTATATTTGTTAATTAATTCTGGCCCAGAAAGCTATCAAAGCATCTGAATCTAAACTTTAAGATTCAATATTTATTTAGCTGTTACACATGACAACCATTTTTCATTTAGATCCAGATGGAAAAAAAGCCAAAGAAATGGGAGCCCATTTGCTCTTCTTGGCTGGATCTCCACCACAGTAAAAAATGAATAAAATACTGAAGCTACTTCATACTAATTTATTGAATTTGGAGAGGTGAGGGGGGATATTCAATTAAGGGCTAGACTCTGCCACTCTTGCTTACAAGTAGTAAAACAAATGGCATTACTCATGGAATAAAGAACTACTCAACATGAGTAAGGATGACAGAATCTGGTTCATAATTTCTGCATTTGTGATAAAGCCAATACATTTGTGATGAAGTAAGAAATTTAGAGTCATTGCAAAAAATGAACAGAAAGTTAAAATAAATTTCTCCATGAATCCCAAACCCCCAAATTCTGCTGAATGTTTTAACCTGAGAATTTAAATGTTCCTGAGTCAATGATAGTTACACTAAAATATGTTCTATTACTTTAAGTTTGAGGTACTGTAGCTTTTAAATGTAATTTATTCATTTATATATTATCAGAAGTGTGCTGGATTACACAAGTATGAAGATAATTTTTTTTTTGCCACAAAATAGCTAGACAGATAATATATAGATAAAGGATGGGGAATTCGATGTAATACAAAAGAAAACAGCTAAGTGGTAATATTCCCAATTAGTTCCATACATTTTATTTTGATATTTTTCCTTTAATTTGTTTGCTTCTTTGCAGTTAGTTTGTATAGTCCATTTTTAATTATTATTTGAGGGAAAGTTTTATAAGCTTCCTGGAAGAAGTATCAGAGGGGTAGCCATGTTAGTCTGAATCTGTAAAAAGCAACAGAGGGTCCTGTGGCACCTTTAAGACTAACAGAAGTATTGGGAGCATAAGCTTTCGTGGGTAAGAACCTCACTTCTTCAGATGCAAGTCATTGGAAACATTACCACTTAGCCATTTTCTTTTGTATTACATCGAATTCCCCATCCTTTATCTATATATTATCTGTCTAGCTATTTTGTGGCAAAAAAAATTATCTTCATACTTGCATCTGAAGAAGTGAGGTTCTTACCCACGAAAGCTTATGCTCCCAATACATCTGTTAGTCTTAAAGGTGCCACAGGATTGCTGGAAGAAGTGTGTTTTCTGGAGCGACTTAAAGGATACATGCATAATTATTCAATTGAATACAGTGGCTTTGGATCAGGTCCTCCATCAGGGAAGTTATCCAGGTGTACATGTCAGGTTTAAATAGAGCACGGAGATGACAAAACATGGAGAGGGACATTAGACAAGAAAAGATGAAGGACACTGATCTGTCAGAAAGACTGCAAAAAGGAAAAGGAAGGTACAAGGGTGTTCCTGGGGGAGTAAATGGTGGAAGAGGATATTATTTTGAGGTCCACAGTATGATAAAATTGGTGCTTGAGGCTGTTTCACTTTGATTTTTAAGGTCCATTCAAATACATGTCTGGAAACAATATCCAAAGGATGCAAACCCAGATGGATTAAATCCAAGGAAAATGTTTACACAAATATGTGGAAAGTGAAACCTCCTGGTTCTGCACTGCTGTACTCTTGGCAAGGAGGAGGAATTGATTCACAGCCATAGTATTTCATTTTAAAGTGTACTACTTTGAAATCTGTCATAGATATACAGTATTCGGCTAATAATGTGGGACTTTAGCAGTGTTCTCTCTACATTTTAAAATCACCTTTAGACTGGATGAGGCAAAATATTTTTTTGAAAATATGGGAATAGAAATTCTTTTCAAAATTATTCTTAAAACAAACAGTTGCAGTCTAATGAAATTATGGTTCTTTTTGCAGCATATACCTTGCAGACCTTTGTTAGCCTTCATTGACCAGAATCCCCCACATTCATTTACATTTTAATTATCTTCTCTAAAGACACCCAATGTATTTCCTGTGAGCATTACATGGTATCCTTGCTGCACTATCTGACACATGATTAACAAGAACTATCTTTAATTTACTATTTATTTTCTACAAACACAATTTTGCCAAAAATATCAACATGGTTGAAAAGACTAAAACAACTCTATGAATAAAGTAATTAACTTCTACATGAAATTACAGAAATGCCAGTCTATGAAATCTATCAATAGAATCAAGCAGAAAAAGATTCTGAAAAGACACATGAGGCCTGGCTCTCTGCTCTCTCTCTCATACCAGTTTTATGCTGGTTTAACTCCAGTGGAGTAAGGGGGAGAGTGGCGATTCAGGCCCCATTAGTTACCACATAACATTGATTTGATAATAGATGTGTCAGGTGCAGCTTCAAGCTGAAAACAGTTCTTTTAATGTTTGTAAAAACATTCTCCTTTTGTTAAATCTGTGCTAAAGAAAAAAAAATCCTGTATTTTAACTGGATCAGCCATATTTGATACATCTGCTTTGGATAGAATTGATGAGAAGTGTTCATAACATATTACAACGCTATGTTTAATTCAGAGTTTTTCATGTTGTGTTAAGAACTCAAACTTGGACTCATTTTGGGGAAAATTTGCTCAGGTACAATATATTATTTTTAAAAAACAAAAATGGGCCCCTCTTTCCAGTAAAAATTGTATAATTTCTTTATAAAAATGAGCCCATTTCTGCGTGTAAAGAGTTAAAATATGCCCATTGTTAGACAAATGAATCTCTTTTTGAGTAATAGGTATTTGAACAGTTTATAAAATCAGTCTATTTGGTACTCCTATATCTTAAAATAATGAAAATTGATTTTTCCAATTAAATCAACAAAAATCTCATCTGTGTGACATTTTAAAAATGCGAATGTCACATTTCAGATCACATGCATTTATGAGGTGAGGCTGTAAATAGCTTAAACATAAGATAACAAGTTCTGTCCTTAGTGTCTTCAAGGGATTTGCACAAGTATAAATGAGAGCAGAATTTGGCTCATAATTTGTAATAAAAATGTTATCAGATCTCATAATATAGTGAATATAGTCATTATCATTGTAATATTGCACATGTGATTTTAGCCCCTGGATCATTCCATATAATTATTCTGCTAAAATTGATCATAAGAACAAGTTGACATAGTCAAGTGTTCAGCTCCATGATTGATTCACATATAACTGCACAAAATATTCAGAGTCAGGATTGCACAAGCAATCCATCTTTTGAAACAAAGACAGTACAGCCCTTTGGAAATGAAATGTGGATACAAAAAGGAGAACACATTTTCTTTGAGCAAAGCCATATTTCTCCCACAATGGCTATCTAGAAGAAAGAAGAATTCAATTATGGGGACAAGGAACAGCAAGCTGTAGAATAAACATGTTAGAAACTAGTCTTGATCTTTTACTTGTCATGTTGCTAGAAGTATTTTTTTTTTAAATAAATATGTGAAATGTATACATGGACATGGCCTAGGTTATAAGAACTAGACTGTACGTGTGTTTAAAGCAATCAGCA
The DNA here is from genome assembly GCF_013100865.1 of Trachemys scripta elegans. NCBI lineage: Eukaryota > Metazoa > Chordata > Testudines > Emydidae > Trachemys > Trachemys scripta. The sequence continues at coordinate 62,766,522 of NC_048303.1, read as the reverse complement.
TCTATCACCATTTTGGAAGATCCCCATGGACAAACCCAAAACGTTTCAGTCTCAGATATCTATCTATCAATAATTCACCAGCTATTATCAGTCCGTCAGATATTTATACTCATCATTGTGATATCTCAGTGCCTTAAAAAATTATACAAATATGCATGGCTGGACTACACATAATCTGGATTCTCTCATCATTCCCTTGCCAATAGTGCCTAATATTTGTCTTCACTTCTCTTCACCCTGAGCTGCTGGATCATAAAAAGACCTTATCTAATCCATGCCCCTTATCGGCACACTATCCTCTAGCACTCACACTGACATGGCATAACTCCACACTGCCCCCTATGTAAGGCTGTGGCTAAAAGCTACTATGCAGTCTTATATCAGTAAGGACAGCATCAGGTGTCCTTCTGAAATTCAACATTAATTCTATTACACTAACTAGGAAACAACTATAAGGTCCAAGGTATGAAATATGCCCCACCTAGGTTTAGGAAGAAACTTTCTTCCATCTTACAGTACTCTTAGTTATATTATTGCTTTCTCTGGAAGCATGCAGTATTAATATTGCAATGTTTACAGTATTGCCAATCCCAAGCATTCAAAAATCTTGAATCAGAACCCCAAGTATCATAAGACTCAGATTGACTTAAAAATCATATTTTTTTTTACAAAATAATACATTTGGGGCCTTTTTAATTTGCCTTCCGATATTTTAGCCTTTTGGGTTTATGATTTTCAACTTTTCTCTGACACCACAAGGGCTACAAGACTTATTTCTTTCACGTGAATCCAGAAGTTAAATCTTGATGAAAAACACAAAATATTGTAAGGCTTGCCATAATAACATTCGACTTGACAAGACTGTGACTATGTGCCAAACTTCAAGGGAAAACTGGGTTTATTTTCTGGCCCAGCTATTCTTGTTCTGTAACCTGTGAAACAAATCAATGCCCTTTTCATAGCAACCACATCAACTGCGTAATCGGCATAGCAACAATGGAATTAGCTAGAAGTAACTGCCTAGCCTTGTCACACCAGAATTAGGGAGTCAAAGCAATGATGCCAGTGAACAGGAAGAGAAAAATGGAAAGTAAAACAGGAAATAAAGGAAGAATATGACCTATCAGAATAATTATGATGAGTAAAAAAATAATTCTACACTCCGTTATTCTAAATCCCATAGCTCACTGCTGAAAGTTAAATGCTCATTCTACATTTTTTTAGCTAATGTTTACTTAGAACTACATTTTAAAAGCATAAACATTAGCTAGATTTAATGCCCCCAGCTGTGACTGTGAACGCAAGTGTTATTGTTCTTTAAAGCTTCTGATGTATTAAAGCAAATGACATTTCAGAATGCTTGGTATTTAAAATGTATTTTAGACAAAAAGAATTTGACAGCTGACAACTACCCTTTTAAGATAAACATATTTTCCTCCCTTTGTTATATTGGAAATTGCCTCACCACACTGACTCTGACTAGCTTCTCTCAATTAGAAGTGTTTGCATGAAGTTGTTTTTCTTCAGTTTCTTGGTTATTTTTCAGTGAAAAGGTGCCAAAATTTCATTTGTCAATAGCAGATTTGTCAAAGTGACAGATTGAAATCTATAGCCTACAACTGCTTTTCACAATGATGCATCACTTTAGTTAAGGGTCACTGAACACAAAATGCTAATTTTATTGGATTTTTAAAATGATTTGTTATATTAATTTTACTTCTTGATCTCCTGTCTATGTGTTTATTCCTCCATTTTTTAAAGAAAGAGATACAACCCATCTTTCAAGCTCTTTATATGAAATGGATATTATATTGTTGTGTAACTTTCCCTTGAAATGTAACTAAAACGTTACGTTGTGTAACTATTCTTGCTGTATTAATAGATACTAGGAGGTGTCATATGGGAATGTACAATATGCAAAAGCAATTTATCACAAAATCTAGTCCTAATGCAAATACATACTCTTATTCCTCGCACAGTTACAAAAAACTTGATTACAATTAATAATTGCATGATGGGTTAAATTCATTGCTGTATAAGGGGTGGTGGAGAATAAGCAGGGAAGCAAACAGAAAACATTTTGTCGTTAAAAGTGACTGTTTAATCACAATGTGCTTTAAATAGAACTCTGGGCCTCAAACTTCATACACTGTAATGCATTTCTTAATATCTTTACACTAAAATCATACAGACTATTTGCCCCAACACATTTCATCAACCCCAGAGCACTAGGGCCCCAATGAAGTTTATGATATGGAAACTTTTGGGGTTTTGACATTTGTTTTTATTCTGCATTAGAACAAAACCAAAACCTTTTGAACATTTTTGCAAAAACAGAATTTCATGAAAATGTCATAGATAGAAACACAAGGTGGGTGAGGTATTATCTTTTATTCGACCAACTTCTGTAGGTCCAGAGACAAGCTTTCGAGCTTACACAGAGCTAAAGAAGAGCTTACTTTGCCCATTTTGTCTCTGTAATATCCTGGGACCCACACAGCTACAACAACACTGCAAATAACAATGGATATAAAACAGATGTTTTTTTTCAATTAAGGAAGAGAGTGAGTGTGTGTGGGTGTGTGTGTGTGTGCGCATAGGCGCCGACTCCATGGGTACTCCAGGGCTGGAGCACACCTGTGGAAAAATTAGTGGGTGCTCTGCACCCACCGGCACCCAAGCTCCTCTCCCCCACCTCCTACTCCCCCCTGACCACATCATGTCTCTGCTCCTCCGCCTACCTCCCAGTGTTTCCCACCCAGTCGCCACCAAACAACTGTTTGGCAGCATTAGCATGCTTGGAGGGGGAGGGAGAGAAGCAGGAACGTGGCGCGCTCGGGGAGGAGGCAGGGAAGAGATGAGGCAGGGGCGGGGATTTGGGGAAGGAGTTGGAATATTGGCAGGGAGGGGGGAGTTGGGGTGGTGGCTTTGGGGAAGAGGTTGGAATGGGGGCAGGGAAGGGATGGGAAGAGGCAGGGGCGGGGCCTCATGGAAGGGGTGGAGAGGGGAGGGATTGAGGGTGGGGGTGAGGGGTCGAGCATCCACAGGAAAGAGGGGAAATCGGTGCCTGCATGTGTGTGTGTGTGTGTCTGTGTGTTTAGGTTACTGGCTTGATATGTGGTAATCCCACGTATAAGTACCTACTCTGCCTGCTTCAGAGTAAAGTTTTTCATCCCATATCACTTTGAATCAGGCAGATCAGGAAGTTGAACCTGTGCCCTGATCACCAGGCTATAGAATCTGAGATCTCTCTCTCTCCAAAAAACTAGCAAACAAACCTCCTTTTCCAACACAAACTTTGTTGAAACTGACACGTCTCCACAAAACATTTTGGCTCAGATGAAGTGAAATTTCATCAAAAATGTTCCAACTCTGTAATATTTTCATAAAACTCCACTTTTTGGCCAATTCTTTCATCATATTAGATAACTGGTAACTATTGATTTAATTTAAACGTTCATAATTTCTGCATGATGTCAAAGCTATATTCTTTCACAGATTTTAAAGATATTTAATTTACCATTTTGTAAAACAACTTATTGCATCTTATTTACAGACATTAGAATAAGCATTATTATTTAGGATAATTCCCATGCAGATGTCTTTGCTGTTTTCATGTCCTACATATTAGTGCCACGCTGACTTGAATGGAGTTCTGTATGGTCTGCAGCCACCGCTGTACCAAGTAGGTCAAAAAAGCCAAATTACTTGAATTGTGCTAAATTTGACTCATCTGGTAGCTGCTTTTCCATACCTTAAAGGAATTTGATATTTTTTTACAATTCTTGGGGTTATATCATCCTTAAATTGGTTTCAACACCATTCTTCCCTTGCACACATCAAAGGGCACAGAGTAGATCTCATTATCCCTTTTCTCTTTCTTGCTTCTTGTCTGAGTTGAATTGCTCTGAACTTCCCTATTTCTATATCTTTTTTTATGCATTTTATTGTATAAACTCACTCTGTCATTTCTTAACACTCTTGAAGACTGTTATACCCTGGTCAGCTTAATATCCTAACATTAGCATCCTGCTTTGCCAATACAAATGAGATGGTATGTCCTGTTCATGATGCTGTGATAAGTTATAATCAAATCCTTCACAGATTCTCACATTAAATCCTCTCTCTCCAGAATTCAAGCCTCTCTCCACTTCTTTCACAATATACTTTAAAATGATAAGGGTGGCACTGTAAAACTGTATGACAATCAACTATATCTGAAGTATTATATCATTAGTGGAAATCCCATGGGTTATGATATTGGCCAGACCTTCCAAAGGTGATTGGATATGCCAACATCATTTCCTCAGAGAAAGACTGTCCAGTTGCTCGTTTACACCTCATCAACACATAATTCAACATGGAAAGAGACACCTTTTTTTCCTATTTGCTCCTCTGAGAAACTCCTTATTTCAATTCAGTGTTTAAATTACAGAATTTCTCAGAAAATGTACATGCTGCAAGACATTTGTTCAACTCAGAGACTTAATTGTGCATCAGCAAAAGAAAGGATGAATTGTTTAGTCTTACAATTGTTTCTGAAATATTCAACATGATATCCTCCATTAAATTCACTTTGGATCCACTCCCCACAATCATCAGAGGGGTAGCCTTGTTAGTCTGGATCTGTAAAAGCAGCAAAGAGTCCTGTGGCACCTTATAGACTAACAGACGTATTGGAGCATGAGCTTTCGTGGGTGAATACCCACTTCGTCTGATGCATTCACCCACGAAAGCTCATGCTCCAATATTTCTGTTAGTCTATAAGGTGCCACAAGACTCTTTGCTACTCCTCACAATGTTTGTTAAGGAATATATGTCTACAGTGGACTGATAATGTCTGTTTGCTGTATCTGGGGATCAGATCCATAGTTCATTGACATACATAACATTATATAACATCATTAATAAAACTCATGTGTAATGAGTATAATAATCATATTGATCTAGTAGTTTCCAATGCAGAAATATCTTTCTTTCAGTATCCTGGTATTACCAATCCAAGGCTAAAGTAGGAAGAACTGTAGTATGTTTAAATGCAAAATGAAACAATAAAAGTATTAAGTAAATTTTTCTAAATTTAAAAATATTTTGGCATTGGTTTAATTTGGGGGCATAAGAATGAAATGTCTTTTATTTTACTGATACCAGTGTATACAACCCTCATTAGAATTGTTTTGAATGGAAGGTGGAAGATGAGTTTTAAGTCTGTGAAAGCCTACCCTACCAGTCATACAAAGCCAGTGCACTACTCATGAAAAAAGAACTTCCTCTTTACCTTTTGAAACCTGTTTTATACTGAAATTTAAACACTGATGGTTTTAAATTACTATAGAACATGACACTTTATTTGATACTCTAACCTAAACAAACCCATATATCTATATCTTTCTATCTATCTATCTATAAAAGGATTAAGTCTGAGAAGCTATATAAAAAATAAACCACTGTGTAAAGCATTCTGGACACAGACCTCTTAAAATGACAAGAGTCAATGAGAGTAAGATTTGTTGCTAGGAAATAGTGTCAGGATAATGTTCTTTCATTTGAATTAAGAATGCTAATTAATAAATATACCTACCAGATAATGAACCAAGGTTCAAAGGTATGTTATGTCAAAGACCAGATAGAACATTTAGTTTATATGTTGAATAACCAATGTGAACTGAAAGTCGTCAAGGCAAATACAATCAAAATGTGCCCCATAAATGAGTGGCCACAAAACTTGTTAACTGCTTGAGTAGAAGTACAAGACGTAGAGCTCAGAAATATGCAGAGGTGACTCCAAACATAACTGTAGAAAGAATAAACAGATATTGATACAGAGGTTGAAGATTTATACAGCTGTTTCATCTTGTTGTTGTTGTTGAACTGGATGATTTAATTACAGGTTTCAGAGTAACAGCCGTGTTAGTCTGTATCCGCAAAAAGAAGAACAGGAGTACTTGTGTAGTCTCTAAGGTGCCACAAGTACTCCTGTTCTTCTTTTTGTGGATGATTTAAGTGACTATATTGCTGTATAATGAATTGATTAAATAAGTTTATGAAAATATTAAAGTATGTGGACAGAGGCTACTAGAAAACTTCAAAAAGGATATTTCTGCAAAGAAGTAAACTTGCTGACAGAGAAACTTCAATCTGAATAGGAACACAGAGACATGTAAAGTTAGCCAGGAAAATGACACCAAACAGAACAAAGGGGTCCTTATGGAAGCTTTGTAGAGACAGAGTACGGATGCCAATACAGGGGACACCACAAAAGTATGGAAGACTATCTCACGATGTGCAGCAGTTTCTTAAACCATTAAAATTCCAAAAACAGAACAAAAATATCCCCAATTATTTGCATTAATATATTTTCCATTGACTTTGGGATCTGGGAACACAACCAAATCTAATGTGTAAGTACAAACATGAAATCATAACAGAAGTACCTCGGATTATGAAAAGATAATGAATGATACCCAAATTATATTCTGAGTGGAAAATTTTATTTCTTGGTATGAAATAAGGATTATATCCCGTTTAGTCTGCATTATTTTTTTTAAAGGAAATGATTCGATAGACTCCCCATAAGAACCGAATGAATTCCTTCAACAAATCACTTCCTACATAATGAAACAATCTGGATGAAAGACTGCATGCATGATGACAGCTGGCCACTAGGACCACATCTAAACAACTAACTCTAATGAACTATCTGTCCTTTAAGTCTCTAATAGAAGACTGTTGTGGTAATGGAATAAGACTTATAAAATAACCCTGAATTAGTATCTGTACTTTATATCTGACCAAGATCTCTCAAATAAGGCTGGATAATTTATCTACACACCAATTTCAGTTGATAAATATAAAATATTTTGCTCTGAATTTCCTTTACCCATGTGATGATTTGGCTATTCTATTTTAAATACTCTGCCGATTATAAACCTGAATTATAAACCTGTATGTATTCAAAATGTATAATTCATCATTAACAAATTTCTGCCTACCTGTCTTTAAAGAATGTTTACTGAAGAAGTGTTTAAGAGGGTGGCGAATTGAAAATTTGTTACACTAGTTTAACATAACTCTAATTTAATAGACAACTGTTTTACATGATTAGCATGTAGAGGATTTTCAAACCTGATTTGTGATGTCATCTTAAATTGACAGCTTCAGAGAGGAAAGAAAGGAGCTTGAATGAATGAGTTCTAAGATAGAGAGTTTGCCCTTTGTTAGGCTAACATACCACTTTACAGTAAACTAATATTAGAATTCTAAATTACTTGTAGTCACAACTACTGGAGAACTAGAGGGTTTAGAATTATTAAAAGCACACAGGGGGAGGGGCCATGTGAGAGAAAAAGAAATAGGCTTGAATATAAATTATCAGGCAGGCATAATTTGATTGAAAGTACTTGTTTGCATATCTACTTTACTAACTTTAGAATTACTTTTAGTTGAACTGTTACTGACAATCTCATAACATATAATTGATAAAAATACTCACCTCGCTACCTGGATGGGGCTTTAATAAGCAAGAAAAAGTGTAGACACCACGTAAGGTTAAGGCTCAGGGAAGAAACTCAAATGGAAGCAGCTGAGGCAATGTTCTATGTGCATCCTCTCTTTTCCTCCCACTCCATCCACTTTGCTTTCAGTGCTTTCTTTCACCTTCTTTCCTCATATTGTAGGGTTTTGAGGGATGGGGAGTTACATTTTGCATCTGAGTCCAGGTTCTGGGGCTTTCCTATCCACTTCTGCTGCTCTTGGGCAGTGAGGGTGATGATGGAGCTGGGTAATTTGTTTCGTTTGATGGTGAAAAAATGCTAGAGAGATTGTTGTTTAGGTGGAGTAGCCATTGTGGAACTCCTGTTTTAGCTCCACCTTTCCTACCTTTTACCTAATTACTGAATCTCTGGTGACCAGGGGCTATACTGATCACTAGTTTGAGGGTCTGAAAAGGATTTTGCCCCAAGTAGGCAAACTTGTGTGAGGATTTTTTTCCTTATCCAGGGGATCAGGTTGGGGGTAGGTGGGAATTATGTTACAATTGACACAGCTTAGGCCAGTTCCAGTGCAGTTGGTGGGTTAGAAAGGATTGGATTTGAGATTCCTGTACTCCAATGGGCTGCCTGGGCATTAGAGCTGGGCACAGTGATGGATAATCAGGGGGTGTGCTTCTATGTCTGGCATAGCTTCTTATCTCTCCCACATCTGGTGTGAAAAAGAGAAGTGGATCAGGAAACTGGCTTCCAGTCAGTGCCCCTGGCAAGCCTGAGGGTTCATAGAGAGGATGGCCTCAGACTTATAGTAAAATCAGGGGCCATTGGTGCCCATTGAGAACTGAATTAGAACAACCCTGCCAGTTGTGTGGGGTGGTTCTCACAGTCGGTTACTAGTTTTTAAATAAAGTTGTGTCCTCTCCATTAACCCTAAAATGATTTTTGTGTCTCATTACTTCCATGTCCATATGAAGCATGATTAGAATATGGATCAATAGTTTCATATTGGTACTAAAATCACTTCCCCAGAATAGTATAGAATACATTGTATTACTTTGTGATGAGACATAGATTTATTGAGTTTTGGGCTAAGATTTCTTGATTTCTGACTATGGTGTCCGAAACAGTGGTAGCTGAGCACCTCACAATCTGTAAGATATTTCTATTCACAACACCCCTGTGAGGTAGGGAAGTTCAATTGTCCATATCACAGATGGGAACTTAAGCACAGGGAAGTTAAATGACGGTCTCACTGAAGGTCTGTGAAAGAGCACGGAATGAACCCAGGTTTCTCAATTCCTAGGTGAATGCCCAAACCATATTCACACAAACATATTCATATATCCACACAAACATAGTAAATATTATATTTTGTCATTTAATTCTATTTTATTTAATAAAATGTATAAATGTCTGATAATTCTTCAGACTGTACTTTAAGTCAGGAACTAAAATTCAACAAATCCCTGGGAAACATGTCATAGGTAAATGGTTAATTTGAACTGATTAATGTGTGTTGTACACAGTATCTACCCTAGTGTTCTGATACTGAATAGTCTTAGACATTCACATTTCAGGAAGCCTGTCCAAAATGATCTCCCAGACCATTTGAGATTTACTTATCACTAACCCTATTGATTATAAATGCATCGAGCACTGTGCCATGAGATTTAAAGCTGGCCTTTGCCAATGTAATGCTGAACCAAGTGCTCCTTCAGTGTAAAGAGTGTTACCAACTGCTGTCCAATCTTATTTTCTCCAAAGGTATTTTCCTATATAAAGTTCTGGAAAAGGTTGCCTTGCCACTCAGTGGTGATTTGTATGAACATATTTAACAAAGACCTAAATTTGTCCCTAATGTAACTCCACTAGTGTTAGTAGAGTTGCACTAGGGATAAATTTGGACAAGGGCATTTAAATGTAGGAACAATACTGCACTAATCACTGCTTAATCTCTGCTATGTATCCTCTGAGCTTAATTATCATTTTTTGCAGCATTTGACCTTGTTGATTAGGCAAATCTTTTGAAAATGAATACATTTGTGAGAACTTCTTCTTTCAGTTCCATCGTGGTCTCATTTATCTCCATACATGAATATCTGTATATCAGCTTCTCTAATTTGTGATGTACAAAAAAGATCAGTTTTAAATTGCTAGATTTTCAGTTACTCTTGCTTTATTTCTTAGTATAGTGCTTGTTTATTGGAATAATGTTAATACCCAAGTCTTCATGGCTTGCTGGTCATCAAAGTTCTTTCTCATTTCTATCAAATTGTTTCTCATATACTTGTTATTGGATGCCTTGCATTTGATGAAAAACAATCCTGGGAAAACAGAGGTCTTGTTTGTTCGAACTAAATGCCTGCTGAGAAGTGCTTCCTCCTGATAAAGCCATTTTAACTGCTTCATTCATTAGAAAAGTCTTAGCATGAAAGGGGAATTGAATTTATATTTTGATATCAACAGGAAAGATGTGGAGATATTTATTCATACCTTTTCATATCTCTCAGATGATTGAAAATCCTTATCTCCTAAACTATTAAACTCCTAACAAACAAAATTGTTGCAAAAACTTCTGTCTCTTTCTGCATGATGTAACCATCTTTCTTACACCCTCTGCACTGGTTCCTGGTAAACCATGGCCTTGATTTTAATATTTGATTGTAAATTTGCAGAGTACTCTGGATAACTGCAATGAAAGCAGACAACTTAATCACCTATATACATTCTCAATTTAAATTCCTTACAGAACTGCAAGATCTCACCTCAGTCACTAATCTTTCTTTGATTTGTTCTCCTGTTAGTGAAGCTGGTTGAGAATTTTCCCTCAACATGATTTTCCAATGAAAAATGTAGTTTCTGCAATAACGAAATTTTCCGTGGGAACACTTTGATTTCAATGGAAGCACCAAAGAATGTTGTGTTTCCTGTTGGGAAAATGGAAGTGAAACATTTAATTCTGGGTCAGTTCAACCAAAACTGGAATATTTCATTAGTTTAACTTCTTCCTCTTAGTGTATGCACAACATGCCTCTGGTAGCATGTGACCAGGATTCATTATCGAATTGGTCTCTGGGACCAAAAATGTTTTGTTTCAGATCAGTTCAAGAAAATATTAAACTTAATTTCCCTTCTAGTTTCATTTAGATATTTCCAAAATGAATATTTTCAGAATTTTTATTCCTTGGAAATGTTTTGAGACATCTACTTTTCATCTCAATTTGGGATGAAAACAAATGTTGACATGTTAGAATTTCCCATGAGACAGAAATTCCTGAGTTCTTGATTGTGATCTTGAAAAACTGGATCTAGGAAGAAATACCACAATAGACTCTTCTGTAGATTTATTTCTACAGGCCATGAAAAGGACAATAATGGTCAATATGACTCTTTATAGAATTATTGACCAGATTCTTAGATGTAACAGAGTAAGGGGCAGTTGGAAGGGGAAGGGACTAGGGAAGGAACAAAGTAAAGCTACGAACAACTATAAACACAATTTCCTGTGGCTCTAAGTTCCTTTGCAATTGGTCCAAAATTGTTTGTATTGTTGATGTCTACCTGCCTGGGTGGTCTGTGGCAGATGCTCGTGTTTTTTGTTTTTTTTTCTCGCTTTTGTTTTTCATTCTTTTTAGGGCACAAGTTCCGACTAACCACACTCATCCTCGATTATCATTTTACATGTCATTGGAATAATGTTTATTCATTGCTGCCTGTAGTATTATGTGTTTATAACAAGAGTAGTGACTTTTTTATGAATCTAAACTGTTTATTTGGACTTCAAATGCTGCAAGTGAGACTAAGTAAACACACTTGGTAACTGCAGTATAAGTGCTGTACACAGATTTTTTTTGCAGCTTTTAATGAAGAGCTTAGTGTTAGTAAAAAGAAGGTATTTTTTTTTCTCATTTGGATCTTATAATGTAGTTAATGTGCAGCACATCTCCCCAGCAAGATGGGGTACCATGAGCACATTAGATCTGTTCTCTGCTCTCTACACTGGATTCTCATGTAGTAGCAAGTCAAATTCAAGATCTAAGGGCAGTATACAAACCTGAATAGAATAGAATAGAATAGAGTGAGAGGTCTTTATTAGTATTGCAGCTGCCAGCACACTGCCAGAGAGAAACAACGACTTGTTTTTATTGGATAAAAAAGACTGCACCTTTAATAATTAACAAACACAAAAACCTCACCAAATCCATCCCATTGGTCTCTGTGATTAAGTTGGCAGGAATGTCAGTATAAGTCCCTCCTTTCCCACATAAAGAAAAGGGGCCAGCTGGGTGGCAGCAACAGTTTCCTCTTTCCCTGAAGATGCAAGAGTAGGAGCAGAGGGCATTTCCAGTGCTTACCCCACCAACTTGTGAGGTATCTGCATGAAAGATAGAATATACCCAGCTTGTTCTTAACACTTCCAATTGTGTCTATATATTACAGCCTTAATTATACATGATGTTTGATGATTGCTACCTCTCCTGAGTGCCTTGGAATACAGGCACATATACAATAATTGGTGATCATCACACACTGCATTTCATTCAGATGGCAACAAAACCACAACTAGGTAAACAGAGAACAAAGGGGATATATTCTCCTATTATAAGGCTTATATTTGTCTTTGCTCAATATCACTGTATTATTATCAGTGATACCCAGTAGCTCATTCCATAACTGACTTCCTTCAGTTTATACCCTTCAAATTATTTCACACCTATCCCATTTTAGTCATTATTTGAACAAACAATATATATTTAACTTTTCCTACTATTTCTTATAAGCAAATTTGTCTAGCAACTTAGATATATTCGGAAGACAGGCTACTGAGGTAGAGGAACCATTGGTCTGACCCAGTATGGCTGTTCTTATGCTTTTATTTGCTGCACTTCTTTAAATAATGTGTTAATTTCTTTAAATATGAGAGGTAGTCATAATTTTGTATTTCCTGGCTTTTTCTATTATTGTTACCATAATTCAATGTTTAGAGATTTTTTTTCCCTGTTGTGATAATAATTCAAACCAGAAAACAATGACCAGTGTTTTAAGCTATTATATTATTTATTATATCATAATATTTATGTATATATTTATATTATATTTATAATTGTTTTATAATATATTTATCATTATAAGCCATCACATAATCTAGAATATCACCTCACCATTTGGATGCCTAAGGCATAAAGAATATAAGGAACACTACAGCGATATTATATTATATAATGGGTAAATTCAGCCTTGGTGTAAATAGGTACATCTCCATTCACTTCAATAGAGTTGCGCCTGGTTATATCAGGGATGAATTTGATCCTAGACATGCTCTAAGTATTATTCTTAATAAATATTCATAACAGCTCCTACACAGTAACCAAACCTTTTTCAAGCTGGCTTCATCCATCTCTTACTTGTTAAACTTTTTTTTTTTTCATTGTTTATCTTACTTTAACATGGAAATGAGAAACAGCATTCAGCGTGGGGGACACAGTCATTTAAATTCCAGTTAAATACTAACAATTTCAAATGTTCTTCCTCTATTAGTGCATCTATAGAAATGCTTTTTGCATTATTTGGAATAATTAGCTATATTTATTATCCAAAATAAGAGTCTTTTTAGGGGATTTGGGGGTTAAATTTAAACTTAATCATGAGTCTAGTGTCTTATTTCAACAACAAAATATATTGTGAATTCTAGAACAATTACTTCGATGTGGCACGCAAATTAGCAGTAGTTTAGATAAAATATGCACCAATTGGTGTAGTGAAAATGCAATAAATTTACTTTATAGCCATAAGAATTTGAATTTTAATGATCACTAAACTTTTAAACAACTCTTACGTCTCATAATATAAGATCTATTATTTCTTCTTTTCTCAATGATTTTTTTAAAGAATATATTCAGGGTCTTGTGTATAATGCAATTATGTGGCTCTACAAATAGCCGCATAAATTTACCGTTTTTTTAAAGATGCTGAAAAAATTTCTATTTACAGCAGAATATTTTTTTAAATGGCCAATTTGCTGCCATCTTCATGTTTGATCATTTCCCTGCAATTCTCGGTCTGTGTATTGTTCCATGTTCTGTCCACAAGGGGGAATTCAGGGAGTTTATTGCTCCTGGCCTTGCACTTCTGCTACTGCTTATAAAATGAAAAGAACATGAGGAAGATCCCTCTAAGGTTCAAAACAACATCTCTGAACCTGTATGACAAAAAAACAAGCTTTGATTTCAAGCACTGTACTTTCAGTCCCCACTATCAATAAGGGAATAAACACGTAGATACAGCGCAGACCTGGCTGCTAAATTCCACAACAAAAAACACCGTAGATTACCTCTGTTGAGCTACAAGGCAGCCTCTATGATAGCTACGGAAGGAAGTCTAGCTCAGCTGCTTTAAGCTTCCACAGATCAGAACAATACCTCAAAGTTAGAGTTCATCTGGTGTGTCCCTAGTTAAAGGATGTGAAGTTGAGAGATGGTGAATCTGAGATTTCCTTTTTGATCATCAGAACTCAACCTGAAGCTTACCCAAAATTAAAATAGGAGACCCAGTCTCCAATAGATTTGGAAAAATAATGGATGGCACCAACTGGATGTAGCTGCACCCAAAAATCCCAAAGCAGATTGATGTACTCGGAAGGGAAGAAACAGCCAACTCTTCTGCTGATTCCAAATCCAATTGAATTCCCATTTCACCCCAACAGAAATGGTACTTGCCCCACAGCTTTAGTGATCAGAAATAACTCTCTTGAGAACAATCTATCACTATTCAGTGGTAGAGTACACCTTTTGGGATTCCCTTAGAGACCCTTTCCATTCCGCTTATCCAGAACACCTTGTCCAGTTCTGGGGATCCAAAAAAACCTCCATTTGATTCCAGATTTCATCACTCAGGTTCCTTTTCCTTTATTTGGCATACAGCAAAGTTATGCTGAGTTTATCAGACTGAAGTATAGGGGGTAGATATAGGACATACCACACATCCAAAGTTACACAAAAAATCTTTTCCTTTATATATATTTTCACGTCACATTGCATTTACTATAAATTGAACCACACATTTTTGGACTGCCTTGGTTACTTTGCAGGAACCAATCACTGTGCAACATGCTCTGTCCATGCATTGTTCATGCTCAACCGCCCCTTTATCTCTTCATTCCTAACTTATCTTGTCCATTGTTAGAAAATGGTTCTCTAGGTGTTCTCCCTTTTAACTGTCTCAGACATTCTGTCTTTTTCACCTACTGACCTATTTACTTACCTTATTTAGAATAAATGTTCTGTTTTCTGCCTAATGATCTGTTAACATCCCTAATTCTATTCTCTAAGAAATTAGGCCTCCCTCTCTATGTTAATTACACGTGGAAGGCCAGGTGTTAGCTACAACACCTTTCAGATTGGAAGATGCAAGCAAATCATAGCCAGAAGATCTGAATGAGTGGTGAAGCCAGTGGCTTGTATAATTTCTTTAAATTTGAAGTAGAAAGCCAGGCAGGAGGAAGTTCTAGAAACTCTTCACTAAAGGAGAGAGAAAGAGGAACTTTAATAAAGTTCCTTGTTCAGCATTAGAAAAAAAACACACACAATTTCTGAAATTAGTTATTGTTTTACATATATGTGGTCAGCTGTGAAAATAAGTGTGTGTGTTGGGAGGGGAGGGGGTATACAGGGTGCAGCAAAGGGAGCTGAAGAACTTGAGGGATGCTAGCCATGCATAGCTTCTAAGGCATGTCAGAGCAGAGCTCCATTTCCATGCTGTTTAGGGGTTCTGCAGGTAGGGAAGGCACTGCTATGTGAAGTTCCTAATTTCTCCAGAAGCAGATCTCTGTTTTCATGGGGTTTAAGAGATATTGGGTTAGATCTTGATCTGGTGTCAATTGGCCTGGATCTATTAACTTCCATAGAGCAATGGCAATTTACATGAGCTGAGGATGTGGCCCAAGATAGCAACTTCCTCCCACTCCAAGCCTTCCCCTTCCCGTCATGTGTTTTAGCCCATCTTCTGATGTCAGGTAGACACATTCTTTCAATCATCCCTCTGGCAGGCCTCCTAACCTAAGATTCACTGTGCAAAACCTCACGTTATGATGAATGGCAAAGTTTTTCAGGGAAATCATATTCAGATTGTACTCCCTTGATAAATTGCAATAGTTACATTTGCTACCTATGGTGCATTTTTAGAAATATTGAAAATTATCATAATCAATCAGCTTTGCAACATAACTGATAGTTTGTCATATAAATTTACAGGAGTGTGGGGGGAAAAAAACCCAACAGAGAAGACCACAGAATTGAGAACTAATGTGTTTTCCTCTCCCATTCCAGATGAGGAGATACCAGAGGATTTTGCAGGGGAAGATTGTGGATCCTTTGAGCTCATTGGCTAAGGAAGACAGTTCCAGCTTTAGGTAAAGATTGAGAGTAAGTTAGGGTCTTAAAAAGTCTCTGTGCCCCTGTCAGACCCAGGAGCACCTCACCTCCAGAGCCTTTTACAGATAGTTGAAATGTTTTGAATTTTAAAATTTCAGGAAAATTTTCCTCAAAATTTCAACCA
This sequence comes from Trachemys scripta elegans, assembly GCF_013100865.1. NCBI lineage: Eukaryota > Metazoa > Chordata > Testudines > Emydidae > Trachemys > Trachemys scripta. The sequence continues at coordinate 62,750,482 of NC_048303.1, read as the reverse complement.
TTTTTTTTTAAAGCAGATCATAAGTTTCATGAACATTTTTGCAAAAACTACATCCTGTTTTTTGATTATCTGTAATCATTCACTCAGCTCTGAAACTACTCTCATTCTTTTTCTCATTTCTTTTTGGTTGGTTCCTGCCACTCTCTGCAACCTTACCACTGTTCACTCTCATTCCCCCTGTCCAATGTGCTTCCCACCTTACATAAGAACATAAGAATGACAATACTGGATCAAAGGTGGAGGTCCATCTAGCCCAATATCCTGTCTTCTGACAGTGGCTAATGCCAGGTGCCCCAGAGGGAATGAAAAGAACAGGTAATCATCAAGATCCATTCCCTGTCACTCATTCCGAGCTTCTGGCAAACAGAGGCTAGGGAAACCATCCTGGCCCATCCTGGCTAATAGCCATTGATGGACATATCCTCCATGAATTTATCTAGTTCTCTTTTGAACCCTGTTATAGTCTTGGCCTTTGCTACATCCTCTGGCAAAGAGTTCCACAGGTTGACTGTGCGTTGTGTGAAGAAATAGTTCCTTTTGTTTCTTTTAAACCTGCTGCCTATTAATTTCATTTGGTGCCCCTTAGTTCTTGTGTTATGAGAAGGAGCAAATAAAACTTCCTTATTTACTTTCTCCACATCAGTCATGATTTTATAGACCTCAATCATATTCCCCCTTAGTTGTCTCTTTTCCAAGCTGAAAAGTCTCAGTCTTATTAATCTCTCCTCATATGGCAGCCGTTCCATACCCCTAATCATTTTTGTTCCCCTTTTCTGAATCTTTTCCAATTCCAATATATCTTTTTTGAGATGGGGCGATCACTTTTCCATGCAGTATTCAAGATGTGGGCATACGATGGATTTATAGAGGCAATATGATATTTTCTGTCTTATTATCTATCCCTTTCTTAATTATGCCCAACATTCTGTTCGTTTTTTTGACTGCCGTTGCACATCAAGTGGATGTTTTCAGAGAACTATCCACAAACAATAACTCCAAGATCTCTTTCTTGAGTGGTAACAGCTAATTTAGACCCCATCATTTTATATGTATAGTTAAGATTATGTTTTCCAATGTGCATTACTTTGCATTTATCAATATTGAATTTCATCTGCCATTTTGTTGCCCAGTCACTTGGCTTTGAAAGATCATTTTGTAGCTCTTTGCTCTGTTTGGGACTTAACTATCTTGAGTTAAGATCTGCAAATTTTGCCACCTCACTGTTTATCCCTTTTTCCAGATCATTTATGAATATGTTGAATAGGACTGGTCCCAGTACAGACCCCTGGGGACACCACTATTTACCTCTCTCCATTCTGAAAACTAACCATTTATTTCTACCCTTTGTTTCCCATCTTTTAACCAGTTACCAATCCATGAGAGGACCTTCCCTCTTATCCCATGACAGCTTACTTTGCTTAAGTGCCTTTAGTGAGGGACCTTGTCAAAGGCTTTCTGAAGGCTTTCTCTTCTCCTTTTCCCTTTCTACCTCTCCCTTACCCAACATCCTTTCCTAATTCAACCAAAGTTCCCCACTCCAAGAACCACCCTTAAAACTACATTTTTGTGATACACATTTTTAAATAAATGTAGAGGGAGGATGACTCTTTTTGTGTAACCTATAGCCAAATTAGGTATGGAGTAGAAAATGAGGGAATAGTGTCTAAGTTATTTCATAGTCATGGCTTTTACATGGGCCACAAATTTGGGATGAATTATTACAATCACAGAACCATTCTTACAGACATAATGATTCCCTTGGGTGTATGTTGGAAATTATGCCCTTAGTTACAGTGTGGGAGAGCTTAGCTTCAAAGCTGACTTTGTGTCTTTATTCCTTCCTGTGAGTTTGTTTTCCAGCATTTTCATGACTTCGCTGTTCTCTTATAAATATTTCACTAACACAGATAAAACCTGTTTTTCAAGCTTTTTGTGAGAAACATAAAAGTAGAAACAAACAATAGATTCAAACACAGATCCCTACTGTAAATAGATAAAATATTATAGGCAGTACAAGGAAACTCTGTGAGCCAGTTTCGCTACTTATTTTATTATACCATGTAGTAATGCTAGGCCATACAGGTAAAAGTATTCTGAGAGTTTGGGGGACATTAAGCAGTGAGGGTGGAATCCCTGGAGGTGCTTAGGTGTCTAAGTTCAACTTTAAACACTGCTGCAACCCACAAAACTCCCACTCAGCTACCACCAAACATTGTAGGTGCCTAATCTCACTTGGCATCTCAGTTTTTTCCTCTGAGCATGCACACTGCAGCCTCACTCTAAGGACCTGGGCAGCGAGCCCCTCCCTGAGGATAGGCCTCAGGATAATCCTCTAGACACCCATCTCCTGCCTCAGCCCCAGAGCAATTCTCAACCCAGGAAAGATAAGCATTTGTCCACCAAAGCTATGTGCAGGGCCCAATCTGGTACATGCATCCAGAGGCTGCCTACAAGATTGGGCCCCTCAGGCAAGTTCACATAAAACAGTCAGGGGATGAGAAAGAGGAGAACACCCTCTCTTATCTTTAGCCTCAAGGATAGAGTATTCATCAAGGATGTGGGAGACTCCCAGTTCTATTCCCCTCTCCTCCTCAGGGGGAAAAAGGGAGCCCTAACCACTAGAGTATAGCCATTCTAATGCTTTCTTTGGCAATGTTTTCCATTGTTTAAAGTGGAGTTACTTCAGTAGCTGAGATTCTGGGGGCCCCACATCAGACTATCAGACTATCCAGTAGCTTAGTGGTTAGGACACTTACCTGAGAGATGGAAATCCCTTCTCCCCATCATGAGGGAGGATCTCAATTGGGGGTCTCCTACATCCTGAGTGAGTACCCAATCCACTCCTGAGTGAGTACCCAATCCATGAGGATAAAGATTATAAGGGCTCTCCTTTGCTGCTGCAATTCAGGAGGCTGAATGTCTATCTTCCCCCAGTTCATGAATCACTAGCACAGTAAGGCACCAGTCTCTGGCTGGGGCTGTGACACTCACTCTTGCAATGCAAAGAAAGAAAGAAAAAGAAAAAGAAAAGCTAAAGATAGTGAATGCTTGTAATCTATCTGCTAGGAAATTACAGGCAGAGCACACAATCGTATCAGCCACCAATAAGCTATATGAGATCTGGCAAACTTTTAGCAGTGATGGACTATTTAAGGCATTGATTTTAGCTTGCCTTTTTGGTCAGAGTCCCATCAGTGTTGCCAAAGGGGTGCCTTGGTTGGCAAAGCCAGACATATTTTAGACAAGAGAAAGATAGGAAAAAGAAAAAATAAAGTTAGGAAAGAAATTACACATTGTGGGGGCGGGATGGGGGATAGCAACAGGAATCTCAAGTTCACATCTTACATGTTGCTCAGAATTTAGTCAAAGCTGGGGTCGGGGGAAAGGGTGATCATCCAATTGTCTCTCTCTGGCTCAGTCTAGTCAGGATATGTTTCACAATCAGAATAATGAAAGCCTATTGTTGCCATGGTGGATCCTGCGTCCCAGGAGAGAGTGGGGGCAGCAGCAGCCATGATGGTGAAGCTTTCTCTTGCTAGTCCATCCATCCTGATTGTTTATCTGGGAATAACTGCAAGAGCAATGTTCAAAAAGGAACAGCAACCTCATCCCATTAAAATTAATCACTGAAAACAGATTTCAGTGATTTATCCCCTATAAACGTTTTCTTCCATTTCTAGAATTGTTTGGCTCATTATTATGTCAACCCATGACACTTCCAGAAGTGCTGGAGACCCTTTATCACAGCTCTTTTAAATTAAACAATCCAGTTTGTACCAGTCTTTTGATTTCCCACTTCTGTTTACTTTTCTAAGCAATTTTATACAGTGGCAAAGTTGGACTTTTTTATCTTGGCCAATTTAGAATACAGGCCTTTGTACAAAACTTATGTATGGTGGCATGGTATCAAGCTGCAGAAGAACAAACAATGGATAGGGTAAAGAGCATCTCAATCTACCACAGTAACCCCCAACAACAGTAAGAACAAAAAGCGGTGTAAAAAAACTCAACAACCAAGAAGTGGTACAGGGAAGTGAGGGAGGCTACCATTGCTTATAACCTCATTAGATGGTTTTAGGAAACCAAAGTCAGAATCAACATTTCTCACGAGTTTATCTTCCATCATCATCATGTTGACCTAAGCAACAGTTGAAGTACATAGAACATTACTGTTGCCTATAGTTTGAAATTGTGCTAATGGTTGCTTTAAAGAATGGCTTTCCCTTGCCTCCCCCATTAGTGGTAGCTAAATTATTTAACCGATATACAAACAAACCCACAAATTAGTTCAAAGATGTCTGTTATTGTCATTACTCATTCAGTGCATTTTTTGCACTAACAATGGCTTTTTAAGAGAGTTGAAATGACATTTTGTGTTTAAATAATTATTTGTCTTTCAATGATTGAGACTTGCCGACTTGGAGGCTGTGGATTGGTCAATTTGATGGAAACATATTTGCATTTGCATGAGGAATGGTGAGCATAGACAAAACACTCACATTTTTGCTCCCTTAGTGGATTTACAAAGATGTGTTTTACAGCAACCTTTTTTTTAACAAATATTGGTGTTCTGAGACTCTTTCTGGAAGGAACACACTTTAGCATAGTGTTATGAGGACAAGAAATGCTAGCACAGCATGAGAAGTCATTTTTCTACATTCAGCTTAAAATATGCTAATAATTTCAAATGTTATTCTACTATTAGTGCATCTACGGAAATACATTTTGCATTTATATGGGGTAATTAGAAGATGTTTATAACTAAATTCAGATATTTTTTATTATTTCTTAAAGTCAAACAATCTGAATTTGGTGTCTTAATTCCACATTTTTAATTGAACAAAAATATAATATTAAGAACCCTAGAGCAATTATTTTGTTTCAGTATATCACTTTGCACACATAAACAGAAATAACTTTAGATGAAATATATGAACCAGTTAACTATATTGTTTAATTATAAACAGAATGAGTACACTCTTGCACTGTCCACTTCATCGTAGTATCTTACCCCTTCTAATAGTGCATTAAGTGCTGTAACTAACATCTCTAACGTGTGGCTCATGTTCTCTGTCATCCTTTCATTGTGTGCACAATGAAACATGTGGGTAGGGTTTTACAATTGATACTTTCTGGAAAGAAACTAGGAAAGAAGAAAATTAGAAATAAAAACTGTTGTGAAATGTAGAACTGCCTTCACTAAACAATGTATCTTGTTATTGTTATGTGGAAGTCTATTCAAAGCAATGGAAGTTGGCCATATGTATGAGCAAAGCCATGGAATCCAGATCTTAATTTATTTTTTTATGTGGGTTCTGACATCAGGGAATATTCATCAGGGAATTTTAAAGTCAGCACTTGGGCTTTCTGATAATATAGGCAGATAGTTTAGCTGAGCAATATACACTGATGTGAGGTTCATTTTTTTTTTGTTGTATCATAGGCTGTAATTTTATTTAATAAGAATGGCTTCCTTTGCTGTTCACCTTTTTCAATGCAGTGTTTGACTCAGTGATTCTTATCATGTACTGTAGGAACACCACCCAACAGGGGTCACATTTACATTCTCTACTGAAAAAGAACTTTTAGTTGTAAATGCTCTAATAGTTCAGAACCTGCTGTGAAACATATGTGAAGAGACATTAGCCACCTACATGTGTTAGGAATGTAAGAAAGACTGTGTTGTTGTACAAACTGGCAAAATAATTGAAATTTAATGAGGTGGTTCTCTAGGCAGAAATGACCTCTTGTTGCAGTGTCACTGATTTTCATTCTCCATCAGGTGGCTCAAAAATGAATGAGTAAGAGCACAAAGAGCAACCCAATCCCACTGAGCAGCATTTTTTACTGAGTGTTGATTACCTCTGGTGTGGGTTATTTTATTTTTTCACTTTAAATATTCAAAGCAGCTTTTGTTGAATTGACATGGAATTTTTGAGTTTCTAGCAAATCAGAGATGGAAAACACTATTGTTATGTAGCCAAAAGTTCCTTTCCACAGAAACAGAGCCAAGTTAAAACAGAAGTCCTGCTGCTTCATTATAAAATAAACTAGTGTACTCAAGTTCATTTAGTGAGAGAGAGAGAGAGAGAGAGAGAGAGAGAGAGACATATTGTAGACTTCAGTTCTTGTACAAGATGAATTTATCGTGACCTTAGATTGACGGCAAATCTGACTTGGCTAAACAGTACATTATTTTGGCAAAACTGATGTTAAGATAAAGTTTTGAATGTGAAATGTGCCAGTTTTAGCTTGTTTTTTCATTCTGGTTAATGGCGTTTATGCTTAAATACGGACAAGATTCTACACTCTGAAAAATTACTTCTTTGAATCCAGTTTGCATTAAAAAAATGATAAGGTAGAGACAGTGCTTACCAATTCTATTACTGGTTCTTTAAAAATGTGAGTAGGTGAAGAGTGCATTAAAGTTAGCATAACTTTAGAGATGCTAATTTATTTCTTAGATTTACTATACTTTGTAATGCATTTTAGATTAGGAAAGTATAATTAATTATGCATTATATATGTACCAGACAATTTAAAATGGGCCAAAAAATTTCAAAGATGTTTGAATTTTCACCTAGTTTTAACAATTTTACAAAAAACTTTTTTTTTACTGAAATTTCACTATTCAACATTATTTTTTTCCAAAAGTTTTATTAGCAAAATTTAATATTACCACTAAAATGGGACAGGTGTTTTTTTTCTACCAGTGGGAAGTATAAGCTGATGTAAGTGATAAAGAGGTTGAATATTAGGCTTTAACTGTGCAACAAGAGTGCTTTATACAAAACATAATGTTTTCTTCTGTCATATAATATCTGAAATAAACAAAAGGCAACTTTTAGTGCAGATTCTACTTTTAAATACATATATGGCTCCTATTTAAGCATCCAAGGATGGAATGTGGTCTTGAGGAAAAGGGGGTTACTCATAGGCATTGGAAGTGGGAAGGACAGAAGAGCTGTCTAGTATCTTGCTGTTATTTATTACAAAAGGGGAAGGGAAGGGAAGAAACATCTCTTTGGGAAGAGTCAGTGGAATGTGTAGTCTTGTACCTCTCATAATGCTCACCACACTCAGCTGGATGTGTAACTGATGAGTCTGGGGAGCAGAGGGGACTTGTGTGTCACCCCACTGACTCTCCCTACTGTAAATGGGGGAGAAAGGAAGTGGGGAACTCAGGCTCCCACTGATTCTCTCTTCCCTTCTCTCCTAGGGGTAGGCTATCTCTAACAGTGTCTGGGTTCTCAGCCTGTTCTGCCCACTCTTGCTGCCAATGGACCACTGAGGCCATTTTGGACCAAATGACTGGTTGCCACCTGCAAGAGTGTGGGGAGGAAGGAGCTGTTTGTTTCTGATCACTGCTGGCAGGTAGCCATTTTTGCATCATATATCACACTCACTTGAGAGCTCTGTGAATGATGCCATTGATCTTGCCCTCTGTTCTGTACACTCCTCCTCCTTTAATTCCACAATCAACATAATAAGGTCAAATAGAAAGGGACAAAAGTGATGCTAAGTTGGCCTTCAGGTTGCTGCCTGTGCACCCTTCAAACTTCAGCCTACTGGGGTTTAAATTTCAGGGGCAATTTGACTTTGTCAAAGCTATGCCAGTGGGATGTCCCATCTCCTGTGAGCCATTTGAAAAGATCAGTTCAATGTCAGAATGGGCTGTGGTTGAGGAATCTGAACTTCACCAGGCTGCTCACCAACTTGATGATTTTCTTGTTGTAAGGTGATCAGGGATGGACAAATGTCTGCATCTGTGGAGAACATTTCAACTTTGACCAGAAAAGCTGGGGGGGAGGTGTGGGAAACTGGGGGGTGGGGGTGGAAAACTGAAAGCCATTATGCCCAATTGGTGTGCTTGGGGGTTGAATTAGATACTTTGAAGGGTATTCCTTGTCTCCCCTCTGAACAATTAGCAAAACTTTGAGAATTGTTGTCCACCATAATGAAGGCCAAGAAAGTGTGTCTGATACAGCTGCAGGCCATCATCAGCCATTTAAATTTTGCTTTCAGTGTGCTGGCTCCAGGACACATCTTTAGTGCACAATTAGCAGCCTCCATAACAGATATCACTAGGCCTAACCACGATATTAGGGTGCCTGGGAAACTGACTGAGAACATAAAGGTCTGGGACAGGTTCTTGTCAGAATATAATGGAGTATCTCTTGGGCATAAGAAGTGGCTGCTAGATGCTTATGTGCAGGCCCAAACAGCTGCTGCAGGGGGCTTAGGCATTGGCTTATATTTCCAAGGAGACTGGTTTGCTCAAAGGTGGCCAGAGGAATAGCATATTCAGGACATCATCAAAGACATTACATTTCTGGAATTTTTCCCTATCCTAATGGCCATCATTATTTGGTATAATAGGTTAGGGGATAAGCAGATCATCTTCTGGGATGACAATATGGCAATGGTACAGGTTATTAATGGGTAGTCCACGAAGTCCCAGACAGTGAAGCATTTGGTACATTGCCTCAGTGAGGCATTTGATACAGTGAATACACACTTCACTGCCTGGCATGTCACTGGGATTTATAATGGCAGTGTAAATTCTCTGTCTCTATTTCAGGTCAATTGATTTTGGCAATTAGAAACAGAAGCCAAAAAGGACCCAACAGTGGTGCCTCAAGCCATGTGGAATCCTGGTTATTGACCAGTGTCAGACTAAAGGAAAACTCCATTGCCCCATAGACATTCCGAACATATACAACAAGATTTACAGAGTTCATGGATTTTAAGTGTGTGCCAGGGCCTGCCCTATGTAGGCCTATCCGAGAATCTCACGTAGCTCAGTTTCAGGTAGTTAGTGTGCCATGGTCTGATATCATTTACAATTGCAGGACAATTAGCAAACATTTCCTCCTGCACAAATGCACTGGATTTTTAATGTGCATGCCACATTCAAAGAGTTTTCCAGAGAACTGGTCACTATTCAGATCTTAAGTGATTTAAGCTCATATCCTCTAAGTATTTAGGCACATACCTGCCTATTTAGGTGGTACCTGTATCCACCATTTAGATTCCACTGCTGCTGCCTAGCCTGATAGGCACCTAAGTTCCCTAGTTGACTAAGTTTTTGCCAGGTGGCAATCCCAGACCCCGAAACCCTAACCTTGCTTTCAATGACCTTTTCCAGACTGGCTGGCTGCTGACTGACTCAGATGACCTAGGTTACATGGCTTCCCTCACAGCCCCCTAGCCTCCAAGCAGGACCAGTAAATCCATTACACTTAAAGTGTTAGCTTGTTATTTGTAACCAGTTTCCAATACACCACAAATAGGACTTGAAGACCATGTGGGAAACTGGTTAGAAAACCCTGACACAAAAGGAAACCAAGGAAAACTTGAGTAGGGAAGAAACAAAAGGCCTAGAAAGATCAAACAATTATAGCAGTACTCATCCTCCTCAGGGTAATCTGATGAGATCCACCATAGCTTTATTTCAAATGCTGGAGAACATCTAAAGTATATTTTCTTTATAGTGAATAGATTTTTCCACAGTTATAACATCCATATTTTTAAAAATCTAAGTTTGATGGCAAAAAAGCCCCTGTATATCAAATGTATTATAGCAATAATATTATTAATACAAAGGAAGATTTTTACCAGTGTTTCCTAATAACCAGATAATTACATATAAGTAGTAATTTCCCATTACTGGCATTACATTTCCAGCATTTGTCTGTATTAATGATTTTTTCCTTCAACATCATGCAAGAGAAAAAGAAAATTCATTGATAATCTCAGTCTCACATTAGGGTATTTTTTTATTACTTTCCTACTAATCTCTTTCCATAAGCCATTGCCAATGTTTATTTTTCATTCTTTATTCCAGCCTCCATTTCCACTGTGTTTTAATATTTATGTGGTCTCTTACACACACATAAAAGTTGGACACAAAGTTTTTTCTGGACACGCATTTTAATGTTTTTTAGGGAATGTCACTGAGGTATTAAGAAAAGCCAAAGAAGGGCCTCTCATGTTAGTTATCTAAAGTTTAATATGCCTTGGTCTTTCAGAGATCAAAATGTTCCTGAAACTTGTTAAGAGAAATAAATGTTTATTTTTATATAAAGCTGTTATTTCTCTAAAGGATTTTAGATATCATTCAAGGTTCCTTATTGGTTTCTCTCTAAACATTACAGGCCAGATGCAATAATAATTGAAAGCAATAATCAGCATTAGGGGCAGTGGAGAGCTGCACTTCTCCAAGGGAAGATCTGGGAGATTGTTGCTGAGGGAGGCACAATTCCTCCTGGAACTCCAGGGAACACAGTGGAGATGTACATTGTCTAAGGAAAACGGTGCTCATTTGTCTGCTACTAACCTGCAGAGAAGGAACAAAGTCATGTTGCTGCCTCCTTTGGGGTGACTAATCACTGGGGGTACTAGGAGGAAGAAGTGAGGGAAAGTCTCTTTGTAGCCTCCTTTTTGCTTTTGTGGACTCATGCAAAGGCCAATCCTAATCTAGCATAGGTGCAAGCACAGGAAAAAATAAATATATAAATAATGGAAAGGATCAGAATAGAGATTTTTTTCCAACATAAAAAAGACAAAGTTGGGAGACAGGCAGGATAACCAGCCAGGTACATTTTGGCCCCAAAAATATATTTTATCTAAACACTTCAGGGGTGGTGGGGAATGAATCCTCAACCATTTCTGGAACACCATTGCTTTTCTGGTGGTCTGAGTATAACAGGCTTACCAACTATGTCTTTTAAAGCTCTTTAGAAAGCTTTAGAGATTTCCGTTCTCTGCACAACTCTTCTAGCTCATCCTTCTTGGGCTGCTCAGCTCATTTTACCTGTCTGTCTTTTCCTACTCCCTTTCCCAAAAAGAACACAGGATATTTTTTTTTATTTTGCGGTTCTCCTTCCACAATACTTGTTTTTGTTACTGTTATCCCTTATTGAAAATTCACCACAGTCATCAACTCACACATGCTGGGGAAAGGCGGGAGGAAGGGACAGAGAATGTTTTGGTCAAAGGGAGCATTAAATGGGGAGAAATAACAGCCAGAGGACACAGAGTCATAGAAATGTATGGCTGGAAGGGAACTCGAGGTCATCTATTCCAGTCCCACACACTGATGCAGGACCAAGTAAACCTAGACCATCCCTGACAGGTGTTTGTCTAGCCCATTCTTAAAAGCCTCTGATGATGGGGATTCCACAACTTCTGCGGGTAACCTATTTCAATACTTAACTATCCTTAGGCACTTTTTCCTAATATCTAATCTAAATCTTCCTTGCTTCAGATTAAGTCAATTACTTCTTGTCCTACCTTCAGTAGAGATGGACAACAATCACGTTCTCTTTATAATAGCCCTTAATATATTTGAAGACTGTTATCAAGTCCATGCTCAGTCTTCTTTTCTCAGGGCTAAGGTTTTTTTAGTCTTTCCTCATAGCTCAGGTTTTGTGACCCTTTTTATCATTTTTGTACTCTCCTCTGGACTCCTATTTTTCTGCATCTTTGTTAAAGTGTTGCACCCAGAACTGGACACAATACCCTAGGATAGCTCTCACCAGAGCTGAGTAGAGCGGGACAATTACCTGTGTGTTTAACAGACAGCACTCCTGTTAAAACACATCAGAATGATGTTAGCTTTCTCCACAATTGCATCACACTGTTGGCTCACATTCCATTTGTCATCCACTATATCTCCCAGAATCTTTTCTGCAGTACTACCACCTAACCAGTTATTCCTCATTTTTATTTGCACATTTGATTTTTTTCCTTCTTAATGAAGTACTTTCCACTTGTCTTTATTGAACTCCATTTGGTTGATTTCAGACCAATTCTCCAATTTGTCAGAATCATTTTGAAGTATAAGCCTGTCCTCCAAAGTGCTTGGAACCCCTTCCAGCTTGGTGTCCTCCGCAAATTCTATAAGCACCCCACTCTATTACCCAAGTCATTAATGACAATATTGAATGGTACCAGATCAGGATAGACCCGTGAAGGACACCATTAGAAATGTCTTCTGTCTGAAAAGTGAACCATTGATAACTCTTTTATCGTAGTTTTAACCAGTTTGTGCATCACTGATAATATTTTCATCTAGACCACATTTCCCTAGTTTGCTTATGACAATGTCATGTGGGACTGTGTCAAAAGCCTTACTAAAATAAAAAATAAATGTAACTCATTTTGTATCTTGGCCTTTCTTATTTTGTGTTGGGGAAAGAGAAGTTTCCTTTACATTATTACCTCCTTATGCACAGGACTGGCAGATTTGTGGGGCATCACCAGGGTAGAAAAAAGCAGGCTGGACATTTATCCCCACACCCCAGTGACTGCGCTTATGCAATCCATCCTTATATTTGGCTTAAACCATATAGGAAAATCCAGTAATGTAACCCATGCTTCAGTAGGCACCAGTTCATTTTTATAAATATTATTATGTAATAATAAGTCTTTTGAGGAAGAGAATGTAAAAAATTCCTTTAAACAGTAAGATTCACTCATTACTTTTGTAAAGTGGGACACTGTGGTAGAAACTGTTTTTCATTGAAAATATTGGCACATGTAGCATGTGTGTGTTCATGTCATTTTTTAACTTGATTCTTGCCCATTTTCCATTACACACGAGCCTAGCCAACAACTTACTGTTAATGGGGAGCTGTATCAGGGTGGTAACCCGCTCCTGCCCTGAGGGGTTTAAAACAGCCCAGGAGAGGGCTGTGGCTGGGGGCAAGCAGCTCCCAGGCTGATTGGGGAAGCAGGCACAGCTGTGGCCATGCCCCAAACAGACCTCAGCTAGCTCTTATAAAAGGGCTGTGAGCCAGAGGCTAAGAGAGAGTCTCCTCTAGCTGTGGAGGGAGATGGACCTGGCTGTTGGGGAGTGTACCAGGGTACCTGAGGTGAAGCAGGGCTGGGGAAAGATGAGATGAGCTGGGGAGCTCCTGCCTGGCAACTCCCCAGGCTGCCAGCCTTGTGTAAGGCCAAATAGGTACTTGAGTTGCAGGGGGCAGCCCAAGGGTAGGCAGAGGCAGCAGATCCAAACCCCCCTTGCCCGTGATGAGTGGTTTGTACATTGAAGTCTGCCCCAGTGACTGGGGGCTAGATGGTGACTGGAAGTATCCTTATACTGAGGTGAGGTGGGGATAGTGGGTGGGAGTTCCCCCTGCATGGGGAGACCCAGAAACCGTGGGGGTACTGCCAGGGGGCAGCTCCCAAAAGACAGAGGCACTGGGGTCCGGGAGGAACACAGGGGCTGGCGAAAGGTGAGACACTGGCCGACAGAGGGTGCTCCGGAGGATGGAAAGCTAATTCCCTGGACGACCATCAGGAGGCGCTGCGGTGGTGAGCCTCGCACCTTTTCAGGAGCATGTAACTATCACAGATTCTAATTCATGTATGGTACCTCAAGTATTTATACATTAGGCATCAACATATTTATCTTATTTGCTATTATTTATTTAACATTATTTGTAATGTCTGATGACATCACACACAAAAAAAGCCAACCATGAAACTTGAGAGATTTGAATGCCTTCTTTTCTACCCCAAAAGGGCAAGAGAAGCAATATAGTGAGACTGAGCTTTGGAGCTGCATAAAGACTGAACTAAACTCATACCTATTTATAAGGCAAGGACTGAAATATTCTAATTTAGGTCCCAATCACGAGAGATGCTGATCACTTCCAGTGTAGTACTGAGCACCTAAAACTGACTTTGAAGTCATGCAGTCATGGTTCATGGAAGCTGAGAACAGTCATCAAAGGTGCTCAGCTCTTCACAGGATGTATATCCCCTCCAGGTTGTGTGCTACAGAGCTGCAGATTACTGCAAATTAAATGCCAAACTGGCAGTAAAATCTCTGGCATAGGAAATTAATGCCTAGTTGGCATTCTGCCACCAGTTTATATATATGGAACCAAAGAAGGCAATCTTCACATATGCCCAAGTTGTGATCAGTGCAGCATGGGCGTGGGACTAAGGGCATGTGGTGCAAAGTTGACTTTAAGTCATCTTTGTGCTCTTTCCATCTCTGAGTCCTCACACCAGCATCAGTTATAACAGTCTATTTCACTCTGGTCTCCACTCGCCCAAACGGGTCATTCTGGCAGCCTACTGCTGCTGTGTGAAAGAATAGTGATGCCCCAATTATGCTTTTTTCCCTAAGGCATATCCACTGTGCCAGTGACCATAAGGAGGATTAGTATTGTAGGAGATACTGTGACAGCTTTATGCCATCCAAACATTCTACCTATACTGGGGAATCTTCAAGTAACTGGGTAAGTCAATTCAGGGCATGGCTACACTTGCACATGTAGAGTGCTGTGCATTATGGGCAGCTATCCCAGCATTCAAGTGACTGCAACATGCTTTTCAAATGGGGGAGGGGTGGGATGGAGTGTGACAGGGAGTGTGTTGTGTACATGTGGGGGGAGAAAGAGTGGGTTTTTGGGGTGCTGAGAGTGTGTCAGCATGCTGTCTTGTAAGTTCAGACCCACTCTCCCCCCCCACCTCTCTCTCACTCACTCAAAGCAAACAGTAAATGTTTGCTTTTCTCTGAGCTGATAAGCTTTGAAACAGAGCATTGAAAGGGCATTTCCGCATTCCTGAAGCCGATTTCACAACAATGACAAGAGTGGCCACTGACTTAAAGGGATTATGGGACGTTTCCAGAGGTTGATCACAGCACAGTAATGCAACACCTCATTCACACTGGCGCCATGGTGCTCCAGCGGGGGCACAGCAAACGTTATTCCACTCACCGAGGTGGAGTACCAGCAGCGCTATAAGCTGCGGAGGAAGAGCGCTTTATGTGTTTTGCCAGTGTGGACGGGGAGTGAGCTAGGGCGCCTGGGGCTGCTTTATTGCGCTGTTACTCGCAAGTGTAGCCAAGGCCTCAGTGTCCACAGCACCACCTTCATCAAGGATCTGCAACAATCCAGTGGGAGAACAATATGGTGTAACCTGATTCAGTATTCCTTTATTACCAACCACCATTTCACTAACAAGTGAAAAAGTGAGATGTGAACATAGTAGAATCAAAATTATATTAAGTCACCAAAATATTTGCAGGTAATTTTCTCTATATTTGAGTGGTTCTAATGGAAACTGACTGTCAGGATGTTAAACCAGTTCTAATTTTAATTTATTACTTAAACCATATGCCAAAAAGAACAAAAAAACAAACAAAAAACGACAACAAAAAGAACAAAACAAACAACACCCTCAATCTCCCCAAACTACACCCTATATTATTTAAAACACAGACCATTTAATTTAAGTATTAAAACTAAATATTTTTTCCTATTATTTGTGTCAAATATTTGGTCAATCAAATATATTGATAAAGTTTAAATATTTTTAAGTATATTTGGTCACAATGAACCTCACAATTCTATCACGGATCCTGAGATTTCGGTAGTGAGATGGTATACGTTATTATATATCTCACATACAAATAATAATATTTCAGCTAGTTATACCACATATTTAGTATATTGATCCTTGGCAGGCTCTTTCAGTAGTCACTGGGAATGTACTATACTATAATTTATTAACTAACATTCCCAACTAGCTGCAATGGAATTTTCTATTTACTATTGAGTGGCATGGATTTGAACTGCAATTTAGTAACTATATTACATATAGTGACGGATATGGATGAGACAAAGGCAAATGTAGAGATATGCCAAAACTGGAAATCTTCCTCCAATCACGCTCTGAATCTTGGGAAAACTGAGATAGAGATCTGGAACTGAACTTCATGCTTGGCTTTATCTATAATATATTCTGGATCCAAAACCAATGAGATGAGAGAAAATTTGGATTCACACCGAAATTCCTCGGCTCAGACCCATGGTTATATTCCATCTAAAATACACGTCACATATACAGTGTTAATTCACACAGTACTCCAATCTAATATCATATATCCCACTTTTTACCTTTTAATGAAATACACTGGTGTTATTTTGGAACTTTATTGACTGAAATAATTTAAAATTTTCAACAAATATCAGAAAGAGACATAAAAGAATAATTTTTAAAACCAGTGCTAATGAAAGAAAAACAAAAGCAATACTCACAGAAAGTGCATCAATCTGCATCCCAAAGTGATACCAGAATGCCACAAGTATTCTTTGTGTAATTAGCAATTAATAATGCTACCAGCATTTATGACCCCATTTACTGTAAAGAGCCATATTACTGACAAGCAACATCAGGTTTACAGTGAGCAAATTAAAGAAATATGAAACCAGTTCTTATCCAGATTTAGTACTAGCATAATAGGCAGGAAAAGTGTTTTTTGTTTTGTTTTGTTTTGTTTAAACATTTGGCTGATATATGAAATAGAAAAGTTATTCTGCTTAAGTGTCAGATATGTTTGGTGCATAAAAGTTTTTAATACATTTTAAGTATAAAGATTTATTAGATTAGGGGCAAAGGGAAACAAAAAGAGTGACCAATCTTTAGGCTCTTACATAATTGGAAATATATGTGCCAGGAAGATCTTATTGGAAATATCACAGTTTGTTGAAGTAAAAAATAACAAAAGGCATTAAAATCTCATCAACAATAAAGATGTTATTTACTGGCTAAATGTACAAAAACATAACGTCAAGTTTGTTTAATACAAAACTCAATATTTCTCTCTCACAGACTAGGTGTTGTATCTGAGATCTGCTTTCCTTTGCCCTTACTAAAATAATAAAAGTAAAGATAAAAGGTGCAATTCAGGCTGACGTGTTTATAGGCACATATCAGGAAATCCATGACCAGAGTGACAGCATAGACCATAAGTGTTTTCCTCTGATTCTCTCTCATTTGAAACCATTAAAAGAAAACACTCTATGGGCCACTTGTGACGAGTGTATCAGAGACACAAACTGGATTTGTTCAGCAAGACCTAGGACTAGGGAGCATGGTCCACATACATGTGAGGAAATGTCCCCTAACTTAGCAATGGTAATAATTAAGTTCTCCTGCCTATGTGGGTTATTTATGCACCTTTTAGGAATATTCAACACATTGTTTCTGAGTGCAGAGATGGAGAGGCTTTTCCATAAAAATATGGGGCCTGATCAAAGCCCAATGAGAAAGTCTCCCTTTGACCCCAATGGGCTTTGGATCAGGCCCTTGGTGCATAATTACATTATTTGTTGCGAACATGCACCAATTTATATCCTGATCCTAGAGCCAATCATGAGCCAGTTCAGCCTCTAGTGCAATTTAGGTTTGTTTTAAATTGTACCTTGGAGTAAAAGTGGCCATTTCAGCAGCTGAGATTGCCCGAGCTCAGCAGCACTCCTGCTAGACTCCTCACCTCCAGTCATGCCCTGGAAATGCACCTTGTGTTGTGCTAGGAGTCTGGGGGGGAAGGTGGCATCTGGCATGGAGGTAGTATAGGCAGCATTATAGCTGTTTTGCACCAGTGGAGCAGTACTAAAGGATGGAAGGAGAACAAGGATATTGCGCACCATACATAGGAGAGTGTTCATTACAGATGGATTAATTAAAAATAAATGTATATACAAAATAAACCGAAGATAAATTAGAAATATGTTTGAATGAAGTACACTTGTTGTGCTCTTCTGTTTTATTTTGCGTAATTCAACCCTACAATAAATAATTACAAAGTACAACACTGTGTGTCATTATCCTCCATCTCTAATGACACATGAGTTTATATATCTCACAAGCTTCTCCCTTCACATTGTAGTCGTCTTTGATCAATCATACAGGCAAAGAGATTGATTGGATATGTAAAATGGAGCTGGAAAATAGAACAGAGATACAAGAATGGAAAAATGTATCGACCTGTGGTTGTGTGGCTAGACTAACAAAATATTTTAATTACCGTTTTTCCCCCCCTCATGGAAGTGACTGTGGGCAAACTTCCAAAACCCAGAGGCTATGGGGCTTGTGATAAGATCTCTGCAACTGGATCTTGTTCATGCTACCCAATCAATCCCTTAGACTCCCTCTGTTCTATTTTTGTTTCTGATTGATCAGATTACATCAGACAGAAGAGCAGATTGTTGCACTAGGCCACATAAACATATCTGCAAATATGCTCCAAAGGCATGTTTGATTGAATAAATAACCTTTTATGCCAACATTTTCATGATTACAGATTATTCTAATTTTATCGCTCACAAAGGATGAAATTCACCCCAGGGTGAAATTGTCCCCTATGCAGAGAGCCAGCACAAAGCCAGTGTACAACATAAATACCACTTAAGCCCTATTTTGAGATCTTAAGTGGTATAGAGGTTTTATATGTTACTTAAACTACTCTTTAGTCCTTTATGCATAGCTTATTGGGTTCACAGAGTCATTCATGAACCCTCAGCGGGTTTGAATGTCACCCTAAGGTCATACCTGGGTTGCAATAATTAGTATCAAGCTACTGGCATAAGAATGTTAATTACAGTTCTCAGTGTTAGAATGAAAGCAAATATGCTAATACTCATATCATGCTTCTGAGCATACCTCATGGAAAGCAGAAGACCCAGACTGAACTGAATGCTTTAAAAAACTTTTTAAAATGTTGTGCCTTCTTGCCTGAAACTCAATTGTTAAATGCTTACTAATTACATGAGTCACAGTTCTTAAGGTGAAAATTCAGTCATCATCACACATGATAATTAATTGCCTTGCTTAACTTCAAAATCAATCTGACCTGACCTCCAACCTTCCCCAGAGAATCAATCCACCCCAAACATTACCCAATCTTCCTCCTTGATGACTAACATAACTGCAACCCACTTACCTCTTACTACCCATTGCCAGAAACCACAGTGATTGTACAAAGGGAAGACCGACAGATTTAACAAAATTCATAGTGAAATGGAAACACATGAAACCATAGAAGAAGCATAAAATTATGCTTTATATGATTTTCATGCCAACATAACTGATGTCCTAATTACAGTTAATGAATAATATTCAGTAAATTCAGAATGTGGTAATTCCTTCTTCTTCCTTCTCTTATGGAAGTACTCAAGAACCAGACTCATTATTTGCAAATGTATTTGGTTTTTGAAAACATTTCAAAAATATCACAAGTGAACAAATGCCAGGCTATGGGTTACTCACAAAATATCTGATGTTATTTCAGCTTCAGAACTGGTCTTCCAGTTGTAATTCAAAGACTGGCTTGTAATTATGTGTTGATTACACCTATTTTCAACTGAATAAAAATATTTGACATTGAATACATGTATTTATTGAAGCATGCAACCCAGTTTTGAAGCTTTGCAAATTCACAAATGCCACATGGGTCATATATGGTCAAACAAAACCAGAGCCTATATATATGCCAAACTTTTGTGAGCAGTTTTTCAGCTCTGATCCTGATCTGCTATGCTCAGTTGTAATGTCAATCTAACATCCTGAGATATTTCATAACCCTTCCTCTCTTTGGGTTACCATAAGCTTATATAGAAATCCTCACTAGGAAGATTGTTGACTTTTCTTGCTCTGTTGCTTTAGCAAACCTACTCGTGGCTGACATATAATTTTGAATGAATTATTTTAATAAGTTTATTTCTTTATAGGTATTACATTAAAACACTTGACTTGTTCTACTTATGTGGTAGAATCACACTGTGCTATTCCAATAAAGTGTTGGTGTTTAAATTAGGGCTGTCGATTAATTGTAGTTAACTCATGCGATAAACTCAAAAAAATTAATCGCAATTAATCGTACTGTTAAACAATAGAATACCAGTTGAAATTTATTAAATGTCTTTAGTTGTTTTTCTACATTTTCAAATATATTGATTTATATTACAACACAGAATACAACGTGTACAGTGCTCACTTTATATTATGATTACAAATATTTTCACTGTAAAAATGATAAACAAAAGAAATAGTATTTTTCAATTTGCCTCATACAAGTACTGTAGTGCAATCTCTTTATCATTAAAGTATGATTTACAAATGTAGATTTTTTTGTTACATAATTGCACTCAAAAAGAAAACAATGTAAAACTTTAGAGCCTACAAGTCCATTCAGTCCCACTTCTTGTTCAGCCAATCACTAAGGGCTTGTCTATACTTACGCGCTGGTTCGGTGGCAGGCAATCAAACTTCTGGGTTCGATTTATCGCATCTTGTCTGGATGCGATAAATCGAACCCAGAAGTGTTCACCGTCGACTCCGGTAATCCTGCTCGGCGAGAGGAGTACGTGGAGTCGACGGGGGAGCCTGACTGCCGCGTCTGGACCACGATAAGTTCGAACTAAGGTACGTCGACTTCAGCTACGTTATTCACGTAGCTGAAGTTGTGTACCTTAGTTTGAATTGGGGGGTTAGTATAGACCAGGCCTAAGACAAACAAGTTTGTTTACATTTATGGGAAATACTGCTGCCTGCCTCTTATTTACAATGTCACCTGAAAGTGAGAACAGACATTCACATAGCACTTTTGTAGACAGCATTGCAAGATATTTACATGCCAGATATGCTAAAGATTCGTATGCCCCTTCATGGTTCGGCCATCATTCCAGAGGACATGCTTCCATGCTGATGATGCTTGTTAAAAAATAATGGGTTAATTAAATTTATGACTGAACTTCTTGAGGGAGAATTATATGTCTCCTGTTCTGTTTTACCTGCATTTCATGTTATAGCAGTCTTGAATGATGACCCAGCACATGTTCATTTTAAGAACATTTTCACTGTAGATTTGACAAGATGCAAAGAAGGTACCAATGTGAGATTTCTAAAAATAGCTACAGCACTGGACCCAAGGTTTAAGAATCTGAAGTGCCATCCAAAATCTGAGAGGGACGAAGTGTGGAGCATGCTTTCAGAAGTCTTATAAGAGCAACACTCTGATGCAGAAACTACAGAACCCGAACCACCAAAAAAGAAAATCAACCTTCTGCTGGTGGCATCTGACTCAGATGAAAATGAATATGCATTGGTCCGCACTGCTTTTGATCGTTATCGAGCAGAACCCATAATTGGCATGGACGCATGTCCTCTGGAATTGTGGTTGAAGCATGAAGGGACATATGAATCTTTAGCGCGTATGGCATACAAATATCTTGTGATGCCGGCTACAACAGTGCCATGCAAATGCCTATTCTCACTTTGAGGTGACATTGTAAACAAGAAGTGGGCAGCATTATCTCTTGCAAATTGTAACCAAAACTTGTTTCTTTGAGTGATTGGCTGAACAAGAAATAGGACTGAGTAGAGTTGTAGGCTCTAAAGTTTTACATTGTTTTATTTTTGAATGCAGTTAGTTTTTTTGGACATAATTCTACGCTTGTAAATTCAAATTTTGTGATAAAGAGATTGCACTACAGTACTTGTATTAGGTGAATTGAAAAATACATGTTTTTGTTTTTTACAGTGTAAATATTTGAAATTAAAAATAAACATAAAGTGAGCACTGTACACTCTGTATTCTGTATTGTAATTGAAATCAATATATGTGAAAATGAAGAAAACATCTAAAAATATTTAAGTAAATGGTATTATAATATTGTTTAACAGAGTGATTAATTGCATGATTAATTTTTTTAATTGCATGATTAATCGTGATCTTTTTTTTAAATCGCTTGACAGCCTTAGTTTAAAGTTTTATTAGTAACATTAGTGCAGAACAAGTAAGAAAAACAGGTCATGTACAGCATCAATAAAAGAAGGCATCCTTGAAAAATATATATTTTTCACCAAGTGTTCCTTTCTACTATCCTTTCCAGCAGCAAAAGTCCTATAAATAATTTATGTTAAGAATAAAACATATGGAATATCGGCTAGATCACTCCAATCTTTGACTCTGGGTGCCAGCTTTACCCTGCTTTGCTGTGAGAATGCCCACTCCAGGGCTGTTCATGCACAGCCTCTGGCATGTAAGCTGCTCCTTTGATTGTGCAATCGAATGACACTGGCCAATATCTCCATTCCCAGACACAACCCTAGGAACCTCCATCTTTAAGTGTCCAGTTATGCCCACTGGACACTGCAAGCTTATATGAGTTAATCAATTTAACGAAGAAATTGATATTTACCCGTCTTCTTATCCCAAGGGGAGTCTCTGACACGCTGCAAACCAAACATACTGTTTCAGGTAGAATAAACAAACACATTTATAAACTACAAAGAGAGATTTTAAGTGATTATAAGTCAAAGCACAAGAAGTTATATTTGGTCAAATGAAATAAAAGCAAACACATTCTAAGCTCATCTTAACTTAGATGCTTCTCACCACAGGCTGGCTGGTTGCCCTTCAGCCAGGCTCTCCCCTTTGATCAGTGCTTCAGTCACTTGGTGGTGCTGTCTGTAGATAGAGGTGGAAGAAAGAGGAAGAGCATGGCAAACATCTCTCCCTTTTATTATATTCTTTCTTCCCTCTTGGCTTTGCCCCCCCCTTGCAGAGTCAGGTGAGTATTACCTCATTGTAGTCCCAAACTGACCAAAGGAACGGGGGTGACTCACTCGAGAGTCCAACAGATCCTTTGTTAGTGCTTAGACCAGTGTCCTTTGTTCCTGTCAGGCTGGGCTGGGTTTGTCCCATACATGCCCTGATGAGGTGTGAACTGTTCCTCTTCTCTTGGAGAGTTTTGCCTGGGCCTGTTTTAAGCCATGAGGCCACATTTTCAATCTCATAGCTATATACATGAAATTACAATCTATAACATTACTGTAACAACAATTATTATAACATCACTATAACAACAATGCTCAGTGCCTCATGAGCCTTCTGAAGACACCCAACATGACAAACTTTGCATTGGATACCACACAATCACATTATAAGGATGAACATGGGGGTGTAGGGTGTTCCCCCAAGGTACAGAGTGTCACAGAGAGATTGAGCAAAGGCGTTAGAATTTGGAGATCAGAGAAGGGAGAATAATAATAATACTTAGTTCTTATATAGCACTTTTCATTCATAGAGCTCTCACTTCACCAAGAAGGTCATTATCATTATTTTTATTTTACAGATGGAGAAACTGAGGCACAGAAAGGTGATATGACTTCCCCAAACTCACCCAGAAGGCTAGCAGCAGACCCAGGAATAGGTCTCCTAAATCCAATCTAATAAAATGTGCAAAATTATACCCCATCTTGGCACCCTTAATAGACTTTCTACAATTCAGTTCTCTGAGGGTGATATCCACCCTTCAGCAGAGACCTGATGCATGTCTACCACCTACATCACATATAGTGATTGGATGAGGGGATCATTGGCTGAGTGGATGTATGTGCACTCCCTACGTACTATTGAAAAGGTCTCCACATTAGCAGGCATAGACGACCACATTGGGGGGGCAGAGTGGGGTCTGTTTACTCAGATTCATTGGTCCCCATTGTGACACTGCACCCCATATTCTTCACAGTTATATTATTATGATATGATTATGGCATAATTATGATGCATTTTGTACAAGATGGGTCATGTGAAGTGTCATTGTAAAAGTTATGATTTGCTGAATATGATTATCTTATTAGTATGCATGTATCATTTTTATGTCTAAAGTTAGGAATATTGAATATGTATCTGTATTACAATTGTGCTTACTTTGGGTGACACCCACAATGAACCTTTCTGGTACAACAATTAAGAAGCCAGACAGTGCTGATGGCCCATCAGCAAAGATAATGAACCATGAAAGAACTTAACCTTTCTGTGAATGTTCCAGACAGCCTGTAAGTAATGGCTGCTATGAGTCAGCCAGGTATTCAAGGGCATGTAACCAGGCCATATGATGTCAGTGTTTTTCCAAAACTGCATTTGGGACAAAGGCTTCCCGCCATATGCTAAAGCTGCATAAGGCAGGGGGTGACATCATCTGCTGTTCTTCACTCCCCATGCAAGAGGACTCCTGAAAACACCTGAGGAAAAAAGACTGAACAGGGGGAAGTGCTGGACCCAGGTTAAAGAGATTTCTAGCCTGTGCATGAAAATCTGGGGATTTTAAGCTGTAAATCAAATGCACCTTGTGCCTTAAGAATCTGCAGCCTGCTTGTATCATCAGCCAGGGTGAGAATTTACTAATTCATATACTATCTTTCTAGTATCTTAGGCTTAGTTTGTGTCTTTGTGTATTTATTAGGTGATCTGCTTTGTTCTGTTTGCTATCACTTATAATCACTTAAAATCTATCTTTCTTTTAACTAATAAACTTATTTTATGTTTTAATCTAAAGCAGTAAGTTTGGAGTGAAGTGCTTGATGGAGGGGCAAACTCTGAGCTTATGCTGTACAGCTCCCTGTGTACTCAAGATGGTATAATTTTGGCTTTATACTCCAGTGGGGAGGGTCCTAGGCTAGGAAGGAGGTGGTTATTTTGGCTATAGCATCTCTATTGTTGGTTCATGCAGTGGCTGATCGGAGAGTCTGCATGTAATTGCTGCTGTGTGTGTCCATATCTGTGTAAATGCTGGAGGAAGTGTAGGACCAGAAGCAGGTCTGCAGCTTGTCACAGTAGCACAGTGTGAGAGGGAGCCCAGGCTAGTGAGTCAGAGGGCTCAGTGGTGCCCCGTTTCAGGTGGCACCCCAGGGAAAACCCATCACACCCATTCTTCATGCAACGGGCTTGGAAGGATTGCAGCTACTTTTACATTTACACTAGAACTAGTCAGAGATCAGATTTATTGTTCTGCAGAAAAATTTAGACTTTGGCAAAAAATTGAAATCTGGACATTTTTAGCTGAAAACCAAACATTTTCAGCCAAAAAAAAATCTTGTTTTTAACACCAACAATTTTCATTTAAAAAGGCCACCATAGTGCCTCATTCTCCTGTTTTCGTCCATGAGCCCCCCCCCCTTCTGCCGTGATGCACTACAAACTCCCCTCTTACCCAGTCACTGCATTCAGGATGCGATTCCCTGGTTTTGGTACATCATTGGAGATGAAGACCAACTGGAAAACCTGGTCTACTGGGGAGAATGCCAACACAAGGCACCTGAACTGTATCCCCCATAATGCACATCTGTGGTATTTCTAAATGAAAATTTTCTTTTTTTCAAATATTCAGTTTTTTGACAAAAAATCAATTTTTCCATCCAAAGCCAAATCTTCCCCCCACCACCAAATGGTGTTGGTAAAAACCTAATGTTCTGTCAAAAACAGTTTGACAA
The DNA here is from genome assembly GCF_013100865.1 of Trachemys scripta elegans. NCBI lineage: Eukaryota > Metazoa > Chordata > Testudines > Emydidae > Trachemys > Trachemys scripta. The sequence continues at coordinate 62,725,399 of NC_048303.1, read as the reverse complement.
CAATTTTTTAACCTGCTCTATTTTACCCCTTTTGGTTAAGGGGTTCCAACCCATTTTGGCACCCTTTAACACTACCAGAGAGGAGAGAAGAGCTTGCAGATAGCTTGTATGCCAGGTCCAGAGGAATTTATCTTCACCAGTTGGCAGAATTTACCACCACCAGTTAGTGAATATGAAGAACATGATGTGTAATAGAGCTGGGATGAACCATTTTGAATATCTCTGTACTTGAATAGATATTCATATAAGTGGATGACACTGTAGTTATAATAAATGATATCCTTCTAGTATCTATCAGTAGTAGACAGCGTATCAGGTATCTGTTATTCATCTAGCCACTTGACAGCATTAGTGGGAAAAGGGGAAATGGGGGTTATGTTCTGTACACTTGGCACATCTGTTCTGATAACTAAATTAAGACCTATGCAGTAAACAAGGTAATCTGAACAAGGCAGACCATCTGTGTTTTTTACAGCTTGCTTCCTCATTATTTCAATACACCACAGCATGCATGTCGTTCATATTCAGTCTAAATCTAAATAGGAGGGTTTATTTTTAAGGCAGATTTTGTATGTGTGCCTTTTCTGACACAGTAATTTTCCAATTAAAGAGACAATAACTGGATTTGGTAGACTAACTTTAAATATCTAGGCCCCATCTGAAGAATTTGAAAAAAAATAATGAATCATGATAACTCTTGATCTTTATATTTGTATATAACATTTGTATATTTCTCTCCCACCTGACCTCAACTGTCAAATTTCAAATATATGTGCCATCATGTACATATAACCTAGAAAAGAGAGGTAACATGCTTTTGCACAGAGTTACATCCAACAGATTATTAAAGCAGACCTGTCTCTCTTATACCATATTTAAAACCCCATATACATGATTTGTAATTTTTGTATGAATTGAATCCAACTTGCTTTGGTATTTTATTGGGTTTCTGGCTGAAAAGGCCATGATGAAGAAAGGATCAATAAACAAGAAGCAGAGTAAAAATAAGGACATCATTCTTAGATATGTTTCCTATGCTCAACCCAGCAGAATCCAAAGCTGAGTAAAACTGCAGAAAAACCTGTGGGAGGAAGGAGGGCAGGGAATGTGTGTGTGTGTGAGAGAGAAAAGATGCTTATGTAGCATATCCATCCCCTTTGTGAAATTTCCACCATAGTTCAAAGGGCTATGTGGAAGAGCAGAGGAACAACCCCTCTGCAGAGCAGGCTTCCCTTGAATGTAGGCTGAAGTCTGTATAAAGGTAGGACATATACTGGGCAACATTAAAAAATTATACTAACAATCACCACCTGGGGTAGCAACATTTACCCCAGTATTTGTTGCATTTCCTGCAGTATTTCCAGCCCTAATTATAGGGAATATCAAAGATACAATGTAAAATCATAGACCTTGGCTTGACAATTGAGGATTTGTTATTATTCAGTGCTGCTCTCACTTCCCCTCCAGACTCTATGATTCTTAGTGTTGTGGCGATATTAAAGAAGGTACTAACAGTGATTCCCCCAAGTGACAGTGACCCCCCAATAATTTGTCCCCCACACTTTAAAATCCAACAGTTTCACCAAGTACAAAAATCTCTTGGGTCTTCTGTTAAAACTTGTAAGCTACTGTCTGTAGAAACCATTGATTGTATCTGTCCTGTGAAAGATACTTTATTACTATGTAAAACTTACAAACAAGTTAATTGACTTTGTTCTTGAAGTAATTGATACAATGTAAACGAACACTATAAGCTGTTAAGTGACTTTCACTTCATTGTAACAGCAACGGCTTCTAGGAACAGACCCCCACTCTCTGTGATTAAAGGGCCGGGAGTCTTAAATGAATTAGCACACACCCTGGAAGTGGTGGAGACAGTAAATTAAAATATAGTTAAGATATGGAATGTATGTTGATGAATGCTTGATGTACATAAATGGTTAGGGAGGTGCCAGCCTAGAAAGGGAGTATCCATCGGCCGAAGAATGTGTCAAGTAGGACCACCAGACAACCCCCTGAGGGTAAACTGGGATCCACCCCATCACCTGGAAGGATGAGAAACACAAACTTTGAACAGTGTGGAGCCACCAGGAATGTGCCACTTTGGACAGGAATGTGCCATCTGCTGATTGAATTAGCAACAGCAGGATAAAACAGTTCCCATAGACTAACATAGGAATTAATTCCTGTAAGAATGGATTCTAAAGACTGACGACTTTGAGTCTCTGGTTCTGCTGCCAACCTCCAGGAGCATCAGGTGCACCTGACACAGACTCGGCTCCATCCTCATGACCAAGATACCTGGCCAGTAACTTGGCATGAGCAACTTCTAGGCTGGAAACTATAAAACCTATACAGAACTTGAATGAATGATTGTGTGAATGAATCTCTCTCTCTCTCTACATATATATGTGTGTGTGTGTGTAAGAAATAAGTAGTCAAACAACGTTGTTTACTTTTATCTTTTGCTTTATCAGTATATTTACAATAAATGTGGCATCTTTGCCTTATCCCTCTTAATAAGATTCTGCTGGTTTTTATTCTATTGGTCTAACAGTGTGTGTGTGGCGGGGTGAAGGTGTGTTAAAGAATGCAGGTGCTCCCTAAGAATCAAAAGTAGGATTGTCACTGGGCAGCAGTACTGCCATAGCTTAAAAGGAGTGAATAGGAGCTTGGGAGAAGAATCAGGTTTCACAGAGACCCAAAGACTACTTGTCTAAATCAGTCCTTGCCTCCATGAAAAAAACAGCCACAGAAAGTCAGGCTAGGTCTACACTACACGCCTGAATCGGCGGGTAGAAGTCTATCTCTCGGGGATCGAATTATCGCGTCTCGTCGGGATGCGACAATCGATCCCCGAATCGATGTTCTTACTCCACCAGCGGAGGTGGGAGTAAGCGCCGTCAACGGGGAGCCGCGGAGGTCAATTTTGCCACCGTCCTCACAGCGGGTAAGTCGGCTCCGATAGGTCGAATTCAGCTATGCTATTCACGTAGCTGAATTTGCGTATATTAAATCGACCCCCGCCCTGTAGTGAAGACCTGCCCTCATTTTCAGTGCACAAGTTGTATTGCTTCTAGAAAATGTGGGAGTTATGCTACATAATCTTGAGCACCAACTGCTGGTATTTTATCTACTATTTACTTATATGCAGACATAGAGCATTCCTGTAACACCCCAGCCAGTACAGAGTCATCAGCAACTCATCAAGCCATAAAGACCTTTTCAAGTAAATGTTTCCCCTCCCAAGACTTTTAAAATTAGATAAGTGCCTGTGGGCTGGGAAGCACAATGTCTTGGTAGAGACCATTCCTGAATTCTGCAGAATACAGAATCAGAGCACCAAATCCTAATCTTATTATTGTCCCAAAAGTCCCATTAACTTCAGTAGGCACAGAATTTGACCCAAAGAGCATACAGTAAGTAACATAACGTTTACCAGCATGGTGTCATGCTTGCCGTATAGTACAACACTCTGTAAATCTGAGAAATGGATTACTGCATATGCAAACATGGTTCTAGGGAGAACAGATCTACCTATCATCATCCCTCATACAACACATATAACTATGGAGGTAATGTGCAAATTAAGCATGCCAGAAGCAGTTCTGAAGTGCCCCTGATGGTGCTAATGAAAGTCAAAGCATTAGCCCAAAGACTCTCTATGGAATTGGCTCTCAACCTTTCAGGAGTCTGATTTGTCTTGCATACCCGCAAGTTTCACCTCACCTAAAAACTACTCACTTACAAAATCAGACATAAAAATACACAAGTGTCACAGCCAAACTATTACTGAAAAAATGCTGACTTTCTCATTTTTACCATATAATTATAAAATAAATCAATTGAAACATAAATATTGTACTTACATTCCAATGTATAGTATATAGAACAGTATAAAGAAGTCATTGTCTGTATGAAATTTTAGTTTGTACTGACTTCGCTAGGGCTTTTTATGTAGACTGTTGTGAAACTAGGCAAATATCTAGATGAGTTGAGGTACCTATGGAAGACCTCTGCATACCCCCAGGGTTATATCTTCCCCCTGGTTGAGAACCACTGCTCTGTGGAATTGTGTCCCTCTTGACACACAGTCAAATACACACACATGCTATCACAGAGCTGTATTTATTCAGCAAATATATTCTCTTTTATATTGTTGAAATAAATGTTCCAATAGTTTCTTTGCATTTCACTTGATGGTGATGTTTCTGTGTCTCTGTGAGACTGGAGTGGCCATCCACTGGTGTATTGGTACTGAACTTCTGTAAACTGCTCCCTCTCCAGTCTTTCTTGCCATGCACATTGCTCAGAGGACCAGCAAACTGACTGGCCAGTAACCATCTGTCTGGCTGCTATTGACTGGAACACTTGGGAAATGTGTTTGTTGATTGGTTTCCCTCCTCTGTTTCCAAGGAGTGTCCCAAGTCTGGCGGTTATTGCAACCTTTCCAGCACCCTCCCTTTGCCTATAATTAGTGTTGTCATGCTCCATTTGTCTCTGCCCATTGCCTCCAACACACCATGTCTAATTTGCACTGTTCTGCAGCACGATCAAGTGCAGATTGTGCTCTCTTATTGCAGTATAATTTTTGGCACATTTCTCCTACTTGTATGATTTTCTGTGCACTGGGGCACAGCAGACCCTCGACAAGCAAAATAACTAATGAAGGATGTAATAAAGAGCAAAATAAAGTAAACTACAGGATGGGTATTGAAAAAGGGAACAAATCTAACAAGGAGACAAAGGAGTAAAAAAAAAAAAAAACAGAGGGAAAACTGAAGATGCCAAGAAGAATCAGGAAAATTAGTGTTGATGCATTAAATAATAAAAAGCATTGAAAATTATTTAGTGCTTCTAAACATATATTTATGCTATAGATTGTATTTTATATTTTGGCAAGTTAGTTATTGAAAGGGTCTGTTTTAATTTCAATATTTTTAATGTAACATGCAATTTTATGATAGATCTCCCTTTAATTAGTATGTCCTGATTTTTTAAAAATGTTTATACTGTCCCTTGCTTTCTGTTGCTGTGTTGATAAGGTTCTTTTAAGTAACATTAAATGTGCTTGGGCCCACCAACCTTCCCCACCTGCTTATATACACACTTGACAATTGTCACTTCAGTTTCAATTTTGCTTCTGCTTTACTTGATAAACATCCTCTTGCAGGAAGAATGTACAGGTGAACACCATCTGAGACAACATATGACATTGATGTAACTGACCATCAACAAAATAACTAAACCCACTAAGCATTCTGAAGTGCTTTCAACGGCAGAAAGCAAAAGAAACCAGTAAAAGATAATTCCCCCCACACCAACTCTTTCAGTTCTATTGGTCTTTGCATCTGATTTCCAATTTGATAGTATTCCTTTAAATGCCAATAAATCTGTATGGGAATCAAACTTTCAAAGTGAATCCCATCACATTGTCTGAAACTGGAATCAATTTTTTAGCTAGTATAGTCTTATACTAAAATGAAGGAAAATGGGCAGATGGTATAAAAGTTAACAACCTTGAGGAGCATGGTGTAAAGAAAGGATCCTATCACCCATGGTATTTCCTTTTTTGGCACCAGCCATGTCACTTTCTTGGATCTAAGATACTTGTGACAAACACAGCTAATATGCCCTCATTTTCAGCTGCATTGATATGCATTGGTCTTAGAGAATTTTATATTGTCTGACAAACCTCACTCCTTCCACACTGCTTCACTTCTACATAAATCATTTCATTTTAGATTCATTATGTAAAAGTAAAAAAATGGACCTTTTTCAATAAACAGATGAACTCAAATTCAGTGTCGTGAAAAGTAATGGAGTGAGAGGATCTTCAGCCTCATTAATTGGTTTAAGTCAATTCAGTCCTCCTGTTAAGCCAAGATATTCATTACTAGAAATGCCTTATAATGATATGGTTTTGCTCAGGTAGAGTAGTGAAGTTAAAGAGGATGATTTTCACATTGAGATTGAATAATAATAACCATCCTTCATTAAAATTAGAAAGATGAACTCTGTAAGGGATAGGTGGCTCAGTAAGTCAGTGTTACAGCAGCCTTTCAATTCAGAAGATCTGGATTCAACCTCAACTTAGAACCTGATTCAAAAGCCCATTAACCTAAAAGAAGAGACTTCTGTTGACTTCAGTGGCCTTTGGACAGGATCTGTTATTACAAATGGAAATGAGTTTGGTGGTTCTATCCCAGACCCTAGTAGATAACAAGTGTGCTCATCACAAAACCACCCCAGAGTTCAGAGCACTCATAACATTATATCTGTTTAATTCTATAATTAGAATAGCAGGGGATCTAGCAGATCAGTACAGCAGTACACTGACACTGTTATGCAGGAAAGTCGTATGTGGTGTAGCTGCAGCTGTGTGGATCCCAGGATATTAGAGGGGCAAGGTGGGTGAGGTAATATCTTCTATTGGACCAACTTCTGTTGGTGAGAGAGACAAGCTTTAGAGCTACAGAGTGCTCTTCTTCTGGCCTGGGAAGTTGGTCTGATAAATGATATTACCTCACCCACCTTGTCTCTCTAATGTAGGAAAGTCTTCAGAATAGGAGTTCTCACTATTACAGCTGTAAGCTGGCTCTAATAAGCCTTCACTTTTATAAGCACCAAATTCACATTTTTCTTGTTAAAAAAATGTTGGGGGAAAAATTATTTTGTTTCTTAGCTTATACCATTTAATTTTGCGCAGGGAAAGTATCAATGAGTTGAACCAGGTACTGAAAACTCAGTGGTTGCTCTTATTTCGTACTTGTAAAGGTCTCCACTCAGAGTCTGGTTGGGAAGTGTGGCCTAGTATTCACAGCCACAACCCCAGAATGCCAAGGGGGTTGTGGGGAGGGGAGCCTGGTCCCTCCCACTCTACTGAGCTCTGACCCAGGGCCCTTTTAGCTACCAGTAACCTGGCAACCAAGACTACTTAAGGCTATCCTCCCTGGGCCTCTTCCTCTCATTTCCTCCCCTAGGGTCACCTCAGTCCAAGGCCTTTGCCTGATGGGAAAATCCAAATCCCAAGGAAACAAGAGGGAGTCACCACTGTCCAGGGCCACAGAATACTTCCCTCTCTGTTTGTCTCTGTGGAGGGTCCTCCCTTTCCCAAGGAGAGCCCCTTTGGGCAGCTGCATCAGAGCCTTTAGATTTCTACTCTGCTCTGCTGGGGCTGTGGGCTCCAGGTCTGCTCACCTTCAGCACTGGTCCCCAACTGAGCTAATTCAGTGCCTTTTAATTCCTCCAGCAGTTGCACCATTTGCTGCAGGTGTAGTGAGACGGGGCTGCCTGAGCCCAAAATTAGCCCTTAAGGCCTTGTTGCTCAGTGTGGGGTTCGTACACTCCATCACAGTAGTGTAACCTGTGTGCTACAGGTTAGAATCAGTTCAGACTACTGAAAGGTTTTCTGTTAGTTCTAAATGGATCCCAATCAACATGTATGCCTCCTACAGTACTTCTCTGCACTAACATGTTAAATACCAGACAGAGAAGACAAATAATTACACCACTTCACTTTAAAATTGGAGTTATTTTGAAAATTAATATGTTCTCTGCCTTGGAAAATGGGGTTCATTCTCATAATCTCATTCTTCCTCTGAGCCAGCTGTGAGGCTTTCAAACTGAGTGGTCTAACAAAGCAAGGGCTGAATCTCCAAGTGCAGTAGTGGTGCCAGTATAATCCTCCTGTCTGTATTTGGCAGTTTAACACAGCTGATGATGTTGATGACAGAGCAGACAGCGATTAGATTGAAAATGAAGAGATTTCTTAGTATCATTATTCCACAGTGAGATAACATGAGATGACATGGCCCAGTAACACAGAGTATAAAACTGAGGGTGGGGGGCTCTAGTCCATCCTCCCCCCAAATGTAGGGAATGCATTCATAAAAAATGGAAACACTGAGTTTAGAACAGAAGCTTGTTCATCTCTCTTTATTAAAAGTGGACAAATGTATTCATGATACACGACTGGTCACTAAAATGTGCACACAAAATGAATGCTACTGTATGGATATGGCTGTTTAGCCATATATCTAACTATACAAACAAATACCTGCTTAATGGGTCTGATAATATCTACCTCAGAAACGTGTTATTAATGAATTAAGCCACATGTCATTAAATCATTTTGAGATCCTTAGATGAAAAATGCTAACAGTAGCAACCAAATTTTCGAAAGGGCAAGTATCGGAGTACTATTAATGCAAATAAGCATATTTGTGTCCAGAATCATTTTTATGATACAAAAATTCATTGAATGAAAATGTTTTGGTTGCAAACAGTGTCCACAAAAAAGGAAGTTTTTTTTTTTTTTTTAAAGTAATGCTATAAGTTCAAATCACTATTTTAATATGCATTTCAGCATATAGGTTCTGGATTGTTTAAAACCTTTGAAGGAAGAGTTACTTTAATGTAAATATTAATACAAATTTACCATTAAGAGAAAAACTCCTGAAAGAAAACACAATTTAATATTCATTTGTTTATATAGATATAAATAGATATTAAAATGGTGCCTAAGGCACATTTGCCATATATAATATAACTTATCATCTTCTGTAATTCTCTTTTTTCCTCCAATGGTTACAATAACTATACTTTACTAATATCTCTCTCTAAATGCCATTGTAATAAGTGACCTACAAACATTTAATTTCAAGAAATATTATTTTTTAAATACTGCTGTACATACATTACATTTTTAATATATTTTTCAAAATGTCAGAATTTGTAAACCTGTCAGGAAACTCCAATAAACCTACTTTAAATATTTGTAACTCAGCAAGTCTTGTGTATAATATAATGGTTTCATTAATGCACATAATTAGAGCTGTAAAAAAATATTAAAATCCCTATTTCTCTAGGCTACATCATCCCTAGAGATACTATAGTACCACAGTTGTCTGAGCTGTACATTTTAGCACTGAAAGGAATAAGGAGATATTAATCTGCATTGTTTTGATAGTGCAAGATGGCTTTCCCTTGGTGCCTCTGACCTCGAACTAATTTTATAATGGGGACAGGTCTTGAGAGATAATTACCATGAGTAGGCATATAAGATTTCTCAATCTCTTTTAGGAATGAACAAACCAATAAGAACAAACCAAGAAGTTGCACATACACAGTAGATGTGATATCATGTTAAAAGAAAGGGACGGCCCCGGGGGTTATTTGTTGACTTCTAAATGAGAATGAAGAATACTAGACGAGAATCCCATGTTTATTTAAAAAAAAGTAGTTTTAAACAGACAGAAGCTTCCCTGGATTTATTAAACTGCTAAACTCTATCAAGGGTGACAGTGGGGAGCTTAGTTTACCTTTACCACTACTATGCCTTTTCCCCCACCTGTATATCTCCTATCAACTTCTGACGGGAAATACACTATCTTTCTTTACCATAAATGTTAGAATTTTCCTGCAGGAGGCATTTCTTCTGAAGTTGCAGTCTTGTGTCACTCCCTTGGGCTATAAATAGAGTACAGTATCAACTATTTCTTCACCCCTCCTTTGAGAATCAGATTAACACCATCACTGATGCTAAAAGTCTCTGCAGGCCAAAAGTCAGAGCCTCAAGCTTGTTTTTGAACATGATTGCCCAAGTAATACTTTGCTATATATACAAAACTGAGCCACCAGATGCGTTGAATGAGTTTTCCTTCAATTCTGTTTAAGGTTTCTGAAGATTACTGAACTTATTATTATAATTCATTTATAGTTAATAAGAATGTAAAAACAAAATAATTAGCATTAATAATCATGCAATAACTTTGCAGGATGCTTTGCAGAGGTTAGGTAGGCAGATTACTTTCTTTACATATATGGATTTGTTATGTGATGGGTATGGTCAGAAGTACACACCTGGTGTCAAGTTTCAGCCAATTTTGTGTTGAATAAAGTATTCCATTTCAACAGAGATTAATCAAATCATCTCAGAAACTGATATGACTCTTCCACTCCTTAATATTCTACTACTGACCCACTATATCTGTTCATCACTTCAACAGCATCTTCTGTAATTGCATTAAGGTGTTTCACTTTTGCCATTTGCTTTTGCTATTAAATATTGTTTGTTTCATCTTATCACCAGACTGCAAGTTTCTGTGGGTGCCAGAAGACAGATCATACACACAAGATGTTTCATTCTTTGATAGAGTGGTTTGAAATAATTAGGCAATCCACTGGCTGTTTATTTATTACAGTAATAGGACCCTGACATTCCTTTGTAGAGCTAGCTTTTAAGAGTGCTCAATCTTTTCTTTACACTTCAATTTTTATATTTAGACTAAATTTTTCAGACTTGATTGCCTGAAGGTCAATGGAGTTAGGCACCTAAATGGTATGTTTACCTTTGAAAATCTCCTGCAGCTTATCTACTTCTGAGAATAATAAAATTGCATATATTTATTATGGGCATACAAAACAAATTGACCATTCTTTCCTTTTTACCTTGTTCTCTATTACACAAACAGGTAGAAAATTGAAATTAATGAATAATGTGAGTGGTCTGCCATTCTTTATATCTCGCCACATATTTAGGTACCTAAATGTATGCTCATGGAAATGAGGAGTGTGGAAATGTATTAATTTCTTTCAATATTTTATATTTCTTACAATACCTCGCATTTGGCGTAACCTCATCCATTTCCATGTCAAGTGAATTCACTCTTCAGAAGTATTTCTTGAGTGTCAGGAACAAGTCATCCCTCAGGGAGTTGGTTTAGCCTGAGTGAGTGTGAACTTCACCTGAGGCATGGAAATCATCCTAAATGTTCATTGATGGCAGCAGTTTTTTCAAAGGCCCTCTCCGAAGGCACCTCTCCAATGCATTAGCGCTGAATCGTTATTTATCTATTTCCTTTCAAATTATAAACAATTAAATGAGTTGATATGCAGGCTCAGAGTATCAAGTACAGTGTAATCAGATTCCCGCATCTATCAAGTAATAGGTCATAATTAAATACTCAGACTCCCCCCCCCCAATTCATTTTCAAATCCTTGCACCTCTCTTAAATGACCAAGTGAAAGAAATTGACTCTTTGATGGGCCTATTTGGATATTAATATTTTGTTTGTATTTATACCATTATATCATGTCTAAGCATACCTGTCCCTGTCTCAGCATGAGGGGATGGGCTAGATGACCTCTTGAGGTCCCTTCCAGTCCTTCATTTCTATGATTCTATGATCAACTTGTAGAATCCTTTGATATGTGCAGATAAACCATTTCTGTTGATAACAACATGTAGCACAGAGTACAACATACTAGCTATACAGTGCAAGATAGATAGATAGATAGATAGACTTTCTTTGTGCTAAGCTAACTGTCCTTCAGTATACTCACATCTCTTCTTGTTTTCATGTTATAGAACAGGGTTAAAAATGAAAGAAAAAACAAACAAACAAAAACAAAAAGAACCAACCAAACAAAAGATTTCATTGTTTTTTGCTCTGTCTGCAATAATTAAATTTATTTTATTCTGCTCAGATTCAGACAAGATATTATATGTCAGTTTTTAAACTGATCTGTCTTCTAAACCAGATCAATGATTGCTAACAAAATACATGTTCTAATACTTTAATTTCTCTTCTCTTGTACCTTATTATCTGTTGCCCTGTGACTGTCCATATTAATGCCATTTCTTTTACTCTTATCCCTTCCACATGCTTTGGTCCCCATTTCTCTAATTATCAACATAGATTTTGATTAGGTAATAACAATATGGCCAGTGGTTTTCTACTTTGCATACATTTTTGTGATGCCTGCCTTTGTATTTCTTGTAAACTGGGGAATGTTTTCACAATATATTAATGCAGTAATCAAGGGATTAACTATTTTATATTATGCACATGAACCAATAGCAGTCCACGGGACCTGACTCCCATCTCAACTGAACCAGTTTTATATCACTTTAATTCCATGACATACAAATGAGTTCCTTCTAATTTAAAGTATTGAAAGCAAGAGAAAAACTAGGCCTTCTCGTGTTATCGAGGCCTATAATTGCCTGGGAAAAGACAAAATAGGGCACATTATCGCAACTAATTTTCTAGTTAGCACCTCTGTAAATTAATTAGATTGGTGTTAGAGATATTTAGAAGTTTCTGTTGAGAAGCAGGCTAAGGCCTACTTCTTGAAAGATAGTACTGAGAAGGTAGCTGATTTACAAGGTTGTTAATCAGCTGAATTGGTCTTTCTGGTTTCTCGGGGTTATTTATTTGTTTGTTTGTTTGTTTATTATTTAAAGTTTTGTTATTTTCTTAAGAATTATATTAATGGGTAATTTAGGATTCTTCAGTACACAACAATGAAGGATGCTAGATAGTAAAGCACTGTCAGCTACAAAATAAATCGGGTTGATAGTATTTAATTGTTCCTTTTCAATCCATTCTTTTTATACCAAAATTCTTTACCTGAGACAACAGTGTTATATTTCTGTAGTTCCTCTGAAACTGCCTTTCCTGGACTCTTGTTTGATGATGATTTGCTTTTTCTACATATATTGGTTTTTTTTAGCAGATTGCATTTAATCAAAGTGCAAAGACCTCACTGCTTCCTTTTTTTCTTAAGAAGTGATAAGTGCACGTTGTTGCATGTTCTGCTGGTGATTGATAGCTGTTAGGAAGTGAAATTTGGGTAGCTTTATATTTTATGAAATTATTAAAAAAATACATAATACCCCACCCAAAATACAGCTGGGAGTGCACTTATTTAAAGCTTTCTTTGAATTGCTCTCTGTAATTTCTGGTTCTTTCCTGTCGTTACCATGGTACAATCATGGTCATATTCAAAATAATAAACTACATCACTTGACATATTTAGCTACTGCCTTCGAAGGATTTGGTATATAGATTCAAGCTCATTTTTCTGGCTTCAGCAATTAAGAACAAATCACTCTTAGTCTTTGCAGAACAAAAAGAAAAATAAAGAAAACTGTAATAAGTAAATAATAAAGAAATAATATATTCATTTTTATTGAAGTAAATTACATTGCTTCATGTATAAAACACCAATGGAAAGCAGCTTTAATATTTTGGCATTTCACCTTCTTTAGAGTCTTACAGATCAATTAAAATCTATAGTTTCCCAGTATTCCAGATGTGCTATAAAATTACTGTGCAGGCATTCATGGTAGGTCTGAAGCCCAGAGTCCGAGACCTTGAGAAGTGGGAGATTTGGCTGTGTTAGCTCTAAGGCTGGACAAACTGTATAGCTCATCCACTAGCTGGGGACAGTGAGTGACAACGATTAAGTGTAAATTACACTTATGCCTACTTTAGAATCCATTTATGCTGACAGAGCAGCATCTAGGGACTCTGTGTAAGTGAGAATCATTCCGTGATCTCTAGAATTTCAAATCACAAACCACACCAACAATAGAAAGGTGTTAGGAAATACTCAATATATATAACTCATTTTTTTTGCATTTCTTTTGCTACAAATCAAGTGTCTCTTCTCTTGTTATTTCCCATTCACTGTAACCATACATTTTCAAAGACTTGCACAGGGTCCATCATGTGGACTCCTTTAAGTTTAAACTGCAATTATGTAGCTATAACTCTGTGCATTTCTTTGAAAATATTGGGTCCAGGGCCTCTGAAGAACTTTCTTAGTTGACTTTAAATAATTATAGCAATTCTTAGTTCAAAACAAGGTTGTTTCTAAAAAACAGTTGGGATCAATTCTCCCTCACAGGATACAAACAACTCACACTTCAACTGGAGTCACGTATGTGAATGTGAATCAGGCCCATAAAGTTTATGTATAGTACTTTTCTCTTGTAGCAATTATTAAAAGGTCATTGCCAGACAAGGAAAATCTTAATTTCTCAACAACTTGATAAATGAAAATTTACAAAATCTACCGTCCAGTGATCTGAAATCAGGATCATAGGGAATATAGCATTTTGAAATAGGTTCAACACGTCCCTGCCCCCACTTTCACATTACAATTGTTCTGGTAGAAACATACTTCATGAGCAAACCCCACAGGATTTTTGGGTGCTGCAGGGATCTTTAGCTTAGGTAAGAGGAGTGTTGCTGCAGAGCAAATGGGGAAGCCAAAAACACAAAAGAGAGAGAGAGGGAGAGGGAGGGAAGCAATCAGAATTTCTGTTGTAATTCCAAAGGAGATGATGTATAATGTAACCTGGTGATCGTCACACATTTTGTCCTAATGGGAGAATATTTCAGCTTTTAAAATCCACTGAGGAAGGAGAAAAAATATCCAGCCATGCAGATTCTTAAAAAGCCCCCAGAACTCTTTATAGTCTCTTATGAGAATTACTCAGCAGAAGCAAAGTATCAGAGGGGTAGCCATGTTAGTCCACAAAAACAACAAGAAGTCCAGTGGCACCTTAAAGACTAACAGATTTATTTGGGCATAAGCTTTCATGGGTGGGGTTTAGCCCTGAAAGCTTATGCCCAAATAAATCTGTTAGTCTTTAAAGTGCCACAGGACTCTTCGTCGTTTTAGCAGGAACAGTGAATTTCCAAAGATTTCTCATGCCATTTTTGAAGTATAACTAATTACACAGGGAGCTTAATCTCCAGACCACTCTTTGTTAAAAAATGAATGCATAATAAACTCAAAAGAAACAGTACCAATGAGCTGATTTCCCCCTAAGCTGCAATTTGTGTCTTCACAGATCAACTGGTATTAGGGTATTTCCATTTTCCTAGATTTTGTGTTATAAGAAATATACAAACTACCTTCCTGGAGAAATAAGCTCTCTCTTGTTAGTTAGTTACACATTAACTCGTGGGAGATGGTGGATATGGAGCTGAACTCCCACTATAAGCCCAGATTCAAATCCTTCAGCTCATTGTGTGGTGGAATCTTCCCTTTTGGTACCAAAGGGTTAATTTGCCAACATAGAAGGTACCTTGAAGATTAAGCCTTTTTTGTGTGGTATTGGTACTTTACAATTATATGAAAAACCTAATTCAAGAAATGCCCTGCCCCTGCTGACAACTTCTCATGAGAGATTAATTGAAAAAATGTTATTGAATTTAAAAATGTCCACACTACACATTTATCTCCATATACACATTCTTATTTAATCTATCTATCTCTGGCACAAATATAACATTAAATTTGAGATTTAAATCCCAGAGTAGTTAGGAAGTTCTTAACTAAAATCACCACATTCTCATTGTCTGGCTGTTCTGAAAGAAGGACAGGAGACATTTGATATGACATTTGATATCAGGCTGCAACTTTATCATCAGATGTCTGGGACTACCCAGCAGATAACAGTGTACAGTGCAGGTAACCCCATGTTTATTCCATACTAAACTGGGGTCTTTTACTAGCTCCCCCTCTTTTTCCATTCAGGTCCCTCCAGCAAATCCATTTCTGGAACCTTACCAATCCGGGGGCTTCCACCAGCTCCCGCTTGTTATCAGATTTGCACCCACCAATTTGTTACCAGATTTGCCCATTACTTTGGGTTATGCTCATTTATTAAGGTTACTCTTTGCTCTACTTCTCCCTTCTGCAAGTTCCCTCTCAATCGAGCTATCCTGCAGGACCTAGGTTCCCCAGGGCTGGTTCCTCCAGCCCCAGAATCAGATGAACACACACACACACTTTAACAGAGCATGTCTGAGTGGAATGGGACAATAAACACTCCCAAGCTGACACCCTTATACGCCCCTGGACTCAGAAGTCTGAGTTGAACAGCACTTCCAAGCTGCCATTCTCCTATGCCACAGGTTCAACACGTCCCTGCCCCCACTTTCACATTACAATCGTTCTGGTAGAAACATACTTCATGAGCAAACCCCACAGGATTTTTGGGTGCTGCAGGGATCTTTAGCTTAGGTAAGAGGAGTGTTGCTGCAGAGCAAATGGGGAAGCCAAAAACACAAAAGAGAGAGAGAGGGAGAGGGAGGGAAGCAACCAGCTTAAGTATAAAAGTTATTTATTGCCCGGTAATAACCATACAAGGAGAGCCAAATAAACAAAACAGTTACAATATTCAATCTAGCTTAAGTTTGATTACAAAAGTCAGGTTTAGAAAAATATACCTGATCACACAAGCAGGGGTGGGAAAGCTAAACCTAAAGTAGGGAAAAAAACAGAGCGAGAGAGTGAGTGAGTGAGAGAGAGAGATAGGGAGGGTTCTTCTTCACTCCGTGAAGCTTGAACCAATTGGGGTTCCCAGGTGGTGGTGGTAGCTAAGGGTCTGGAGTGCTGGAGACAGGTAGAGCCCCCAGCACGATCAGTCAGAAGAAGATGAAGTCCCAATGGAACTGATACAGATTTTGGATCTAGGCATCAGAACACTTACTTGAACATGGGTAGGGGTTTTTGTAGGGAAACAACAATGGTTCAAGGGAGAACACTAGATTTATTTATGGGTAAACTGATGGCTCAAGGGAGTATACCAAAATTGTTTTGTTCAGGCTAGACTAGAGGAACTGATCATTCCTAGCTACACAGCAAATGTTCCTTTGAGGGAGCTCACAATGCAATTAGGCAGCTCCAGTATTTTGGATACCAATAAAGGACTTATTACTAGAATTGGTCTGATAATTACTGAGCTTGATGTGTACAAGCGTGGGTTCATTAACATCTGGAGCAGAGATACCCCATCATGCAGTGCTTTCTTGCTTTTCTGGTCCCGGAGTTCAGTGCAATTCTTGCCTTTGAATCTCTATTCTCCATTCTGTATGCTAATGGAAATGCCTCCCTGTCCCATCTTTGATGCAAATGGGGCTAGGGGAGTTGCCTTAATCCTGTCACCATTGTCCGGAGGGGTGTAGATGCATCTCCCACTGCCTTTTCATTGTTTTTTGTAAGTCTTCCTTCTGATCGGTTTTGGTTCATGCAGAGGCTGGGGGTGTGTCCTTCGTGAGTCAGACAGGCTGGATACTGCGCCCTGGTTCCTCAAGAACACAGAGCTGACAAGTAACAATTCCCCCCATTGATGGGGTGCTTGCATTGAGTGAATATCCCCATCAGATCCTTACTCTGTGGTATTGGGTCTGATCTTCAATCCATTGCAGCCACCACATCAGTCGCTGGATCCAGAAAACCAATAGAACCAGACCAATTGCGAGTATAATTTGGAAACCGATGATCACCACAATGGTGTGAAGCATGATATTCAAAACACCTGTTGCACTGGGGCTCCATCCAAGCAAATTCTCCCACCAGGAGTGATGGCCTGTGTTTTTAATTGTAGCTGTTAACCTAGAGATCTCCTGGTTGCGGTGTTGCTATTCTCCTCCATAGTTCAAAGCCTTTGTAGCTCAACTTATAAGGAGGGATGAGTTAATAGTCTCTTAATGGTAGTGAGACCCATTCCCATTGAAATGGGGGAAACCTCCTTGTAGATCTCAGGATAGGCATTCAAATGTTGCATAGGCCATATAAGCACCGTAAACTTAATACCACAACTAACAATGGTGGTTACATTACAGAACCAGTGATTAACGTAAGGCATCTCCAGCAAATCCATTGCCGGGACCATTACCATTCACCCCCCCCCTTCATAGAAGGGTTAAGATGGGCTATAAGAATGGAGGTTTGGCTCCCTGCCATACCAATCATAGGAGTCCCCAATGGCTCCCCATTCGTTTCTTTATCAAACACTTTTTTTTAATTCCTTTTTCCAAGCCATTTATCTGGTCACTGCATACCTTTCCTATGGAGTACCCGCACTGGACATCTGCCCTACACTTAAATAATAAGTTGCGACACATAGCCTACCGCCCGTCATGCCATGCATGAACAGAGCCCTTCCTGAAACCTGCTGTGGGGAAGGCAAAAAAACCCCAACAGCACTTAAGCCAATATGGTGGTAAGGGGGAAAAAAATCCTTCTCGACCCCCCCACCCCCCAAAAAGGGGCAGCTACAGTAATGTGCACAGCAGGTCTTGACCGAACCTGGTATTTTACCATCTAAAGGGGAGAAAGGGTGAGTTCTGCTTCAGCCTGCTCCATGTAAAAGGCAGGCTTCAGTCGCAGAGCTGCCTCTTTTAAAACCTGCATTCACCTAGGGGATGAGTCAGCGACCACACTGACCCTTTTGCAGCAGTTTTTTATCTCCCGCACCCCCAGCCATAAAGATTGTAGCCTTCATTTGGCCAGCGAGCCAAATACCCCGCCCCCCCTTAAAGGTGCAGGGTGGTCATTCTCTTCTCCACTCATTCTGTGTCCTCCTTTTCTGTTCTTTCTTATTTCACCCTTATCTTTTGCACCCTTGCACAGCTATCAGAATGGCTCCATTGAAGTCAATGGGAAGTTTGAAATTCACTGCAATCGGGCTAGCATTCCACCCCCACTCACACAAAGCACTATCCCATTGACATCATTGTGACTAATTATATACTTAAGTTATATCTTTATATATAGTTAAGCATATCTCTAATTGTTTAGGGTTGGATTTGGGCCTTAATCAGATCAGGAAAAAGGGACATACAGTACTAAGGGTCAATATTTATTTTTTTTAAATAATTAATACAGATGTAATTATAGTAGAAATATTTGCTACACTAAGTATACTGAGTGATTATCTTATCAGATACATTAATATGTGGAAGAGTTCCAACAGATTCTCCCATCCTATTATGTAATCCATTGCCCATTTTAGCCAATGGGAATCTTTCCAGTGAATTCTGTGGGTGTTAGGAGTCATAATGCCATGAGCTAGAATACAAAGTGACATGCGAAATAAGAGGAAAGAAACAACTGTCAAGGGAGCATAAAATAGGGAATGAATGGGATGAGAAGGTAAGGAAGACAGAAACAGAGATGCATTTAAGTCTTTTCCAACTTTTAAGAGTTTTATTCTTGCCCTTACATTTCCAGTAACAGTATTTTATAGTCCATTTCTGTTGTGTATATGTGTGTGTGTGTGTGTGTGTGTGTGTGTTTTGCCTCTGAGAAAAATAAAATAAAAACAGAAAGTCTGATGCCTTGAGAATTATGTAAGTAAAGTAAATTATATTTATATTACATGTAAATCTAGTATTGATGCCATGTTATAATTTATTTTTATATTGTGTTCTCAATGTGCATGTTAAAAGAATAGTAAATTTCAAATTGAGAAACCAACCATAAAATAAAAAGTCAATAAATTTCCAAAATTTCTATTTCTAACACATGAATCATTTAATAAATTGTGTATATGTATTAAACAGCATGCATTAAAAATTGTATTTAAGAAGGACACTAAGAATCGGAAATTCTACATATGTGCAACATCCAGGACCGGTGCAAGGATATTTTGCGCCCTAGGCAAAACTTCCACCTTGTGCCCCTTCCTTCCCCTCCCGTCCTGCTAGACCATCGCTTATTATAAACTTTCAAAAATGAATACTGAATAATGTGGCATTGTTCATTAGAATTAATACGAGGGGGGCAGAGGAGATAATCACAACGGTCCCTTCTGGTCCGGGGGAACCTATGAGCAAGGAGGAGGCTGAGAATGCCCCCAGTTTGCAGAGTCTCTAAACATTCCCAGGCTCTGAGTACTTTGCCCTCCGGGGGGGACCCAGGGGCAAGGAGGGCAGAGCCAGGCTCTCCCAGGGAGCAGGTGAGGATCTCCCTGGTGATCAGGGCTGGCTCCCTGTGTTGGCACAGTGCCACCGGGGGGGATCAGTGTTTGGAAGCGGCACCTGCGCCAGCCCTTTCCCCTCCGTCGCGCTGCGGGGTTTAGTTTCACTTTCCCTTGCCCCAGGAGGCAGCTGCGCCCGGCCCCAGGCATGGCGCATTGGAAGGTGAAGCTCACTTCAGGTCAGGGCCGTGTCCTGCCTCCCACAACAGCTCCGTCCCTCAGCTGTGCTGGTTGCCATACCCGGCCGGCTGTCTCCTCCTTGCTCCGCCGCAGGTTCCCACTGACCGTCCTGCGTAGCTCCCCTCGCTGCGGGGGTGGGTTTGTTATGGAGGCCTCGCTCCCCGCACTGCCCTGCTCAGCTGACTCCCGTGACACCGGGCAACCCTTTTTGGCACCCCCAAATCTTGGCGCCCTAGGTGGCTGCCTTGTTCGCCTAGTGGTTACACCGGCCCTAAACATGGCTATATTTTTTGACTTTTGAGTGCTTGATTTCTCAGTCTTAATTGTTGCACTAGTGTTTTTTTTTTTTTTCCATTTCATTGCCTTGCTCTTTTTAAAGAAAAATAATCAGGAAATAGGGAGAAAGCACTGCTGTTATAAATTACTTTAAAGATGCCTCAATGTTACAAAAGTGCTTTAGATGCACCTTAACTCTGCTACCAGTAAAGCACTTTAGCAATGCACCTTGACTTAGCTTAAAATGAAGTGAGGTTCACTAAGACAGCCTTAACTGAGGAGATTGTAACTAACACAATTAATGAAAGACATTTTTGTCACACATCACAACTCTAAATTTCTTTAGGTTAAATGTATGGGAAAAACTGAACAGAAAATTCTAATGTGAAAATACAAACTGGATACATAAACATTGCAAATACTGAGCCTATAAACAATTGGATTTTATTTCCTTCTTTCATGAGGATTATAAAGCCTAAAATATTATCTTTTCCACATAAACTCTCTGGGGCTGACTGAGTGACATCACCATCATGACTGTTCGGTATCCAGTTCCCAGATGACATGTCATCTTTAGCTCAAAGCTATATTTTCTTTCCACTTAATCTCTCTGGGACTGAGAGAGGGAAAATATGTTTCTCCCACCCTCATCTCAGTATCTGCCACCCTCTTCATGCAGATCCCCAGAAGTGTGGAGAAGCATGTGAAAGGGGAATGGTAGGTATTGTTCCACAGAAGTAGCTGATCCCCTTTTCCATGTAGGATCAGATCCATGCATAGTAGTAGGGAACATGATCTATTCCAGGATAATTTTTAACACTATACTATACCGACCAGGAAAAAAGACCTAATGAAGGATTATCCTCATGTGATTTTTCTTCAATAGGTTCCTTAGTGAGAAATCTGTTCTAGCTGGAACTTGCATCTTCAGATTGCAAACTAGGAAGCAATTTTACCTAGTAGTCACCCCTGACACACACAAAGTGTCAGAAATTGACATAGTTAGCATCTGTCACACTGAAGCTTTTGGTCAAAGTGGAAAGCTTTACTAAAACCCATTTGTCCTAATCTGAAGGGGGAAGGGGCTAAAAAAAGAAATGTTGTTACTGTAAGTAAAATGCTCTGGGCACTGCCATTTGTAATAATCCATACCTACATATATCCTCGTTGTTAGCTGATCACAAAACTGCATCATGGGCACAAAACTCATAACCTTCTTTCAAATCACTCTGACCTATAGTCACCTGATCATTATTTGTTAGTAGCAATGTCACGGACATCCTCTTGGAGAGAGAGCAGTTACCCTCGTACTTTATCATCATTTGCTCAGATATTTTATTCACCCACATACACATCTTCTGCTTACATGCCTGCAAAATCTTTTTTAGCTTTGTAATTCTAATTAATGTGAATATATTAAAAAAAAAAAAAAAGGTTATGCAAAGGAGCCTAGTAGGCGCTGCAGGAGCAATAAGTGGTTGGCATAGACAGGGTACAGATCTCAGTCTACTAGGAGAGAATTGTGAAATTCCACCTCAAGACAGTAATGGCAAGATGCCTACCACCTGAGAAAATGAGACTCAGGGCAGATCTACACTACTGCTTAACGTATGTCACTCAGGGGTGTGAAAAAGCACCCCCGAGCAACGCAAGTTTTGCAATGTCCACACTGGTGCTATGTCAGGAAATGCTCTGCCGCAAACATAGCTTCCACTTTTCACCGAGGTTGAGTAATTATGCTAATAGGAGACTGCTGTCCCATCAGTATAGCACATCTTCACCAGACGCGCTACATCAGCACAGCTCCATCAATGCAGCTGCACCAATGTAGCGCTGTACTGTAGACTTGCCCTCACAGAGACCAGAAAGGGGACACAGGTGCAGCAAGCATTATAATTGCTATCCATGTATTGTAGACACAGGTATGTACAGAATGCATTTACAGGATGCATCAAAGATTAAAAGTTCTAGGAGAGTGTAGGGACATGCTCCCTATGTGCCACTTACTTTTCTGTCCCCATCATCATAGTATCTGAATATCACCCGAGTATTTAAAAATGGAAGTGCCAATAACAATGTCTCCCTCTTACTTCCTTCTCAGGAGCAATAACTTGAATTTCTATAGGGGTTGTGTTTGTTGTTTGCTGACGAACATGTTCCTGTGTGAAGAATTTATTGAGGGAAAGCAAAAGTGAGAAAATGAATTTTGCATTTAGTTGTGAACGTGGTTGGTTCTATGGTTATTCTTGTCATACTTTAGGTACAGTTCCTGTGGAAGTTCTGACTCATAAAAAAGTTCTGACTCTAAAATCACAAGCCTCCCCTTAGTAGTCAAGAGTTTCATGATTGTAGTGGAACACAGTTGTGTAAGAAAGTCATGTGGGAGAAATGGTGTCTCAGATATCTGGTGATATTCCCATGAAAGTATTGCTGGAGAGTGTGTACTATGGGGAGTCATTATAGAGAGGAGAGCAACGACTGCCCTGCACCTTTAAGCGGGGCGTTATTTGACTGGCTGGCCGAATGAAGGGGAACAGTGCTTTATGGCTGGGGGCAGGGAGATGAAAACTGCTGCAAAATAGGGTTGCCAACTTTCTAATTGGACAAAACCTAACACCCCTGCCTCACCCCTTCCCTGAGGCCCCACCCCTGCCCTATCCCTTCTCCAAGCCCCCCACCCCTGCTTGCTCCATCCCCCCTCTCTCTGTTGCTCACAGTCCCCCACCCTCACTTTCACCAGGTTGGGGTAGGGGGTTGAGGTGCTGGAGGTGGGTGAGGGCTCCAGCTGGGGGTGCAGGCTCAGGGGAGGGGCTGGGGATGAGGGTTTAGGGTGCAGAAGGTGGCTCTGGGCTGTGGCAGGAGATTGGAGTGCAGGGGGTGGAGTTGTGGGTCTGGGTTGGGGCTGGGGATGAGAGATTTGGGGTACAGGAGGAAGCGGTTGGGGACTCCTATGATTGGTACGCAGGGAGCCAACCCCCCATTCTTATAGCCCACCTTAACCCGCCAGTGGGGGGTGGGGGGTGGATGGTAATGGTCCTGGCAATGGATTTGCTGGAGGGACCTGGATGGAAAAAGAGGGGGAGCTGGTGGAAGCTCCCAGGTAATTACGGAATAAACATGGGGTTACCTGCACTGTACACTTTTATCTGCTGGGTAGTCCCAGACATCTAATAATAACATTGTGGCCTGATTAAACCCATGTCAAATGTCTCCTGTCCTTTTGGTATAGCCAGATAATGTGGCAATGTGCTTACAGTGAGCTGTGTTGCTCAGCAGAGAAATTATTGTGTTTTTACCATTTGGAGCTTTTTCAGGTGTATGGCTTTGTTCCTAGACATAACTAATTGCAATAATCAAGTCTAGGGGTCACAAATATGTGGATTGCTACAGCCTGCTCTGTGCCTGATAAGACAGGAGAAAATTTCTCAACAACTGCAGATGGACGTGGATGTTTTTTAAACTGTCTGGGCCATGTGGCACTAAGGGGTTCAAAGGTTGTGGACCATCTTAATAACCAGGGGTAAATACAGCAGCTCTTTGAATTGCTTCCCCATTTCTAGCAGTGTTACTTCAGTCTTGCCTGGATTCAGCTTTAACCAGCTGTTCTTTATTCAGACAACACATTGGGAAGGCTTCATATTTGATGTAAAGGAGAGCTAGAGATGGGGGTTATCTGCACAGTGATGGCACTTCCGCCTGTGTTGTCTTACTTAGTCGCCCAATGGCTTCCAATGCACATTGAGTTACATAGGAGAACGTTGTGGAATTTCGCAGCTGAGGGATTTGGAGGCAAAAATACAATTACACATATAGACCTTCTGGAGGTTCAGCACAATGAATATGGATGCGCTGTTTGAGGAGATCATCTGCAAATGCTGTCTCTGTAATACACCTGAAGCCTGACTAAGAGAGATCCTGGATACTAGTGGCACAATTGTTGCTATTTTCTTGATTACCTTGCTTAGAAAAGGGAGGTTAGACACTAAAATATCTGTTTTATTCAATACAAATTGGTGCAATATTGTGCATTTTATCACCTCTTTAAATCTGATTTTATCTCAACCATATTCTTATTAAGTAACTTGTAAATGCACTATGAACACCACATTATTCACAATTTATTAAGTACAATGTGCATGAGTCCCTATAGTGAAACAAACAGTGAAGTTATGAGAGTCCTCGGTTTTACTCCTTCAGTGGAATGCAAATTCATATATGTAATCTCAAAACTTGATTTTGAAATAGCTTCCAATTAAAGCTTTTGCAATCAAATATGTTTTTGTTTTCTGTACTTTTTATTCTTTTTTATTCATTATCAGGGTAGAGAATACTGGAAACTAAAGCTCTCAGTTCATTGCCTGTTTCCTGAAAGTACTCACTATGGTTCCAGTTGTGACAGTGGATTTTTTATGTTGACATGTCCTCTAGGAACTGGATGAAGGCCACTAGTTCATTTCTCATGGGGCATCAAACAGCCAAGATGGTAACAAAGGTGGTTATAAGATGGCAATGAATTTCTGTCAGACCACCAAGTACCATGTTCAAATCTATGCTTCACTGCTTCTAATATCTTGAGCTGCCCAGTTCCTCGGAAGATCAAAGCAAAATGTTTCCCTTAATTTATTTATATCTTTATTGAATAATGCAAGAAAAATGACACATTTTATTTGTTTTGTCTAACCAATGAATCTAAGTTACAAGGAAAGGGGAAGAGATCTTTATTTATTCTCCAATATAAGAGAGGAATCTTTGAAGTGTTTTATATTTTCAGAATTCCAGAAAGGACTGATAAAGATAATAGAGATAATTTTTTCATACTTATAGAGGGTTCAAAAACAAAGGGACATGATCTAAAAGGGTCCAATTATGCAAAGCATCTATGTGCATCCCTAACTGTTAGCACTCAAATTGTTCCAGTGAAGTCAGTGGGACTACTCATGTGCTTAAAGTTAAAGCACATTTAATTGCCTTGCCAAAATTAAAACCCCAGCCGAAAACCGGGAATTAAGAGCCATTAAATGTAAAGTGTAAAAAACATTGCCATGTTATCAGATAAGGTGATTGAACTAATGGTATAAATAGATTCATGAGACAACTAGATTTGCTTCTGAAGAAGGAGATTAAATAGTATGATGAAAGATTAAGAACCTGGGATTTTAAATCAAGCAGAAAAATCAGACAGGTATATTAGATGCTTTTATAAATACTAATATAAACCAAGTTGTGAAACTAACTATTTTCATTTCAAGAAATGTTTAAGATGTTGACCTGCAACAATAATTTTAAAATATTCAGATAATATGTAGTTGACCAAAATGATTTTTAATGGCGCAATCTTCTTTTAATTGCTAACTAAATTATACTCTCCAAATGATGCAGCTGCTGAGATATACAACTGCCTGTGTGCCAAAGGACTCAAGAAGTAGGCACCTAAACATCACCTGAAACCTAGGATGATATGTTCCAATTAAAAAAAAATCTATTGTTCTTCAGTACATTGATATTTAACCCAATAAAATAATTCCTCATCTTTACTGCCTCCAACACCATATTGGAATTATTCAACGATTGTAATGTTATGAAGAGTAAAACCCCCCCAAAACAGATCAACCACTTTTCCCATTGCAAACAAAATATTTTAACCACTATTCTGAACAAGGCACCAGCAAAACAGATGACGTTTGAAACTTTTCATGGGATTAAGGCCTGTCCTGAAACCACTTACATACATGAAAAAAGCAACAGAGGGTCCTGTGGCACCTTTGAGACTAACAGAAGTATTGGGAAGTATTGGGAGCATAAGCTTTCGTGGGTAAGAACCTCTTGCATCTGAAGAAGTGAGGTTCTTACCCACGAAGGCTTATGCTCCCAATACTTCTGTTAGTCTCAAAGGTGCCACAGGACCCTCTGTTGCTTTTTACAGATTCAGACTAACACGGCTACCCCTCTGATACTTTACATACATGAGTAACTATACTCCTATGAGTAATCCCATTGCTTCAGTGGGACTACTCACATTAATTATGTTACTCACATAAATTCAGTAGGTTCAGGCCCTTAGTCCTCATCGATGACTAGAGACTTTGATTTAGGGAGGAAAATATAAACAAAACACTTATAAGGAATTGAAAAATTATGCCCACCGGGCATTCAGTAAGATTTGTAGCAGAGCACAGTGCATTCCTGGTCTTCCTGCTTTTATGAGGAAGATTTTAAAAATCTCATTGAACACACATTAATAGCAACTTCCATACCCCAATACCATTATAGAGGAAAAAAGGGAAAATAATAAGTATAAAAAAAATGAAAATCCCATTATTTGGGATTTCTTTATAGTACTTGCTGCATTTATTTTTGCCCTGCATAGGTTACTTATGTCTTATACGTTCTTGCAGTGTGAGTAAAGGATGTTCCATGCCCCACGCTTACCTATTCCTTGTCCTGCCCATGCTCTATTCCCTCCCACTAACCACATACTGCTATGCAGGAACCTGTTATGGAGCTTGGCCGTGGGCCACACAGAGATTGTGCATTCCCTGTGTGATCCTCTCTCATATCTAGCTCACCACCATCTCCTTCTACAGTGAGCCACTTTGGTTCTGCAGTCCAAGGTCCCTTGGCAACCACCAAGGAAGAAACTTAATTTGCTTCTCTATATGTATATAATATTCTGAACTAATAAAAACTTGAATTGAAAAAGTTGGGTGAACAGCTTATTTCATTGTAATGCATCTTGTTGTAATAGTCTGGGTATTTTGCAACTGTCATTTTTGTCTCAAAGAGTAAGGGACTGCAAAGGAAAATAATGCAACAATATCATTATACAGAAAAATAACATTTTGAGAGATGTATTACAGATATGAATCTCTTGCCCTTATTACAATACAATTGAATGGTTATTCATGCTTATACAAATCTGAAAACTCTTTAACACTCAGTTTTTGTTATATCTTCATGTGCAAAAATAGAATTCTGGTACACTGCATCAGTTATGTTATTTCTGCCCTTCACCTTTTCATCATTCATTATTTTGTCATTTTAAACATTTTCGTAAAACATTTTGTAGGTTCGCAGATTCCTTGCTTCTGGTTCACAATCTTCTACTCACTGACCCCAGTAGAAATGCTAGAGGCAGCTCTTTGTTGTGTTAAGAGTGGATAGATAAAGGACAGATGTGCTATTCTAGGTCAAATATTCAAAAATGGTAAATTGTATTCTTTCAAGCAATTGACTCAGGTACACAGTAGGTATACAGATCTTGCTTGGATTTCAAAAGATAGTGCGCTTCCAAGCACCAATGGACATTATTTATAGCTCTTAATAGAAGTGGACTGAGTTGTTTGCTGATTCTTAAGCAGGACAGAATTGTTCACAACATCATCTGTTTGCATGCAAGTTACAACAGAAAAAGGGTGGTTGTTGGGTTTTTTTAGAATAAAAGGAAGTATCCCTTTTAAAAGTGTGAGCTACATTTTCATCCCCAGTTCTATCCCCTTTTATGTTGCCCGCGTGGTGCAAAGGGGACACAAGCTTCTTTACAAATAACCAGTTAAGAACTCCCCCATGGAGCAATTGTCAAATGGGTAAAGCCCAAAGACCTGGCATCTATGCTGATCTCCCTTCCCAGATGTCCCAATTTTATAGGGACTGTCCCAATATTCAGGGCTTTTTCTTATATTAGGCGCCTATTATCCCACCCCCCTTCACCCCTTGTCCTGATTTTTCACACTTGCTATCTGGTCACCCTACTTCCCCCACCTCCTGGCCTAGGGAGTGTGATGGAGAGTACCAGCGGATATGATGGGGGTGAAGAGCGGGAAGTTCAGAGCTCCCCTATGGCAATTTTCATTTGGCATATGGTCCCTTAGACAGCTGTCATAAGTCAGAGTCATCCCCAGGTTGCTCTAACTGGGGCTTGGCCAGCTTGAAACTCAGGCAGCCATAACTAGGTCCCTGATGGCTCTCCTCCAGCCCTGTACTGAACACATCTTAGCACAGGACGACGCTGGGTCATTATACTTTCAAACACATATTTAGCCTGTGGGTTTTGTGCACAACAAATTTGGGGTGAATATTACTGGAAAGACAATAGTTTAATATTTACAAACAGTAAAATTGGGGCTGAAAGGCAGATAATACATGGTTAGATTAACTTCACTCCCAATATTTTTTCCAACAGCTCAGCAGCTTTTATTGTTATTATTATTAGTGCTGCATTTTAATTTAAATGCAATTTTAATTGAATACACTGCTGGAAAGACATTGCACAAAAATCCTCTTTCCAACGTTCTCTAACTACAGTGATTACTCCCTCTAGGCAGTAGAAAAATCACTTTCTTTCTTTCCTGCCTTTCTTTCTGAGAAGAGTATGAAATTGTTACTTATGTATGAATCTCAATTTCCATATAAGTAGCTGCAGTGCTGTTGCCATTCATTGCATTGGCCAAAATGGGAATTATACACGTCAATAGGATAATAGACAAAATTGGGAACTAATAGTCTTCCCTTATCTGAGGAACAGATCGATAATAGTTATCAATACACACACACACCCTTGTCAGTAGGTATATTGCTCATTTCCTTCTTCTTTTTTTTTTTTTTTCAAGACCACTCTGGAAATGTAAGGATGATTTTGTTGTTGTTGATGACTTGAGCCTCATTACACCTGGTGGGAGGAGAAGTGCGTGCAATATAATTTCCAAAGGGTAGTTAGAGGCATGCTGTCCATGTAATTTCATTTTATCTACTGGTCCTGTGCAGTATACTTAGAATTCTCATCTCTCCTTGGAGCTGAAGGAATCTGGTGTGTAAAAACAATATTTTCTACAATACTGGGAGGTATATAAATATTATTAGTAGGATAGCTCATTAGAGGTCTTACAGCTTTTTGTGATATAAAGGTGTTTTATATATTTCTACTTCTTAGAGGTTATTTTTGTACTTGTGATCCTTACACATTTAATTGAACCAGAGAAGTTTGGAGAGCAATACCCTAAAAATTAAACCCAGAATTCTTTGCTATATACTTGAGGGGTGCTAAGAATGGGATTATCTAAACCGTTTGAAAATTCCAACCCAAATGTTCATCTTACCATATAAAGGGGAAACTTGAAAATATATTTTATGTATTTAGAAAGCAATCCTTTTTTATGTTGTATTCAATATGCTTGACCATCTATAGATCAGTTGCACAATCTTGCTAAATCTCTCTCTCTCTCTCTTTTTTTTTTTTTTTACATCATAGCAACAGCAATGAATTTCGATTTGATACGAAGGGGTAAGTGTACAGTGCTGTACTTTGCTGAATTCTGTAATTGTATTTCTGACCTGTTCCACCATTATATCTCCTGTGATTATATTTACCCAATTTTATCAATTTCTGAAAACTAAAGGGGAAAAGTCAAAACAAAAACACATAGAGACAAATTAATGTAGTCCAAATTTTACAGAAAAATTCTCCTTTCATAAGTGAGAATTAAGACTGTGAAATAAATTGGTTTTGAATGCTTTTTTAACAGATGTCAGCCATCTTGCTTATCACTGAACAAGCCACATTTGAACTAAACAGCTGAGTATCACGTTGAGAGATGTGGTTGCTGATTGAACACAGGTGTAATGGCTGATATACTGTCACATAGTCTGACATTAACCTAAGATCTTTGTTGAAATACTTATTACTGATGGCACAAAATGTAATTGCTAATTTTCTGCCTGAGTGGTTACATATTTTCTCAAAATCTTAAGAGTTATTCATCCTTTTTCCACTGCCCATTTCTCAGAGTTTAAGGCAGATGTGTCATTGGTCCACAGACCAGTAATTGAACCTGTCACTTGCAATCTACTGACTTCATTCCTCAGAAATGTGACTACTGCTTCATTCACCTTCCTGCTTATTTCTCTCTAGGTATCAAATGTCTTACTTGAACCTAAGTTAACAGGTATTCATTGTTTACCTTTACAGATCTCTGGTCACAGAGCAAAGAAATTCAGGAGCAACCTCATCTGATTATTACTTTGCATTCACAGTGGAACTCTTGTTTAAAATGAGCTGTCCATTACAAGTCTAATTTTAAAAAAATGAATCACTCAGGTTGTAGGATTCAGTTCAAACCAGGCAGAAGAAAATACACAAGAAAGGTTGGCACAAAATTCAGACACCCCAATATTTTTCTGAACCCTCCCAAGTAATCATCTGCCCCATAGCTAGTGGGGCTTAAATAGCTTTGTTGGCTAATACCCCAGAAATATGGCACAAATATAAACATATCTTCTGAATCTCCTTACAAAGCTACTTTAAAATAATCAGGATCAGACACACATAGGCTGTTACTTAAGTAATCCTATTGACTTCAATGGGTCTACTTGAGTAAAATTAAATAGATGCATGAGTGTTTTCACGATTGAGGTCAAGTGAGTGAAAAGATGAGTAATCTCACTGAATTCACAGACATAAGTTTTTGCATGATCAAGGCCATAATTTTGAACTAAAAGAACAGAAATAACTAGTAATAGGTAATTCAAATCAAATTGAAAAGCTTTACCTCATTATTTTCATTTGAAATGTTAAATTCATAGAATGCATGAAAAACATGCAAACTCCCCATTTTATTTAGTGTATTTTATTTCATTGTGGACACTGATAATAGTGACAGAATGTCTGATTCAAATAATGGCTGGGCGATAAGAAAATCAGCTGTCCGGCACACCTACTGCATGCAGTGTCTCAAAAATTCTTTTGTAAGTCTCAGATTTGGGAACTGGTTTGCTGTCTCCTTGCAAATAAATATTCATGGTCTTGTCAATGGCATCATACCTCTTGAGTGTGAGGGTTATTTGGTGGGGAGGCAGGATATGAAAACAAGTCATCTTCCACTCGGAACATCATGAACAGCTGCTGCTATTCAAATAATTATTTTCTTATTCAGATAGATAAAAAGTGGCTGCTAGCACTACGGTAGCTTAGCATACAGTAACACCTTATGCTGTGGGTCTTTCCCAGTACAATATGCAGTGAAACTGATCCAGAGCTCAAACCGCATTTCATTTCACTGATTTTTTTTTTTGTTTAGTTTGACGGTTATAAAAAGTGTTAGGTCAGCATGTATACTTTCATCTTCACTGATCAAATGATACTCAGTAGTATACTGAATGTAAGACATGCCATACATAACACAATGACACTTTCAAACAGAAAAGGAAAGAGATAAGTTCATAGAAATGCACGGCTAGGCATTCAAGTTTAAAAAATCTGTATTGTGTTTAGACTACTTTTAAAAGGTAATATTTTAAGGTGATATTCTCTTAAAATGTCAATTTCAATATGTAGTATATGATGGTATGAGAAGGTTAATCAAATGTCATTTTGTTTAAAAAGAATTTCATGATTTTCAATCTTTTAGATTGGAATTTTCAAAAGGAGTTGAGTGCCTAATTCCCTAGTTTTGGGAAAAATTCTGAAGTCCACTAGCAGAAACTCCCAGGAAGATTTTTTATGGGAAATCCATCTAGTCCCACAGGAAGCACACAGAAGACATTCCACTTCTTTCCTCTCTAAGCTCCTTAAATACTGGAACCTTGAACCCCCAGAATTGAAGTAGAGGAGCTTCCTCAGTATGTGTGGCAGGGAGAACAGTGACAGTGGTGCTGATGTTTTCTTTTCCATATGCTTGGGGATAATTTAGCCATATTTCTCCCCACTTCCCCTGCATCAAATAGAAGAGAATATGAGATCCATAGACCTAAGAGATGGAAAGACTTGTTAGGTCATCTTTAGAGCTGTGCATAACATTGTCAGTAAGGCTGTCCAGGGGATGACAATTCCATTTCATGACAACTCTCAAAGCTTAGAAATTTGTTTTTAATTGGCATTGGAATGAAAAGAAAATCTTTAAAACGCTTGCCGAAAACCAGAATTATGTTGAAATATCCATTGTCAGAGCTTTTCAATTCAAGACGCTTTTTTGAGTCCACAGCACCAGTGACAGACAGAGAAAGGGAGACTCTCACTGTCACATGTTAGTTACAGCATTGGCCTGGGATATGGGAAACATAGGTTCAATTCGCTGCTCTGCTTAATTCAAAGCAGTTTTTCATCCCCGGTCACTCTGAATCACACAGAACAGAGACTTGAACCTAATTATCAGATTATGGAGTGAGTACCAAAAAGCCTTTTTACTTCTGCAAAATGTTTTGGATCTGACAAAACTGCATATTTTGATAAATTTTAATTTTGTTGCAAATGTTCCAACCAGCTCTATTTAAAAAAAAAAAAAAAAATCCGAAAAACATTCAACATTCACTTGTTTTTTAGGTTTCACTGACAACTGGAAACTCAGATCACGTTAATCAAAAGTTTCCTAAGGGCTCAATTTCTAGTGAAACTCGGCTAGATTTGACCTAACTAGAGTCAATTTATGATTACAATAAATTTGCAATTTTGCATATTCCAAAATGAAGTTAAGTAAACTTTATCAGGTTTGATTCAATTTTATTTTGAGAGTTTTCAATCATTTAAACCCACAAGTCAGATGAAAACTCATTGTGGGGAGCTGAATCCAGGTGGACTGAAACCATAGAAAATTATAAACATAAAACTCTGTTAAGTGAAACCACTGAGTTTCACACCTTTCTAATCTTCTTGTTATCTGTACCATTGTGACTGAATGGACCCTGTATTAACATCCTACACACTATTGTAATAATATTTGTACAAAATACACTTTGTGAGGTAGAATTTAAAAACGAATAACTCACTGGTCAATAATATCATGACGAAATGTGAGTAGCATCATTCTGTGTAAAGTTATGAACATAGCTGAAATTATGACTGAAATGTATTTACCAGACAAATCTGAGGAAGGGGTAAACCTGTTTCTCAAAGACAAAGGAGAAGCTGATACCTCTAGCCTAGAGTCATCAAAGTTGATTTGCCCTCACTAGTAAAGTGGGAGGGGGTCAGCCTCTTTCATCATGAGACTCCAGGTCTCTGGCCTCACACTGGGAAGGAACTTTATCTAGGGGTAACCACCAGGAAAATGCATTTCAAAAGGTGAGTGGACTATAAAAGTGAGAGGGAAAAACACCCCAGGTATTCTCTCTTTCTTTTCCCCCTATCTAACTCTTTCACTTAAGACAAAGGAACCAGACTTTGGACTTTTGGAGGGATTCTGACCTGAGAATTTGGTTGCTGGGAACATGTGCTAAGGATTTTACCTTGAACAAAATCTAGCTTGTTAAGTCTTAGCTACTAGAAAGCATTTTATCTTTATGTCTCTTTTAATCATTTCTGACATTAATGCCATATACTTGTACTCAATTAAAATCTCTCTCTTTGTAGTTGAATAAACTTGTTCTATTTTTTTATCAAAACTAATCCAGTGTTATGTTTAAACTGAACTGTTTGGTAACCCCAATTAAAGTAGCAAACTGTACCCTGACAGGGGCAATGGACCGCTAATATCTGAACTGTCCAGGAAGGGTCTGGACAGTGCAGATCACATATTTTTGGGGAAAATTCAGGACTGGGAGTGTGTCACGGTCACCGTGCAGGTAGTAACCAAGGCTGCTGGAAGCCAGAGTGTGGCAGATGTTTGCTAACAGGCTGTTGGGGTCTGAGTTGCTGAATCAAGGCTTCAGAGTGGGATGGCTATACTCAGAAACTCAGTGTGTGACATGCATGCTGTTTGGCTGGGAGCACCCCAGGCAGGGAGCTGCAACAGTAAAGCATGATAAGGAACTCAAAGTTTCAGGACAGGTGGTGACACAACCTCTCCCTGGTCTGGATTGCACCCCGGAATATGAGAAACCCTGCTAGTTGTTAATGCACAGTACATTCTCATTCTCCACATCATGTAACCAAGCTATACATACTTAACTGTTTTACTATTTCCTCCTAAGTAAACATAAATGGTCCTTAACAAATATTTCATTGTTTAGAAAGAAGACCAACTCCCTATCAGCCTCACATGGGCACTAAATTTGATTCCAGGGATTTAGAATTACTTGTTTAGAACAAACTTACTAGAGTGTTGAGTTTTTTCAGCTCACAGATGTGAAATAAACTTGTATGAGTGCATTATCACATATAATCCTGCTGCAAAGGAATTTTTCCTGATACAAGATAAAATTATGGGGTCAATTGTGGGTGAGTCACAAGCCTTATGAACAAGGCAATGCATTGGTGCACTATCACAAGTACAGATTGGGAAATGGATTCTGATTCAGAGACTCTAACTCCAGTTTCCTTATGCTCCAGTGGGGGAACATATGCTTCATGAGCCCTATACCAGATGCAGCACACATTCTTTGGTATACTGTAGAGTAGAGCCTTGACCCTGATGATTTCCTGCCACCTCTTGCTGTAATGAATGGGGGAGAGTGACACAGACACCTGAGGATGCTGCTCTCCCCTCCATGTGGCTACCTACGATATGGGTAGCCACCACAGAGGAGTACGTGGGTGCTTTTATACTCCCTTGTTCTTATCTCCTGGCGGGAGGGGAAAAGGAATATTTTATAATATTTCAAATGACTCAACTCTTAAGGACTATGGGTTCTATATAGAGATAGGCTTGTGCTGTAGGATTTGGATGCAGAAGTGGATCAGTGTTGTAAATACCCACAAAAATCAAATTCTAGTGCATTGGGATATGGGCTTAGGGTTAGTTGCTAGACAAATGGCTATGTTACTACATGACTGTACATTTTTCTAAGTCACTGAGTTTTGAAAATTTTAACCTGAAACTCTTAAATTTCTGTAAACTGCAGATTATGTACATATTCTGTTTGCAATAACACAAATATCACAGAATGCAACTAATTCACAGAATCGTAGGACTGGAAGGGATCTCGAGAGGTCATCTAGTTCAGTTCCCTGATTGCTCTTGGCATTTTCTCTAATACTGTACTATATATTAATCACGCTATAAAACTCCACTGTAGAAGACTCCAGTGATAAAGCATCTCTAACAGCTAGAAAACATCTAGATCTGAATTGTGCAAGCTCTATATTTCATCTGGGCATTTTGAGATCCTTAGAACTTATTAATCAGAGTTTTGTAAGACAACCCAGTTCTTTTATCTGAATATTATCTTTACATGTCATTTGCTGTTGGTATGTTTGCATCTCATCATACAGTAGACAGTGCTAATTAAGTAATCATGTCTTAACATTCACATCCTTTATTTAACTGGTAATGATCTGATGGAATAGTAGGCTTCAGCCAGATTAAATGTGTAAAAAAAGACTTCTACATACATTGTTGTAACATGAAACAATATTTAACCTTAGAAATTATAATTGGAAACTACATTTTAATTTTTCTAAAAAAAGATTTCTCTTCCATCGGCCCAAAGTACTGGCAAAGCAGAAGTTCTTTTGTCATCATTCTTGTCTGAAAAAATGAGTTTCAGATTTGAGCAATACAGATTCAATGGAAATGTGCTGCTGGTTTTATGTTCGTTGTTTGCATTATCTTGACAGTACGTTAATTATTCTTTCACCTCTGGAGATCTGAGTTCAAATGCTGGCTTCATTCGCAAGTAGAGATTTTGTGGTCTGACTGTGATTCCTTGTAGATACTTCACCACATCGCAAAAACACTTCATGGCTGATGTTACATCCACAAGAGAAACCTTGGACTAGAGAAGCAAGGATGGTATGTGTCAAAATGGGCAGTGAGATGGGGAAGCTTGTGCTATGCCTCTCTAACAAGTGATATTAGTCTCTCATTTTCACAAGCACTAAATTTCTGCAAAGCATTAATAAAGGGAAAAAAATTAAAATTACGGATGTGAGGATGCAAGTTGGCTTAAAATCCAGCTTTCATCAGTTCAAAATGTGCATTGAACTAAGCCTTTTCAAAAGTTGTGTTAAAGTTTATTACTGATTATTAAAGGTGCCAAATTGATGGCACTATAAAACAAAGTCCTTTGTTTATCCACAAAACAGATACCTCATGAACAACAATCGAGAAAACCTTCCTTACACCAACTTCTCCATATAAGTCAACCTTATTCTGGAGGCCCAACTACTAGAAGTGAGAGAATAACTTCATCTCAGTAACCATTCAAACCTTGATTTTTCTGCTCCAGTTGTTACCGAGGGTACTTGTTAATTTATTCATTTGATTAGTTGAGTCACTAAGCTAAATTCCACCAAAACTCAACATATTATTATACCCAAACTGGGGTAAGGGGGACAATGGTGTCAGCATGAATGGATACTTTTGTCATGAAGATGGAAAGAAAATCCACACATTCAGAATGTGCAGTCTATTGGGGAGGATCTGGGTGCAGAAATAAGATTGGGGGAGACAACAGAGAGAGAGCGCAAAGAGAAGGGATAGAAACCTGGGGATCAAAAGGAGGGGAAAAGAATGGTTTGGGGTGAAAGAAAAAATGTAGGACACTATAGAGGAAAAAATAAAGGCAGCTCCATAAGAAAAACAGCATTTTTGTGGCAGAGAAGATTCTTGAAACAGTTTGGAAGAGAGAAATCTGAAAATATATATAGAGAGGGACATTGAAGCACAAAAAGTGAAATGAGATAGAGACAAAGAGAGAACAGTGCCTATGAACACTTTGAGATTCTCAGATGAAAGGCACTATGTAAATACCAGGAACTGTTCATTTTACCATATTTTTCTTTTCAGAAATATATATATATGTAATTTGATTACAGGGTAAAGTTGTAGCATATGAATTTCACTGTATCTTGTTTATGATTAGTGAAGTGACTAGTAAGAACACCTGCCCAGATTGTGGGCCAAACTCATCTCTGGTATGAACAGGCACAGTCCCATTGTATTAGGCCGTGGATGAATTTGACAATATGTACTGTAAATACATTTTGACTTGCCTACATGGTGGACCCAGCCAGAAAAGCTTTACCCATAAATCAAAACAACACAAATCATCCCTCAGAAATAAGTTGTTATTATTATTAATAATAGTATTAATAATAATAATATTTTCCAGATTCACTGTAGCTCATCTGCCACGGCTTCTTTCACTGCCCCTCCCATCCACTCGAAGCTAGGAGGCTTCCATTGCTCAGAGGAGGCCTAGTAGAAAGACAATGCACATCCCACCTGAGCAAGCCCAACCATTTTTCTTCTTTCTCTTTCCTTTCCACAGAGCCATGGATCTATGGAGAATGCTCTGTGGGATCCAGTGGGGGAATGACACCACAAATACAATGTATGATGACCAAGTCTTTCTTTTGTGTGGCAGGAAGGTCCATGAATGGAAGGTCTTCTCCATGTATGGATCTAGAGGAGTAATCCCTATAATGATGTATGAGTAATTTTCAACATCCTTAAAAGCAGAAAAGGGGTACATGCTGATTTTATCACTAGAAATACAGATTTTGAGTTACACTTACAGTTCAAAAGTTGATTTTGTTGGATCTGACTAGCATGATACCATGTGATTTTACTATTCACTTGTAATAGTAATAGTCACATTCCTATCGATCAATGTTTGGTTCTCATTTAAAGATTTATATGCTGAAAAAAGTGTGAGTGAAACTGAGGTTAAATTATATCATGAAAACATCATTTCTGGCCCTTGTGAGAAAGTCTGTGCTTGGAATTCTGTAAACGTTCCTTGGAAATTTTCTAGAGCCAGATGCTTTTCTCCTAATGCGGATTGGTAGGAGAAAACCCTCAAGAAATGAGGCTGGGAGAATGGAATGACAGAAGCTGTCACTTTGCCACAATCTACAGAGTTCCCTCTGTGTGGTTAGCACTCTTGAGGGTTTGGAGGTAAATGAGAACAATATAGGTAAACAGGGGCTGCCTTCAACTATTAGAGATTTTCCAAGGCACAAATCCTTTCTGTAGCTTATGCTGGTTGGACCAGTATTAAGTCCCCTGCTGTTACGTTACGTCCCTATGAAGGGAGCTGTAATGCACAATCACAGCTGGGAAGCCAGTGACAGTTAAGTACAGTGCCAAGCTGGTCAGGGAAGTATTCCACAGGTTCATTAAGGGATCCCCAGAGTAGCAGCTTGCATTGGCCAATTGTCCCAATTCCGTCCTCTTCAGTTTCCACTTTGCCACCATACATATGTTAATGATAAGATGATATGATGAATTCCCTATGCCAAGATACTAATAGCACTTGAGTATATTTTTCTGCATCTGTTTTCCTGTAGAAAATGTTGACTGGGAATAAAATGTATTAATTAGATCCAAAAATAATATCTCAATATATTTTAGACTGTCACCCATGAATAGTTATAATTTGTTTAGAAGTAAAAGCAGTGAATAAAACCATCAATAGTTAAAATGGATGGTCAATCTTCTAAAAATATGTATGGCTGGGCCTACATTTAATATTTTTTGGTCTTCTGGTTTGAGGTGATGAAAGTATGGCTTCTAGTGTAGCAACACTAATCAAGTTGGGAGTAGGTGTCTAGTGGGGTAGCTGAGACAGGTTTTGAGCCTTACTCGATAAAAGTTTAAGAACTTACTCAATAAAAGGAAATAAACAGCATGTAAATCACTGAAACTCACAAATGATATTAAATTGGGAAGCACTGCAAATACCAGAAAGGACAGAGAAAGAACACATATTGAATCTATAGAAATTCAAAACATGGATAACATGGATAGATGAGATAACAAATTAAACACAAAACTTTGCACTGCAAAATAGAAATGAAAATGGTCAATACAGGTAAAACTCTGATTAACTTCAATTTCAATTGTGGTAGACATTTCCAAAATTTGGATAATCTGAGTTATGAACAATCAGTGTTTGGATAATCTTGAATACAAACGTTGGATACAACTTTGGCATACATACAGTATTCATGAGCCGCAAATCACAAGTCAGAGAAATACAATACCAGTCTCTTTTCACATAACTCTGGTTGCATTCAACCCTAGGTTCCTCATTACCAAAAAGATATCAATACCTTTTAAACATTTCAGCAAAAAGCATAACAATTATTATGGGCATGGAGAAACTGACCTATGAGAAAAATTAAGAAGCATAAATATGTATAAATTGTCTATGAGAATAAAGGGAAAAGAGTTCCAAATCATAATAATAGTTACAAATATTCAGAGGATTATTGGTATTGTAAACACAAGAGGGAGATTATTGTGAAAAGAAAATATTCAGATGGATAGTGGGGAAAAACCTTTTTGACAGTCAGATATATTAGGCTATGGCAGAGTATTTCAGCAAAGTGGTGGAAGCTCCTAAAACTATACTGGAGAAAGCATGGGAAAATATAATGTTGGCTACTATCCTACTTTAGTAGGGTGGTTTCCTAGGGCCTGATTCAAAACTCTTTCAAGTCAATGCAAGTCTTTCCATAGGTGCTAAATGACCTAGCAACTAAAGGATTTTGTTCAAAGTCTATCAGTGCCTCCACAAGTGATCTTCAAAAATGTGTAGCATTACTATTGAGGGGAAAACACCCCAAGCTCCAAATACCACAAGATGGAAAATAGTCCAAATATAACAAAATAAAAGAAAAATAGTAGAAAGTCTTACAAATTGAAAGCCTTTCATGTTATACTTGAGGGCTAACAAATGTAGCAAGGTTTAGTGGCAATTAAACAAAGTTATTATAATGCAGAGCCATTTTGGTGTTCACTGTGCATGCAGTTTCTCTGTTTTATAGGTATAAAGAGTATAGAAGATTTTAGCAAATCAGACCCGAGAGCCTGATTGTTTCAGGATTTTGCAGTTAATCTTTGTCTGATTTATTCTGGCAGGTTATGTGTCTCTTAATCCAGATGGTCCACACTTTAGTTCACTTTCTGGTTACCACACAAAGGAGATACATGGGGTCTGTAGTGGTTATCAATTAGTATAAAAATCACATTGACACATTAGTATAGAAATATGTGGGGAACTGAACATTTATGCAATATACAGCCCAACAGCAGGGAAAGAGGTTATTTTAAAAAACCTAAAGAACTGTCTTTTAGAGTGAAACATGCTGGCATAAGTAATTTCAATCTTTAGAAATATATATTAATCTTGATGTGTCATCCCAAAAGCATATTACTTTACACTAGAAAGCTGATAAAAAGTGTTTATTTTTTGTTCCTAGATTTTACTGAGGAATTGCTTTTTATAAGAATGATGTGCAGAAAAGTGAAAACTGTATATGTTGAGATGAATTTCAAATGAGTTTCAGAAAATATTTATGATAAATAAGATGGAGTTTGTTGTTAAGTATGTAAAAAAAACTTTAGATGAGAACTGATTCATGAATTTTAACATGTGGTCACATCATATTGATATATGTTTTCTAATTTTAGGTATAAAGCAAATCCTACTCAATTTACTCACAGGCGTAAATCCCATTGTCTTCAGTAGGACTACTAACATGAGTAAGGCAAGCAGAATTTCTTCCAAAGTCATAAGTTATTTTCGCTTTTGCCCCCTTAAATCCCAGTTCTCCAGACTCCAGCAAGGTAGAATTCTCCTGCTTAGCTAGTCATACTTATAAAGAAGTGCAACCACATCATCTTCATCCCCAAACAGCTCCTCTGGCTCCTTATTAATTTTAATCCTATTTCTGAATCCCTCTACTTGTTAAAACCTCTCCTTGGACTTGATCCAGCAGTCTGTCTCATGAACTACATGCTCAATCACAGCTGATGTTCAGTGCAACTTTGGCCCTAACCTGTCTTTCAGCTTCCCCCAACCCTGGGACTGACCAGTGTCCAAACTGGAGAAGCCACTGAGATGATCAATTTACACAATCTAGAACAGATGCCTAGGGTCTATTCCACTGGCCAGGGACTGCTGGAGCATGACACACTTTGGTCACACTTCTGGACCACCAAGAAACACCTCTTATGTGGGTTGCAAGGTGCAGTTGGCATAGAGTTGAGTATGCCAATTTATACCAGAGGAAGTGGGAAGATGAGTTTCCCATCTAGAATTAAACCCCAAGCCCAGGGCACGTTTAAGCCTATTAAAACAGTGCAAAGGGGACTTTAGAGATGAAAATCTGCCCCTTTGTCCCTCAGAACTCAACCATTCCTTCCTCTTACCTCTTTCTGGCCTGCAGTCCTCTGTATCTATCCACAAAATCTTTTTGGTGCAAGGGCCATCACTGCTGTTGCTGCCATCTGGAAAAATATTCCTCTGCATCTTTGCCTCAATCTCACTCTGTTGCTTTACAAATACCATGTTAAAATATTTTTTTTCTTGCCTACAATTCTTAATCACTCTCTGATTAGCTCTACAACTGTATTATTTTTTCCATGATATCTAATATTGAAGATGAAATAATCCTACACGGGGATATAGTCATATAAAAGTTGCATTATCTGCTTGTTTTTCTCTCCCCTCCCCATGCACACACTGTACTTGAAAGACCATCATATTCAATGTCTTTTAATTTAACTAGATGTAATTTAACTTAGCGCTAGTAACACCCGTTATTATTAAGGGTGCAAATCAATTTCCATTGTAGCCCTCTATTTTTACACATTCATAATTTTCAAAAACAGAAGTATTAGAACTGGTTGAAAAAAAATACATTCCAAGGGAACTTCCAATATTTAGAAATTTGCTTTCTTCCCAAATCAGGATGTAAAGTCAAAATATTGAAATTTTGCATGAAAGTAAAAAAAAAATTGCTTTTGAAAATTGTAACCTGTTGAAACTTTTCATTTTGACATTTTTGATAGAAACAAAACATTCTAACATTCTCAAAATCAGAACATTTTGTTTCAGTTTGTTGAATGGTACAGACATTTTTCATTTTTAGCTTGATTCAACTTTAATCCATGTCCAGCTGAGCTGTTGTGCAACATCTCATCAGAGTTCTGGTAAAGATGCCTCATTGCCCCAATCCTTTCTATGAGCCATGTGCCCAACCACATTATGCCTCCCATGATGTATCATGATTATAAGCCTCCCATGATACACTTCAGCAGTTCAATGAGAGGGGAGAACATGCTGCATCATGGGATATGTAGTCCAGCCATGGAGCACAGCCCAGAGAGGAGAATGAGGACATGAGGAACCTGAACTAAACTCCCCTGAGACATTGTGACAATTCAGGCTGACATACATTAAAGTACAACTGGCTTAAAACAAATATTTCAAGTTGTTTTGCCAAACCAAAATGTTTCAGTTTGGGTTCTCTCAACTTAAAATAAAATATTTCATTTTGATTTTCCCAAGAATTTTAAAAAAATCAAAATTGAAATTTTCCAATGAAAAAAAATTGATTTTTCAGAAACTGTATTTAATACTAACCTCCCCCCCCCCCCCCCCCCAAAAAAAACATTTTGATGAAAAGGTCCCAAACAGCTCTAATAAGTACTTACAGGGATTAGTACAGGGATTAGTGAAACCCTGTAGTTCAGATAGACAGAAAATGGCATTGCACAGAAGAGCATAACATTCTCATCTTGTGAACTAGCTTTACTGCCTTCCATAGAGCCTGAGATGGGTATGGACCAAGCCTCAGGTTATGTACACTGAGGAGAAATTAAGGTGGGAGGTGTGTGGAAGATACTTTTTTTCTTTAAACTCATAGAGAAGCAAAAGAAAAAGCAACAATAGGCAATGGCTCCTTTGGAACAGCATTGAAGGAAAAAATAGTGGTGTTAATCTTAAACTTGAAATATTTCAGCTACTTGGAGAGACAGTTTCAAATCTAGCCAGGCTTAGGTCAGTCTTTCATCTTTAAAGTAAATGGATAATTGAGCTTGATGCAGTTTAGAGTGTGGATTTCTAACAGAAGAGTTTAAACACTGAATCTCTTCTTGCTCTGGGTATGGACATTAAGAAGACCATGGTGCATTTTGTTAAAGTACTATGGGAAACCCTGTTGTCATTACACATAATTTCCCTTTCCTGTATGAAATGTTCTTTTCACTAGTTGGCTTCTGCCATCCACCCTAGAAGCCACTGTCTGTGATGTGATTAATTTAATTTTCAAATGCTTCAGTGATATATAAATTTTCATTTTTCTAAGTGAAAATTTTGTCATGGTTAGGGTGAGCAGACAGCAAATGTGAAAAATCGGGACGGGGGTCAGGGGTAGTAGGGGCCTATATAAGAAAAAGACCCCAAAATTGGGACATCTGGTCACCCTGGTCATGGTAATCTATGGTTATTGTCTTAATTTCCTTTTCAGAGGTGCTCAGTTTTAAAAGTAAAAAAAAAAATCCTTTTCTAACTGACATCCATACAAGCTTAGCCTGAGGTCTGAAAAATCATGCTGGGTCCTTTCATCTCATATATTATCAATAGTAAAATCTCTACTGGACTTCAGTGACACTTGGCAATACTATGGCTAGTAATGAAGTCTCATGGGCATTATTGATTTTTTTGATTGAGTGGCAATCATTAAACAATCCTGTTGATGATTCAAAAGAAAGAGCAGAATCCAGGTCACTTTCTTTTAGAACCAGTCTTTTCATACTTGGTTTGGTTTGTCAACAACCATTTCAATGAGACTTGAAAATCAAGCCAAATCTGAAGACTGTATATGCTGTGCTATAAAGGTATGTCTACACTGCAATTAAACACCAACAGATGCCTTGGGTTCATGGGGCTTGGGCTATGGGGTGGATTAATTGTGGTGAAGACCAACCTGGAGTTCTTATTCATTCATCATGTCTGTACAGGAAGGTAAATAACTTTCAACTGCTCAAGCTGTAAACATATGGAGAAATTATCAACATCTTCTGAATTTATGCTTGTATTGACTGCAGGGACATTTAACAACTGACAGAGTCCACAGATCAGGTATTTACACATCCACATACTGTTTTTTGCATCACAACTTGGTTGCTTCTGCAATGAACTGCAAGTACAATACTAAAGGCTGTTTAATCCTCTTTGAAAATTTGAGGTGCATTCCATGAATGAAAATACCTACCTACACTCCAGTGTTAGGCACCTATGTCCTTGTGCATGGCATCACTATAATCCACCTAACCCTGTAGGCACCTAAAACTCAGTTGGTGCCTAAATTTCCATCTAAATTGCTCTTTCATTATTTAATCCACAGTGGAATGGCTTCAACAGGGAGATTAAGAGACCCCACATTATAGCTCAGTGGTTACAGCTTTCTCCTGAGAGGTGGGGACACCCTTGTTCAAATACTTTATCCCTGTAAATCCAGAAAGGGAGGAATTGAAGTTGTGTCTCCCACATCCCAGGAAAGTGCTTTAATCACTGGGCTAAAAATTACAAGGTGGGAACCTTCTTCTGCAGCCATTTCGTGTTTAGCAAGGAAAAAGCAGTTTAGGCACCTAAACTGCCTGACTCAGGTGGCAGGTTCCCGTTCGTGGATCACAAGCAGAGATAGGTGCCTGCAGCCTGAACTTTAGTCACCTGTCTCTGAGAGAGAAGCAAGACTGAGCAAACATTTTGTTGTCAGCATCTCCCATTGGCTAGCTCAGGTGGCTCCATGCCTTAGCGTGCTGCCTTTTGTGGATTACATCCCCATTCATTCTCCTTCCATTCACTGTTTAGGGAGCCTGGGCACCTAACTTGCCTTTGGGAATCTCAGTATTGTTCCTGTCATTTTCTAGGTGCTTAGAAGCTAGGCACCATGATAATCAGTATTGCAAAGCTGGATTTCTTTTGTGGATCCCAACCTTGGTCTATGATTATAGTTCTTCCTTTATGTCAAAACTTAAATATGCTGATACATTTAAGTGCTCAATATAATGTCCCCACATAGGCTACTCAGATTTGCTCACTCCCTACTGCTGGTTTATATCTCTCCCAAAGAAATTTCTGGTGTTTGCTGCCAATTAAGTTTGTTAACATCTCCCAAATAATTCTGTTCCCT
Source organism: Trachemys scripta elegans (assembly GCF_013100865.1). NCBI lineage: Eukaryota > Metazoa > Chordata > Testudines > Emydidae > Trachemys > Trachemys scripta. The sequence goes on along the minus strand of NC_048303.1, from coordinate 62,680,577 downwards.
TACTGAGCCTAATTAGTGAATTGCTGACAGCATCAGCAGAGCTGCAACTGCTTAGGGTAGAGATAACCCTTTGCTTGCTAGGTACTGTGTAGGGTTAATCCACCTACTCATACACAATGCTATCAATAATTAGCTCACTGAAGCAGATACAAAACTGCATTTCTTTTGAAAATTACCTGTGTAGTAGATTGTAATTGTTTATGAAGTTCTGGGAATGAGAAAATAATGATTATATTTATCTAGGTCATTCATTTTCTTAATTTTTGTGTGTCCACATTGGGAGGAAGATGGATTTTTTACTATTCAAGATTATTGGGTAAATCCTCAGAGGTGTATTTAAAGAGTGTGATTGTTTGACCTGTGATATATTGTCTAAAAGAGAGAGAATGACAACTAAATTCATTTAATTGCTGAATTTCTTGATATACTGTCTGAGAGTGACACATAGGAAAGGTTACTTAAAGATAGAGGGAAGAAGAATTTGCTTCTTTGCCAAGCAAAAATGATTTGATATAATTATCATTTCAGGTGTTTTTGTTAATAACTAGCCTAAACATAGATGATGAATTAATTAGTGTGTAAGAAAATTAGGCAAACTAACTCCATTTAATCTAGCAAAAGTTGCATGTGTGTATGTGTATATAGATTGGACAAGGAGCTGGGTTGGGGGATGACTGGGACTGGTTGGGCAAAGATACTGAACTAAAGAACCAGGGAGGTGGGGAGAGTGGTGTAGGAACCAGGAGGGCATCAGGGATATTTAGACTGGATGGGGAGTCTGGGGAAGGAGAATAGTACTGGGATTTAATAGAGGATGGAAGTGAAAAACAAATCAGAGTTGCCAAGACAGGGGAACTGGGACCAGCTGGGTAAGGAGACTGGAGACAAGGAATTAGAGTGGGAGTAGCAGAATTGGGATTGTCTGGGCAAGGAATTGGACTGGCTATGCGGGGAGAGACAGGGAGGCATGGGGAGACTGGGGCTCAGACAGAGAGCCTGGAGGAGGAGAGGAGGACTGGCTGGGCAAGGAGACTAGGACTGGGATGGGAAGCCTGAAGAGTGGAGACTGCATAAGCAAAGAGAACAGACCTGGGACAAAGACTCTGGGATGGGGAAGTGACAGGATTGGGATCGGGGAACAGAAAATTCTGTTCCCACTGCTCAGGTAAAGGGGGAGGGATAGCTCAGTGGTTTGAGCATTGGCCTGCTAAACCCAGGGTTGTGACTTTAATCCTTGAGGGAGCCATTTAGGGAGGGATCTGGAGCAAAATCAGTGCTTGGTCCTGCTAGTGAAGGCAGGGAGCTGGACTTGATGACCTTTCAGGGTCCCTTCCAGTTCTATGAGATGGGTGTATATACCCATATATTAAGTACTCCTGAGTCTCACCATGCCTTTGCTGTCAGCAAATATTTAGAAATCCTCTAGTGAAGGGTTTGTCTCACTCCCCAGTAGTGCTGGTCCTCATAGAAGATGACAACATACTATTATTGTCTGTTGAACCTTAATTTGATCCACTTGTGTATATATGACACGGTACTTAATTATATGACCACATATTATTTTTTGCCACAGGATCCCGTCTTACTCAGTGCACAGGGGAGGAACCAGGGTGATAGTGTATGATGGTAGAAGATCAAGTGCCAGCTCAAGCCAAGGCCACTGGGCCTCACTGAACACTGAAAATGCATGGCTGGAAACCAGTCTGGCTTGCCTGTGTGTTAGTATTGTTAAACTAGATATTAGAGTTATTAGAGTATGTTTAGACTGTACGGAATGCTTGTAGGATGCTGCATGTATTAATCTTACTTATAATATCAGTATCCCATGTTATAAGGTAATGTTTAAGTATGTGCTCTGTAACTATACAAATGTTTGCTAAAACTATAAATGCACACAGTCAAGGGAGAAGCACTGCCAAGTTTACCACAAGAAATGTTATCTCCTCCCCAACAAAAGAAGGCCTATAGACAGCAGACAAGTAATTGTGGAATATTGGTGGACAAAAGAGTTTGTTGATTGCTTCCCCCACACCCCTGAAGAAGGTATGTGCCATCACATCTTGAACACTGGGGGAAAGGCATAAAAGTCCCTGAGGAGAAATTGTTATCACTATGTTGCATGGAATTTGGAGAGGGCAATACACCTCTACCCCGATATAACGTGACCCGTTATAACACGAATTCTGATATAATGTGGTAAATCAGTGATCCGGGGGAGAGAGGGGCGCTGCGCACGCCGGTGGATCAAAGCAAATTCGATATAATGTGGTTTCACCTATAATGCTGTTATACAGACAAAACTACACAGGATCTTTTCAGGGAGCAAGACAAAGATGCCACATTTATTATGATAACAATTTGATTTATGACCAATAACGAATATCTTAATCCTTATACACGCACATTATACCTAATACCTATACATCCACACACACACATTCACACACACACACACACACACACACACACACACACACACACACACACATCCATCAGATGTTCTACAGCTGCTGCATAGTTACCAGTCCTGAACATAGCTTGAGTTCGTGGCTTGATTTTGCAGCTTGGGTTCGTAGCTTGTGGCGGCTAACTGGCCAGGAAAGCCGGGCACAAGTAAGGGCTGGATCTCTGTTGGGCATGCACCGATGCCCTTCCATGTTGGCAGCAGAACATTACCCTTCAAAGTCTTCCATCTCACCCATCCTTTTTGTAGGCTTTAGTTTGAAACCAGAGTCTATAGGTCTTGCTGTGTCACGCTGCCTCTGGGTTTGGTGACTGATCACCCGTCAATTGCAGACATGACTTTCAGCCTGGGACCTGGCTTTGATCTTCCTTCTATTGTACCTTTCCTTTTTAGGGTGTACTCTTCTTACTTTGTTAGGGCTCTTGTCTGCAACTTCAGCCATTGGTGTTTGAACGCTGTTTCATCAGGACAGGCTGGGGCTGGAGGTTGATTCCACCATCCATACATACCTCATTCACACATCTAAACTAAACTAATAAGATTACAGCAGGGTTTTGCAAAAGTGAAGGTTGGAGCTAGCTTTTACAAAATTGAGTAAGAGTTTTAAAATGGGGTTTGAATTACAATATGGCAAACAGTGTACAGAAGTTATAATATAGACAAGTGTAGTGGATGGCAAACAGTGAACAGAAGTTACAATGTAGGCAAGTGTAATAAATGGTGAACAGAAGTTACAATACTGAAACAGTGCAAGTCTCAGTGATTTAAGCAGGAATTGGATTGATAGTGAAACTTACAAAGTTGACTGACTGAACAGCTATGGCTCTTAACAAGTATCTTAATTGTCAATTAGCCAGTTATTGGGGTAACCGGTTTTATGAATGAATGTTGTTTCATTCATAAAACTTTACTTATGAAGTTACATTAATAAAGTGAACAATTAAAAACAATTTAATTCATCAGTTCTACATTGTCCCCCTTTTGACTCTTCAATCCAGGGGTATTGAATGGGTCATACTTTATGTAATTTTTTTAAGGCAGAACCAACATAACAGTTAGGATTACTAATAGGACAATGATGGGATGAAAAATTATATTTAGAACTGCTGACCAGGTGAGCTGCTCCTACAACACTCTGCCCCTTTATCTATGATTATTACAGTAGTTGTTGTCATTGTAGGGCACAGGTGATCTGTTACAAACAAACCAAACAATCATAACCAGGTGAATATAACTAAAACCATTACAATTGACTAAACACCAGACATAACCTAAACACAAATGCAAACAATTATAATTATAATAATTGGGAATACAATAAAACCATTACCATTACAATAATTGGGTACATTGACAAATAAAATGAGGCCCAAGTTTGATGCTGCAATAGCCATCAAACAATAAAAGTCACTGAGGTCAGGATCTTCTTAAGCACACACAACAAATAAGATTTTGTAGGAGTACCACAGTTGTCATGCCAGGTTAAGCTGATTTGGACTTAAACTAACATGCAGTTGCTAAAATGTTACAGAATCCCCTATTTTTAACAGTTGTTCTCAAGAGGTTTCTGGGGACCTGAAAGATGGGGCCCTACAATTATGGGCCAAGGTCTTACAGGTTATGGGGGCCCAAGAACTACCCTTTAGGGCCAGACTGCATAGAGGAAAGTGTGGAATTAACAATACAAGCAAATGTAACTAACATACAAATGTATCAATAACAAAAATTAACAATAAAATGACTATTAGAGAACCTAACAAAAAATAAACCTGATGCACTGGGGACCAAAGTTTTTTGGACACAAGTGGTAATTGATAAGTTGGATGGACATGGGGGAAGTAGAGAGAGGAAAAGACATTTGGCCTGTCTAATGTAGTATCCCCTCTTTGGGTACATCTACACTACAGGGGGGAGTCGATTTAAGATATGCAAATTCAGCTACGTGAATAGCGTAGCTGAATTCGACATATCGCAGCCGACTTACCCCACTGTGAGGATGGCGGCAAAATCGACTTCTGCGGCTTTCTGTCGGCGGCGCTTACTCCCACCTCCGCTGGTGGAGTAAGAGCGCCGATTCGGGGATCGATTGTCGCGTCCCAACGGGACGCGATAAATCAATCCCCGAGAGGTCGATTTCTACCCGCCGATTCAGGCGGGTAGTGTAGACCTAGCCTTTCTCTGGACCTAATGCTAGCACAGGACACCACTAGAGACAGACACAGAACATGGAACACAGAACATGCAACACAGAACACTGAACACAGACTTTGTTGCAACACTATAACCATGGTATTTTATAACTCTTCAGCTGGTACCAGCTCTCCTGATGTTCTGGTTCAGAGCCTGAAAGATAGAAGCTTAGAAAAAAATTAGCACAGTGCTACCACCATGGCAGACTCTGCTCAGTCTCTGCCAAAGTGTGCCCGGTACTTGGGGCTGCACAAATGCTAATTAAGTGGTGAGTTTATTTTTTTTTCCATTTCCATTTTAAAATCCCTAGCCACTTTGCCATGGCCTGGAGGTCTGAGGCAGAAGCAGGCACTGTTGTTATGGTTGCAATGGCATTCTGGCCCTGGGAGGAGGAATCTACCCAAATATCCCCGTTCCCAATCTCCAGAGGGGTCCCAAAAATCTGCCCCTTCTGGGGTCTCAAATGTTCCTTCTTCTGATGTTACTACTGCTGTAAGATTTGAGAGTGCTATTTTAACTCTCTGTACCTATCCTGAAGGACATCTAACTGTATTTGGGTACTAATGGACATACATTTTCATTTCTCTGCTTTTGCAGCAGAGGCTTGTAAATCTTGGTGCAGTTTTTCATTTTTACATTTAGCCAATTGAAGGAATACCTTGTTACAGGTCTTCCATAGAAGCCAAACTTCTATGGCTGCTTCCTTTTTTATTAAAGTTAAGGGTTTACATATCAATAAGTACCTAGCCAATTTGTTTTTTAGGTCTGAAATTGTACAGACATCAGCTCACACTTGATCAGACCAAGGGCTGTGTCTGGATTTTTGCAAGATTTGTTTAAAAGGTGTGGGTTCTTAGCAACAACCAACTATAACACAAAACCCAATTGATAAATATTAATCACTATAACCCCTAATTCCTAAAAGAGCAGTTTACAACTTCTGAAAGAGCAGTTTCCCTTTTCCCTGAAGGAGCAACTTAACCCTCTCTGGGCCAGAGGGAGAGACAGTAAGCCTCCCTCTGTATCATTCGGCCTACTACCACCGAGAGTTTATACACCAACTATAAAAATCCTTCCCAGGATCAGAGCGAGAAACACTAAGTTTTCCTCTTATGCTCAGTCTTGCTACGGCTGAGGGTGTATGCATCTTTTAATCATAAAAATTCTCAATGCATAGTATTTTACTATTCAAATAAGATTCAAACCTAAACTCCTATTTCCTTCAGAGTTTGTGGTTAATTAACTGAAAGTTTACAATCTTTTTCCTATAGTGCCAGACTTACTAAAGCTGGCGGTGTGCACACCAGTTTTTATAACTGTGGATTCTATGCTTGCTCCCCCTTTGCATTCTCCACCAATAATGTTATACAGACAAAACTACACAGGATCTTTTCAGGGGGCAAGTTTCAGAAGTAATCTGAACAGAAAGAAGAGTTTAGCCAGATAAATTCAGGAGCAACATTACAGGAATAAGTGTAAGTGACTATTTGGCTTTATTGCAACAAAGTTCTTTTCTGTTTCTCAAGCAAGAATTTCTGTATCTATACATCCCTTCTGTACAGAATGCAACAGGTACTCACTGTCCCATTTTCTTTAAAAGGAAAATTTCAAAACTCTTGGGCTGCTTTACATGCAAATTAACATAAAAATAAGTAATCTGTCTGGCTGAGTATAGATTGAAAATACATTCATGCTTAACAAAAGGCAATTATTAGCTAGCTGAATAGAAATGGAAATTGAATAGAAATTGAAACAGAAAGTGTTAGAGACATTGAAAGGACTATGAACTGATAAAGATGCTTTTATTCATTACTACATTCATTTTCTGAAACAACAACAACATAAGAAGACGACACTGGATAATATCTTTAATAAGGGCAAACTTACAATAGGTTATGAAACATACAATTTTCATTAGGTGCTCAAGAAGCCTATAAGCAACTAATTAAAGCAGCAGGACTGAAAACAAAACAGTGAGCATTTCACATTTACTTACAGAATGCTCATCATTATTTACCCAAAAGAAACTTATAAACAGGGATGGGATTCTTTGGAGAATCACAATATACCAGTTTGGGAGGTTGATTTCACAGGAGCTGAACCTGGACTAGGGAACTTACTTCCAAAAGAGATAAGAATGAACAATGTTTAGTCACTAGGTGGTGCTGTATGAAGAATACTGTAGCACATCTTTACTGAGTGCTGGAGATCATCTTTTTTTATTTTTTTTTTAAACAATAAAGTTGTTGTCATTTAGCCTCTGTCTCTGTCTAACTAACCTGACATGGTGTCATAAGAAAAACAATAGAAACTGAAAAATTTCATCAAAATGCTAAACTTTCATGCCCCAGAGAGCTTCAGCTTTGACAGACCATCAGACTGGCCTGATTGGAAGGAGCAGTTTGCACGTTTTTGCATCAAAACTAAGTTCCATAAGGAGAGTGGAGAAGTGAACATTAGTTCCCTGGTCTGTGCCATGTGCAGGGAAGCTGAACATCTCTTTAAATCCATTGGAGAGGAGAGCCATAAGAACAATTGTGCTGCGGTGCAGGCTAAGTTTGATGAGCATTTTATACCTCAGTGTAATGTGGTTTATAAGCTTGTGTGTTTCTACCAGCATGTCCAAAACACTGGAGAGTCTGGAATTTTTTATAAGAGGCTTGTATGCCATGGCTGTGATTTTGAAGACAAGAAGAACATTAGAAACAGTACTGATTGGCATTTCAAACAAAGGATTGTCAAAGAAACTGCAAGTGGAGATTTAGTCTTCACACAGCAATAGAAGTGGCATAACAATTGGAAATTATTATAAATCAACATTGAGACCAGTGGCCACCAGAAAGAAACCTAGAGGAAGTGACTTTCAAATAGAGTCAGGATAGGAGATATATTACAGTTGCAAAAAGCAACTGTAGTAAATCCTCAAAAATAATGTAGGGTAAGCCCCATGCAAAATATAACATTTTTAAGCTAGATGCACAAAATGTAGGAAAGATCACAGTCCAAGGGGTAATTGCCTAGCTAAAGGAGCCAAATGTCATAAATGCACATAAATTGGAGATTTTGCCACTATCTGCTGCACAAAGGCGCTATGGGAGAGTCAAGAGATTTTTTTTTTCTGGCACCAATCACATGTAATGCCTCAGAGCCAGTGAAAAGACTGTTAATTTTAAAATAGATTTGTATGTAGACATAAATAGTTGTATCAAAAGGGACTTATAAGCACCTTCAACTCCTCATGTAGCTGAAATCAGCAGATTCTGTCGTACATAGCCTGAGAGGTGTTCTGAATGGAATTGGACAATTTTCCACAGAAACAACATATAAAGATTTAATTCTAATGGGTATACGAATAGAGGATCAGAATCTGACAATCTCCTCAGTTGCAATGTGGTTGCCATGATGGGTCTATTGAGCAATATGGAAGAAGTTGATGAATATTTAGTGAGAGTGGGCTTTTACAAGGAGAGTCAGTAGAAATAATTTTAAGAGACAAAACTGAGCCAGATAGTGTACATACACCCACATAATTTATATCATGTTACTTATACAGTAAAGAGAGTAGCATTATTGAGGAACTCTATGAGCCAACTGGATGGTATACCCCAAGAAAAATGAGGAAATTGAATCTGTGTGGATCTTAAAGCAGTGGTGAGAGAAAAATATATCCTCCCAACAGTAGAAGACTTCCTCCCTAACATGGCAGGAGCTATTGTTTTTCCAAATTGGATGCCTCAGTGGTTTCTGGCAAATTCCTTTAGCCAAAGAGAGTGCTAAACTGACTATAGTCATTACACAGTCTGGGAGATTTTGTTTTCAAAGGTTATCTTATAGGATTAACAGCACTCCTGAAATTTTTCAAAGAAAGATGGACGAGCTGTTAAAGAACATAAATGGGGTTGTCATTTTTCTGGATAACATTTTAGTATATGGGTCATCAATGGAATAATGTGACAAAATCCTCAAATGAAGTTCTGAACTTAATCAGGGAGTCTGGACTCAAGTTAAATAAAGAAAAATATGTTTTCCACCTACACTAAATTGAATTTTTGGGACAGATAATAAACAAAGATGGAATTAGTCCTAGCCCCAAGAAAGTAAAAGCAATTAGAGAACTGAATGCACCAACAAATGTACCAGAAGTGAGAGCTGTACTATGGATTGTAAATTATATTGGTTGATACTTGCAAGACCTTTCTACTGTGACAAACAACTGAATAAATGGAGTAAACCACTCTGATGGCCAAATCAGGAGACTGCCTTCAAAACTCTACAAAATGTATCTCAGTTGCATGTGTGTTCCCTCTCTGTGGTTCAGCAAGGGCACCCAGTCTAGGCTGCCAGCTCCTCAGCCATCTCCTCTCTTGAGTGGATACACACATCTCTCCCACATGGCTGGGTTTTTTTTCCAGGCTGCATGGTTTCTTTCCTATTCTGTGATATCCCCAGCACATCAGACTGCTTAAAAACCCAACATTTTGCTTTATCTCTGAAGGCTGTGACCAGGTAATTGCTCTCAGTTATATATTATCCCACAGCTCTATATAAGAAAGCTTTATATTATTTATGCTTAAGGTAAAAGCATTACAGAGAAAACATATTAAAAACAATTAAAGCTTCTATTCACATGCTAAAAGATCACCACATGTCACCTATCAGTCTGGCCATATGTTTATTTTTAAAGTACAATTTAAGGATAAGTAAGAGATGGATGTATGTTGAAATTGAATTTAGTATGAAAAATAATTGTATGGGTTTAAAATAATTAAAATGCAAAAAACCAAAAAGCTGGAGATGAGGGAAAGTTATAACTCCATTATAATGTTTAGTCACTAGGTGGCGGTATATGAAGAATACTACAGAACATCTTTATTAGGTGCTGGAGACAGTCTACATGCTTTTAGAATAAAGTGGTTGTTGCTAGTTTCTAGTTTGCCTCTGTGTCTGTGATGAACCTGATCTACCACAGGCCTCACCACTTTGAGAACTAAATGTGAAACTCATATCTCCGACAACTTTCCTTTGATGAGTGTTTCACAGGCACACAAAGATGTATACTTCCCCTCCTCCCAATAAACAACACATGTAAACTATATAGAGCTATTTCTCCCACAGTTTGGGAAGAAAATGTTATTGATATTTCTATTTCTAAGTAAAGGAACTTGAATACTAAGGTGATGAGGGCACTGAAACAGCTAAATGCTGACACTTCAATAATGCTCCCAGTTGTCATTTCGAGATATTTTTGCCATCTAAGAGAACTAATATAATAAAAATCTAAATTACTGTGACCTTCCAGAAAAAAATATAGCCAAAGCAGATTATTTTTAATTCACTTCTCTTGTTCTTCATTTACTGTATGCCCTTCAATCTCTATAAACATCAAAATCCTCTAGTTTCAAACTGCACTTGTGCTGAACAGTTCTGTAAAAATGGCATTGTTGTGTCCATGTTCATTTTTCTCCCAATGACCTCCAGATCAAATGTGCTTAGACTGCAAGTAAAACATGTGTTTTGTTTGTTTGTTTTGTTTTTTCTAATTACAAAACTAGCAAGCTCAACCTGAGATCTGAAGGTCAGGCTACAGTTACATCATCAAATGCACTATAACCTTTTGAATGTAGTTAACAATTCTACAGATTACACATTAGCCATAAAGGACTTTAGCTCACTTTCCTATAGCTGTATTGACTCTTAAATATTTACAAGAAATTAACAGAAGGAGAAATTATTTGTGTTACCATCAGATACTATTCTAAATTTACACAAGGATTATATACATAGGGTAAAAAAGTGTCAATTTTACACAGTAACATTTAAAATCTACTGCGGTGGTTCTAAATTTTGGTCCATAGACCAACATTAATCTGAGGAGCATTTGCTGGTGGTCTGTGGAAAGCTGACTTGTGACATGGTGCTGGCTTTATCTACTTGTTTCTACCTGCCACATTTTTTAAAAGTCAGCTAAAATACATTAAATACTTTCTTAATATTAATCATAGAAGATCAGGGTTGGAAGGGACCTCAGGAGATCATCTAGTCCAACCCCCTGCTCAAAGCAGGACCAAATTCCCAAACAGATTTTTATCCCAGTTCCCTAAATGGCCCCCTCAAGGATTGAACTCACAATCCTGGGTTTAGCAGGCCAACGCTCAAACCACTGAGCTATCCCTCCCCCAAAGTTACTTGTTACACTGAGCAGAGGCTTTACTTGCCTCAGGGACGTTGTTTGATTACTCATACAAGAGGAACGTATCCACAAGACAATCTCTCTGTTAACTTGTATTCCACATTATGAGAATTTTTGGGAACCCTTAGTTTGTCAGATGCATTATTCTTATTATTAGCAACTTAAATTGTAATTGTAGTCTTAAAACTGGTACCTTCTTTGAATACACACAGGAAGCAGATCTGAATCCTATCTATTAGCCCAAATATTAAAATATGTGTTTGCTGATTTTTATCACAATGGAGTCAACAGCAGAGCGACACATCAACTACAGGTATAGAAGCCATCATTGTATCATTTTAGTTCAATTTACCTAGAACTGACAGTGTCAGTAGCTCAAACTACCAGTATATGGTCCAATTCTGTATGCATTACTCAACCTTCCTTAGTTGCACTCTCTCACACAAGTAATCCCTCTGATGTCAATGCGTGGTAAACTTGGAAGTACAATTGCATAAGTGACCTCATGAAGTCAATGGAACTGCTTACATAAAGTGCTATTCAGTGGGAGTAACTGTTGCATAAATAGGATCTTAGATAGGCGCTGTGTCATGGGAACGGAGCAGCTTTTTAGGCTCTTTCTGACATGGGATTTATTTGATTTTTTTGCACTGCCAACTGTGTTTATGATTTATTCTGGATTAATTTGTTTGTCTGAAATGTCTGTGTTTGATTGACCTTTTTGACTCCATGTCTATTCATGCAAAGAAAATATTATAGAAGAACCTTTTTCGTTATGAAGGTTAGACTGAGACTACTGAGCATATATTTTATTATTCTGTTGCCATATAACAAGATGAACTGATAGGAAACAGGTCAGAGCCTTTTTTCTATTCTCGTTGTCCTAGAATCTTATACCATGGTATCTGAATGCCTTGCAGAGGAAAAATACACAAGGTGGTCAATGACTGTCAATTGATATATTCTCTCCCTCCCCCAGAATGTGTGTTCACATGCATTGATTGGATTGGATGCTAAAGGACCCCAATACCACAATGTGCAGAATGGCCTTAACTCCCACTGAAGTGAAAGGATTTGAGGGGGCTTTGCAGATTTTGGCTCTAATTTAGACAATAACAAAATGAAGTCCCTAATTCAGTAAAGTACTTAAGCATTTACTTATCTTTAAACACATGAGTAATCCCAAAGTAAGGAAGAAGAGATTACATTGAATCATCTAATTCCTATTGTTTAGGCTTGGCACACACTTTGTCAGGTTCCATTTTTTAAATTTAAATATCTAATTTAACTATATATATATATATATATATTATTGTGGACAGTTAATGGTAGAAGATCAGTTGAGCAAGGAGACAGGTTTCTGGAACAATTTCCACAAAGAATGGACTTACTACCTTGAATACACATTATCAGCCTATAAGATGCCTCTTTAAAAATGTCACTGTTTTGCTAAACTGTAAAGAAGGTGTGTGTACATGCACACATATGTGTTTAAATAGAAACATTACCAAATGCTAAACACAGGTTTTGTGTGTGTGTGTGTGTGTGTGTGTGTGTATGTGAGAGAGAGAGAGAGAGAGAGAGAGAGAGAGAGAGAGAAATGCTGCCACTTAAAAGGTATTTCATGAGAAATGAGAATCACTTTGGATAATTACCCATATTTCTCTTTGAGAAGCCCCAGAGATTCATTGGTAGGCACTCTCTCATTTTGAGAGAAACATAAAATTGCCAAAGGGCATGTCACAGTGACATATTGTTTCTGCAGAAGCCAACAGCATGGGGTGAGGTTACTACAGCAACAATAGGTATTAAAATACATCCCCAATCCACCTGGACATGTGAGATAGTTAAGAAGTTTCATTAAGCTTTTATTAGAATTATGACAACTGTCCCAACCTATTTGCAGTCACTAGCCTTACCCAGCAAACATTTGAATTTCATCAGACAAGAAATAATGATAGTATTCAAAATGACCAGAGGCTATTATTTCTGCAGGAAGCCATGGCAACCAGAGGTGACTACTAACTTTGTACTCTGGGAGCACAGCTGCATTATCTCCCAATAACCCGGGAGAATTAAATGTGTATTTTATAACTATGCCTGTGCCTTACTTTGAAGATTGGTTTTCCAATGTCCAATAATATTTTGCAGATTTCCCCAAATGCTTCACAATTTAAGAAGGAAAACAAATAGGATTCATGCACTGATTCTAGGATCTAATTCTGCAGCACTGAGACAAGCACTCTGCTAGCACAGTGATGGGCCCAGGATAAATGCTTAGATTATAGAACAGCAGTAGCCAATTAGGTCTGAAATGAGCTTCCCATTGTAAGCCAGATTTTAACCCTCCTTTAACATGCCCCCCCCCCCCAATCTGTCCCCTTAAAATTTCATATGCTACATCTCATTCCAGGGTGGCTTTTAGTCCGTCTCTCCCCCCCACCCCGGAACTGTTGGGGGAGGGGGGGGAATCAAATAAGGTATTTTAAAAATATGGCCTTTTAATATCATTGCTCTACAGCCAAAATGTTTCTGAAATAAATGTAGTCAAACTTTACTAATTTTGGGTCACTGAGAATGAAAGTGATGCTTAAAATTGTTGATTGGCTCTAGTTTTCAAGATATGCTATTGGGTCAGTATATACGACCCTTGACTTGGGAATGGCGGAGGATAAGTGAGTTATAAAGGGAAGGGATCTCAATTTAAACCAGAAATGACTAAAATACATCTTTGACTGGATCTATGAATAAATCTATGACTGGGTTTGGACAGTACTTGCTTTTTAGGCAAAACAATGAATGATGCAATCTGAAGCTGGTATTATGTCATACATGATATGAATCATGTTATTCCTAGAAGTCATGGATGATGCAATCATAATGAAGCTTACATCACTCTGCTGAACAAATTGCCCTATATCAGCTCTAGAAATCAGACAGTGTCGTGCTCTCTTATTTGTCAGTGTTTGATTTTGCAAAGGGACACATTTCTGTTTAGCCAAAGTGAGCAGAGATGCCTCGTACTTGTGTGAACAGTGCAGATAACAGTGCAGATAACTTCTGCTATGTTTGTGGTGAAATGACTTTTGCATCACAAAAGCGCAGTCTAACCACTATGGTTAAGAACGCCTATCCCCTTTATTTTGGCTGCAAAATTGGAGATCAGGACAAGAGGTGGGCCCCACACATATGCTGCAACACTTGTGCAACAAATCTTCGCCAGTGGTTGAACAGGAAAAGGAAATCTATGCCTTTTGCAGTGCCAATGATTTGGAGAGAGCCAACAGATCATACCAGCAATTGTTATTTCTGCATGGTGCCTCCAGTCGGGAAAGGGGTGTCAAAGAAGAAAAAGTGGACTGTGCATTATCCAAACATTCCATCAGCTATACGCCCAGTACCCCACGGAGAAGGACTGCCGGTTCCTGATGCACCAGAATCATTCTCACTTGAGTCAGACGAGGAAGAGGAAGAGGATGAAACTTCTGGTCCTGAACCATCAATGTCACAGGACCCACATTTTCTCCCATCCTCCTCCTCTGAAGCACACCTCATAACACAAGGTGAACTGAATGATCTTGTCAGGGATTTGGAACTACTCAAGAGTAAGGCAGAGCTGTTGGGCTCCAGACTACAGCAGTGGAATCTCCTGGCAGGTTATGTTAGGGTTTCCATGTTCCATGACCATCAAAAGGATCTTGTCCCATTCTTCTTCATGGAAGGTGATCTTGTAGCCTGCAACAACATCGATGGTGTGATGGCAGCCCTCAACATAGTTCACGATCCAGATGAGTGGAGACTGTTCATTGATTCATCGAAGACGAGTCTTAAAGCTGTTTTACTGCCTAATGGCAATGTTTTGCCATCAATTCCAGTTGGTCATGCAGTCCATATGAAGGAAACCTATGACAACATGAAACAACTTTTGAGGTGCATAAACTATGACCAACATCAGTGGCAGCTTTGTGGCGATTTGAAGGTTGTTGCTCTCTTGCTTGGTCTGCAGACTGGATACACAAAGTATTGCTGTTTTCTCTGCAAATGGGATAGTCATGCAAGAGATTCCCACTACATCAAGAAAGATTGCCCACTCTGATAGTCATTGGAGTCTGGGAGGAAAAGTGTTCAGCATCCACCACTTGTTGAATCAAGGAAGATTTTGTTGCCACCCTTACACCTAAGCTGGGTCTGATGAAGAATTTTGTCAAGGCCATTGACAAAACACAAGCAGCTTTCAAGTACCTCAGTGGAAAATTTCCAAGGTTAAGTGAAGCTAAGATAAAGGAAGGTGTCTTTGTTGGTCCTCAGATTCGAGAACTTCTTCGAGATGATGCATTTGACCATGCCCTACGTGGCAAGGAAAAGACGGCATGGAAAGCCTTCCAGTTAGTGGCAATAAATTTTCTCGGAAACAACAAGGCAGACAACTACAGGTTGTTGGTGGAAAACCTCCTCAAGGCATACAAAAGCCTTGGTTGCAACATGTCACTAAAGATACATTTTTTGCACTCTCATCTAGATTTTTTTCCACCGAACTGCGGAGCAGTGAGCGACGAGCACGGTGAGCGATTTCACCAGGACATTGCAACAATGGAGAAACGCTATCAGGGCAAATGGAGCCCATCAATGCTTGCAGACTATTGCTGGACAGTGAAAAGAGATGCTCCATTTAATGAATACAAGAGACGAGCCAAGAAGTCCCGAGTAGACACTGAATAGGACTAAACTATGTACAGAATAGTTTTTTGCCTTTTGTTTCATAATAAATTTTATTTATATAACCCTTTTGCTGATTTTTAA
The DNA here is from genome assembly GCF_013100865.1 of Trachemys scripta elegans. Classification (NCBI taxonomy): domain Eukaryota; kingdom Metazoa; phylum Chordata; order Testudines; family Emydidae; genus Trachemys; species Trachemys scripta. The sequence continues at coordinate 62,664,933 of NC_048303.1, read as the reverse complement.
AGTGTTACATAAACAGGGCAGGTGAAATATTATCATGTAAAGCAACCATAAACACATGAAAAGACCTAGGTTTACAATTTATGATTAAAACTCTACTATCTACACAATATACATCGACATAAAATGTAAAAACTTAAATATCTTAGAAACAGTAGCCAATCAGTTGTTTTAATTGTCATATTTGAATTCAACACATCAAAATACATAATAAATAGCACAGTTTATCTCTGAAGCAGACGACTTTTCAAAAATTGTAGACCAGTGTATTCTACATCTTATCTCAGCTAACCTACTAATGTCCAGGTCCTTCACTCAGTCAGGCACTGGGTTTCAAAGATATTATGCAGCCCAGAGGAAATAAAAGGAACAAACAAATTAAGTTATATTTTCTACGAATGATTTTAAAAACAAGGGCTAAGTTGTGATACAACTTTATATGTATACCAGAAAGGTGGAAGCCCAAGACTGATGACAGTCCTCGGAAGGTGAAGTCTGAAACCAGCCTTCTGTTTGAAATCTTGGGGAGGGTTGAACAGAGCCTGGGAAGTGTTGAATTGGTATACAAAGGGTCAGAAAAGATCCATTCCAAAAGTGGGGAGCTGCTTATGTTGTGATGATGGGAAATTCATGCAAACCCAGCAACCACATGTACATAATTTTCAAGGAGGTTGTAGGAGTTACAGCAATAGGCCCCTCACAGTTCCAGCAAAGATTCTGTGGGTGAATAAGGGTGTGTGTGTGGTTCTTTACCCCTTCCTTAATTTACTGGGGTGGGATATCTGGGGTTCCAGAAGACTCGTTCTTCTCTTGCTCCATTTTGTGCTGTCACATCTTTTAACCTTTCTGTCCCTAGCTACAGTTAGATAGTAACAGAGTAACCTTTCCTATCCCCAACGCTACTCCCTGAAATATCATATAGGTATTGTGCCTGCTCAGTCCCTCCCTGATATAATATCCTAGTGAGACAACTATCATAGATGACATTTGAACTGAAGAGAGTCTGTGGTTCCACCTATGGCAGGAGGAAGAATTTGGGCAGCTGTATAATATGTAGCTGGACACCTCATGAGAGATGGTTTCTCCCATCAGGATACAACAAAGTTGCCTTTGGCTTATCTCCACAGAGGCTCCTGGGCCTTGACTTGGGCTGTAAATAAATTATTAGTCTGAAATATAGTAGCATTTTACTGCCTGACAAATGATTATTCCATTACCAAAAGGGAAATATTCTAAACATGTTTTGTTTTCTTCTTGTAGCAGTGGCCATTGATTGCCTCTCAAGTGGAGAGAGGTTGCTTTACTATACCCTGCCCCTCATTGTCCAACCCCTTCAGCAGCCCCTTAAGAACTCACAGTTTACAAAGTAACTGAACAATCCCCAGAAGGGACCCTCTTTATTTAGTCTTCAGGTGCAAACTGATTCTCCAGGCCCCAACTCTATTTCAGGGTCTCTCTCCCAGTAGTCAAACACAAAGTCTTTCAAAAGAATACAGTCTCATGCAGCCTTCAACCTAGTTTCAGCTGGGCATAGCCTCCTCCTTCCTGAGAGTATGTCTGTCTGTCTCTGCTTCTTGGGCAGGGTCTCTCCCAGACAGACTTCCTACCTACCTAGAGAGCTTTCTCCTACTTCTTGCATTCCCCCCTTGCTGACTCAGGAGCCTTCTTGCTCCCTGCAATGCATCTACATATCTAGCTGCAGTTTCCTAAACTATCCCCCATCCCTGCAATATCCTGCTCTTTTAATACTGGGAGCAACTGATTAAACCCAGTGATCAGGGCTGGCTTAGCACCAGGCTTTCCAGCCCATAGGGCAAATCACCCTGTTACACTCCTGTTAGTGTTGGTGGCAATCTTTCACAGAGAATGAATGAAGAATGTACCTGTTTAGTCTTCTCTAACAAATTACAATGGAAATTCAGTGTGAAGAACGTGTGAAGAATATTACCCTAAATTTTGCAGATAAATCCCAGATTGGTCCCCTTTATAGGGTTTCTGTTCCAGTGTTTCTGCTTACTTCTTATAAAAACAGAGATCTGAACACCTCAAATAATGAACAGATACTATATTTTTAATAGGAATATTGAGTAGTCCTGGTACTATTTTTGTAAATGCTTTTCATAATGTATCCTTATATAAAGAACATGTTATCTACCAATTGCATTGATTAAATGAAGAAAAAATATAATGATACTTAGATTTATGGTATTATAAAAAGGTAGGAAGACCTCTATTTCTAGGTAGTCTATTGAATGGTATGTTATCAGGAATTTTAAAACATATTCTAATGTGCATATCTGATTGTATAATAGTTATAAAATTACTTATTCATAAAATACAGACAACATATAAATAAAGTCTAGAGTTTTAGAAGATTTCTACCTGTATCATTTAATGTGCTAGTTCTCACTGGTAATATTTAATACAGTGTCTAAAATCCTGTTACTAAGTTGCTGCAATAAGATCACACTCTGTGTCCTATTACTGAGTTTCTCTAACACCATGTCCCAATTGAGTTTTGTAATGCAGTTGTAATTCTAAGTAGTTCATCACATAAATTGCTGTCATTGGTAGCAGACAGTGTTTTCTTGCATGGTAGGGGATCAGGGATGGTGAAGGAGTCATTAGATTTTTACACTGTCCAAGGTAAATTACTCACTGAAACAAGGGCACAGCACTGTCCATGTGATATGGCACCTTGATCATCCTTTGTTTTCATACATGCATATTGTATTTACTAGGCAAATTGGAATTATGATGATACCTTCTTTCTCTTCATTGCCAATCAGTAGTTCATTACAAATATTCTTTCACTCTTCCATCGTCTATTACAGACTTGATTTAATGTGACAACTGAATAAATTTTGCTTGCTACTAGAAAAGACTGAGATTTTGGTATTGTTATATAAACTCAAGTAAAACTGTTTAAAATCTTTAAGAGTCAGGAAAAAGAGGAACAAACAGAAAACCCACTCTTGGATTGAGATCTGCTAGATTGAGGAGTTGAATTACAGGTGATAGGACTTCATTTGAGTGCATGGTTCTGCACTAGTAGATTGAGGTCTAAGTACGGTTATTGGATGAATTCAGGTATCTTTTCGAAGTCATGGAATGCAAAATTCTTGGACTAGGCATAGGTGAATTAACTCTGCCTAATTTTAAACACACTCAGACATCACTGATTTGAAATTTTAACCTGAATTCAAGTATTGAGTTTGCATTTTGCTTAACAGAGATGAAAAAAGGAGCAAATGGAAAAATTCTACTGTAAAATAAATACACAAGCTATGTATATCAAATACAAGCCACCCACTTGTTACAGCCTTTCTTCCTGATACAAAGCATAGATTCCCCTTTAACTGGATTTTTTTTTTAATTCAATCACCCTGTGAGAGAAACAAAACACCCCAATCTCACAGATTTAAATCGCAGGGGGAAAGTTCTTTGCTAACTCATACTAGTCTTTTGAGCCTTGCAAAACCTCAAACAGCATGACATTTAGCCATCTCTGTTCTGAAATGCACTTACATTCAGCAAATTAGTAAAAATAGTGTTATTTTTGTACTTTGGCTATGGCTGATACAATCAACATATGTTCTTTTTCCTCACAGGACCACACTGTAATTCTTATCTAGGGTCACAAATCAAATGAGCCTGTTGGTCATCTCTAAACACCAAACAGAATAATGGTTCATTTAGGAAAACTGCACAATTTACTGCAACCATATACAAAATGGCAGCCCTTTTTGCTCAAAAGGCCACCAAAATTAGGGAGCAAGAAAAACTCAATTATCGTCACCATGAAGGAGGGGCTGTTTTGTCTAGGTCAAAGTAAAGCTATTTGTGAATAAAATATCAATATTGCAGTCATCCAGCAAAATATACTTTGCATAACGTATATATTCAGCTTCCACTGCTGTGATAAGGAAATGACAAGAGATATACTGAAGATAAAAAAGGCCTTGACCCCTAATGGAAACCTTGAGTGTTTCATCAGCTGTATCACAATAGCTCACCCTGCAAATGTCAGTACTTCCATTCAATAGGCTTTTTTTCTTTTTTTTTTTCTTCTTATTTTATTTTGTAGGGCTTGCATCTTGGCCATAAAAATTTACTTGGAGTTGAAAATTAGCTTGCTGTGTCCAGGAGTAATTTCTGGTGTGTATGTAAAAATAAATAAAATATTACTCATGTAAATAGCAACAGAGAGTCCTGTGGCACCTTTAAGACTAACAGATGTATTGGAGCATAAGCTTTCATGGGTGAATACCCACTTCGTCAGACGCACAACTACCCCTCTGATACTCATGTAAATATCATTTATGTTTATAAAATTCTTCGGTGTTTTTGTAAAGACTAAAATATTGCCAGTTGTTAATTTGTGATGGAAGCTAGTGCATCTTGGGGTATTTTAAAGGAAAAAATCCCATAAACAAGTTGAAGCTAAATATGTATTTTTAACACAGTGGATTTAGTGGTAGTATATAGCATTTACATGGCCAAAATAAAGCAGCCATTATGGTCTATCAAGTTAGGTATTCACATTTTCTGAAATATCAACATTAAAATCTATTGTTAAAATAATAATTCATGAATTTGAATACTGCTTATCATGCACTTAATGGGTTTCAAAAAATGTTTACATTTTAAACTAAATATTTACCTGACAGACTGCAACAGTTCCTTTGATATGGTCTCTTGATTACAAATTATCAGCATCAAAATGGATATAATATGGCTACCAAAATCTGTATCTATTTAGACTACAAAGTTATTTTAGGTCAGGCATTTTAATTGGATATAAAAAGTACATCCAAAGAGAATTGTTACAAGGTTCTATAGCATTCATGTTCATCAATGGAACATTTAACTGACAAAAAAGACTACCAGATTTTCTTCTGAATTAGTCTTTAAAGAAAAATTGAAGTGATTTTGTCTTTGGCTTTGATTTAGTTTAAGACAGGATGATGTAAACAGTAATCTCAGCACAGATGGCATATGTTGGGGGGCGGGGGAGCTATGATGGTGATCAGAGCAAGAGGAGAGAAGGTAGCAATACCTTTCCACTTAAAGTGTATGATCATGCTAAAGGAAAATTCCTACAGTCATTGTGGTAAATAAGGCTATACAAGAAAAATGAGGATGGGGAAAGATGATACTAAGTTTCTCCTCTTTGCTTTCTCTGTAACTATCTAATATGGTGGACACACTTGGATTTTCCTTTTTACTGTTGGTGATTAGGATTGAGGTTTTCAAAGGACCCTAAGGATATATCTACACTACAATATAACACTTGCAGCTTGCCCGGGTCAAAGGGTTTGGGCTCAAGGGGTTCAGGCTGAAGGGCTATAAAATTGCAGTGTAGACATTTAGGTTTGGGCTGCAGCCTGGGTTCTGAGACCTCACAAGGGTCCCAGAGCCTAGATTCTAGCCCAGTGGTTCTCAAACTTCTGTACTGGTGACCCTTTTCACATAGCAAGCCTCTTTTTTATATTTTAATACTATATATATATATATATATATATATATATTTTAACACCATTCTAAATGCTGAAGGCAAAGTGGGGTTTGGGGTGGAGGTTGACAGCTTGTGCCCCCCATTTAATAATTTCATGACCCCCTGAGGGGTCCCGACCCCCAGTTTAGGAACCCCTGCTCTAACCCAAGCCTGAATGTCTACATGCAATTTTATAGCCCTGCAGTCCCACAAGCCCAAGTCAGCTGATCCGGGTGTTTTATTGCAGTGTAGATATACCCTAAAAAAGCGAGGAACCCAAATCCCATTGGATAGGCACTTCTTAAATTCTGCTTCAGCTCAAAGGGCTTTGATAAAACACAATTTATTGGGACTGTGTCCCAGGAGAAATAATGTAGGGTCATCTATAAAATATATGCATATATCTATATCTAATCTATGAAACAAAGGTGTTAACATTAACCTACATACATATTTAACTAACTCATCAGAACAAAAGATCCTGAGTAGTAATCTATATAAAGAAGACTCTAGGATTGTCACTTTGTTGTCTGAAGCCTAGAATGTCTATACAGTCAGTTTAAAACAATGGAAACAGCTACAAGCATGGCTGAGGGCTCTTTTTGTTCTGAATCTCATCAGAATGAAATGTCAATGGCCTTTATAGTCTGTTGCTGTCCAGTTTTTAAGTTCTCAGCCATTTGCGTTCAACAATTTCATTGTGTGTGTGAGGGAGACTTCACAGATGGTGTTTTACTTGGCCCAACTGCCACTCAGACAAATCAATACAAATCTCCAAGCACAACCTCCCTGCAAAGACAAATCAACACCACCACCCACATAACAACACAATCAGCACATACAATAACACACATATACATAGCCCCATAATGCATTCTACACACCTTATTTGCCACTCACACAAATCTCCCAGCATAACCCCCCAGATTCAAATCTACATAACCAGCATAGATGCCAACCCAAATGCACATAGCACCACACACCCCTCAGTCTCCTTCATCACAAATCAATACAAATCTCCCAGCACAACCCCACTTCCATAAATCAACACAGCCACCCACATAACAAAACCAGCACATTCAAAACCCTCAAGTGTCACTCCGAGGCCTAGGATATCTTCTGAGTCTGTATGAAATCACAAAAACTGCTACAAGCATTGGTGAGAGCTCTTCTTTTTCAGAATATCACTAGGTTCAATCATCAATGGAATTGACAGTGTGTTACTGACCAATTTTTAAGTTCTCATCCATTTTTGGCTTATTTTACACAAGACTTTACAAATTATACCCAGGCACAGGCTTTAAACTACTGGTTATAATGATAGCATCTAGCTCTTACAGAGCACTTAGTTCCAAAGTTTCTGTCTTATCCTATCTCCTAGAACTGGTAGGGACCTTGAAAGGTCATCGAGTCCAGCCCCCTGCCTTCACTAGCAGGCACAAGTACTGATTTTTGCCCCATATCCCTAAGTGGCCCCCTCAAGGATTGAACTCACAACCCTAAGTTTAGCAGGCCAATGCTCAAACCACTGAGCTATTCCTCCCCCTGTCTTCTGGCTAATGAATGTGCTCTTAGCTTTCTGAAAGGGCAGATGATTTTCCTTTTCTTTTTAAATTAAAATAAAATTAAATACACTACAAAAATGTCATTTAAATATTTATTAGGTCATCACAGCAAACAATGAAATCCAGAAAATGTATATGATGTTCTTTCCTTATCTTATTACAGAGAGTTTTCTACTTCCCTTCTCTTGACATGGGTTCACTATGCAAAGTGAACCTCACTTTCTCTTGTGAGTATCTTATATGCACATTATCTAGAGCTGGTTAAAATATGTCAAGCAAAAATTTTCCTACTGAGAAGTGAGGTTTTGTCAAAACAAAATGTTTCATGGGACTACGTCATTTGAGATTATTTTATGATTTTTCAATGGGACATTTCTAAAATAAATGAAGATTTTTTTGTTTCATAATTTTCCAAATTCAAACATTTTTACAAAAAAAAGAAAAGGGTTTTTGACCAACTCCATTATTCTTCAAATGTAATATTTATATTTTGTGTTTTTCCCTGGATTTTGCTGGATTGTTTCTAATGTTCATATCTTTCAAATGCAATATTTTTGTTTTCATTTTGGCTGAGATTTTTAAAGCTGCCATTACCTTTCAATGCCCACCAATTCAATTTCATGGGAATTAGGTGTCCAGATACCTCAGTGGCTTTGAAAACCTCTACTCTGATACATTATTTTGTTACTGAGATGTGTACATATATGACAAAAGTGAGCCAGAGACATGGAACTGAATTAATAATAATAAACATCATTAATATCTACCAGTGTTTGCCCTGCTGTGCTCAGTAGTGCCCTGATCTTCAGAAAAATGATTAACAAACTTTGGATGTTGGATTCCAGCATAATCATCAGTTTTACCACATGGCAAAGATATAAAACAGAAGGCCCTTAAATCCTGAATCAGAGAGGCTTCCGGGTTTAGGATGCTTTGACAATCAGAATGCTATGTTTCTCAAAAATACAAGGAAAGCTTTTATTGGTGACAGATACCACTAGTGATTTGAGAAGGCTCTGTGTGTATGTTGTCATGAGCTGGGTGAAACCTTGTTATGCGTTGAGATAAAACCCCACTGAGATTGATAGGTGTGAACTCACCCTTCAATTAATATAACTCTGAGCCTATGCCCCCATCCAAGATAAAAATAATGTGTGAACCCGCCCAGGAGCTTTTGGCTGAACATTGTTTTTTGGTGAGGGGAGTGTGTGTGTCAGAGAGAGAAAACACAAACTGAGAACAGACAAGAAAACAGAGAGAGAGGCAAAGGCAGAAAGCAAGAAAGCCAAATAGAAGCTTGTAAGTACAGGGTGACCCATGAAAACGCCAGAGTGTTTTGGGGTCTGGTGTTGTCTCAAGATGCTTGGAGGCAGTAAACTAAGAAACTTGGCCTTCCAATCTTGGTTTCTGCTGCATTCAGAGAAACAGGACTTTGTGCATTCCTTGTGAGTAAACAAGACTGCATACACAAGAATTCCAGACTCCATTGATTTTTACTTCCAAGTGGAACACCTCCAGGACTCAAAACTTTGACTAGCCACTCAGGTTAACAAGGGGCAACAATATGTTTATTTGTAGGGGATAGAAGCAATGCTTAATATAGGGACAGATTCACTCTTTTTCAAGTGAACAGTGTTTCAAAATAGCTAAGACGAAAGTTTCTCAATGGAGAAGTCTTATGAATTGTAGGTATAGGGAGTTTTTCTAATACTTTGAAGGTTTAATTCAAACTGTGAGCCATCAAGAGATCCCCAAGTATTCCAATTCGGAAATTCAGCAATATTTCTTGTGACTTTTATGTTTTCACTCTCCTTTTTTTACCAGGTTTTTCATGATTACACTGAGTATCCCTGTGCTTCTCAGGCAATGTCCTTCACTGAATCCTATCTCATACATTAGTCCTGTTAATTGGTTCTGTAATGTGCCCAGAGAGAGAATGAGGAAAATTACTCCTTTTGTGATCTATTATCCAGCTATCATTATTGGGAATGTTGTTCATGCCATAATGAATATGATGTCTTCCTCTTCATCACGTAGACCTTTCTGGTATTAGCTCACTAAATACTGGTGAGCCAAATTAATCTATAAGAATTGATTGACTTCAAGGGACTTATATCACAAATATTAGCATTGAGTTTGGCCCTTTATCTCGTCATTCATTTTTATGAAGCTTTTTAACCAGAAATACCTAGATCTGTGACAAAATAAATTTACAGTTTTTTTCTGTAGCTTTTTAAAGGTTTAGAATATCGTTTATTGTAGTGCATATGATATTCACAAACACATATCCCAAACCTCTCAACAGCATTTCATCTTCACTGGCCTGGAATATATGGATGTATATATTGGTGATAAGGCATACTTTACCTTCTTCTGAATAGAGAGATCCATAAATTAGGAGAATACAAAAATCAATACATGGCTAATTTCTGGTGGATTATTCACCATCCTCCCAAGGACCTGAAATAGAACATTTAGAACCTGGATTCATTTGAAATGATTTGACTTCAATAACCTGAAGCTGAATTATTTTTTCCCAAGCTTGTTTCAGGGGAAGAAAGAATCATGATGCTTTCTCACAGTCATCACACCTTGTCACCTTTGCCAGATAGGCTGAGAGACATTGCAGCATAAGGAAAAACACACCAAATTTTGTAAATACCTAGCCTGCAGGAGGTAAGCTAGCACAATGTTTTAATGCCTTAGCTTTTTATATCTAAGATCTAAATTCAAAGCTAATTTATTTCATACCAGTTTAACAGTCACCGTTGTGTCTCCAATGCGTATTTTTCCACATCCATAAATGTCAATCTATTTAATACCATTTAATACTGTTGTCACAAATACGTTTTAGGGCAGGACTCAAATGCATTGGTAGAAGTATGCACAGAACTTGACTGCAGCGGGCAGTATCTAAAACAATATTATGAATCTTTAGCTTTCATGAACACCAATGTAAGACACAAATAAAATAAAGACATGCTTTTTGGCACATATATATAGAACCTATTTTTGTTCTTTTTTAGGCACATGATTAGCATTTATACAGTATCAGAGGGGTAGCCATGTTAGTCTGAATCTGTAAAAAGCAACAGAGGGTCCTGTGGCACCTTTAAGACTAACAGAAGTATTGGGAGTATTGGGAGCTCCCAATACTTCTGTTAGTCTTAAAGGTGCCACAGGACCCTCTGTAGCATTTATACAGCTTATAGTGAACTCTGATATGGTGAAATTTCATCTACTGTACAATGAATGCAGTTCCAGGTACCTTGTATAGTGAACCTCTGCTCATAGAATGACATTTTCTGTGGTAACAAAAAGTTTATTATCAAATACCACTGTGATGGATGTAGTATAAGAACCTTACTAGAATAGTCTGCTCATCCCTAATTCCTGTGATTACATTGGACCAGATTGTGGTTGGTCCCTGCTAGGAAAAAGAAGGACCTATGGCGCTGGCTACAATAACCATGCACTCTCCCCATTGCAAAGGAATGCCCTAGCCACCTCAGCGTGGACATGGAGGAGACAGGGTAATGGTTCCACCCTTCTGCATCCAGACAACAGAGTTGGCAGGCCACAAAAGGAAATATATCGTGCACAGCAGGAGATACATTTCCTCTGCCAGGGCCGGCTCCAGCATTTTTAAGGAAAAAAAAAAAAAAGCCGCGATCGGCGGTGGCAGTTCAGCGGTAGGTCCTTCGCTCCTAGAGGGTGTGAGGGACCTGCCACCCCCGAATTGCCGCAGGTGCCGCCCCTCTCCCTTGGACGCCCCAAGCACCTGCTTGTTAAGCTGGTTCCTGGAGCCGGCCCTGCCCTCTGCTCAAGTTCCAGGAGAACTGTTTCTTCATCCTTCTGTTGGGGCAGTGGAGTTCTACGCCAGTGCTTAGTACCATGCTGAAAAGCCCATTGTTTCCACCTGTAGTTGCCCTTAACTCTTGTTTAAATGCAATTTCTTTCAGTTTTTGTTATTTTCCCCCTGTCATATTTTTCAGATTTGTTTTTCTGTATGAGTTTCCTAAACTGGAAATCTTGAAATTAAAGAACACATTGTGAACCTGATGCTGATTAAGACCTGCATCATGTACATGCAGTGTGGCCATGAGTTGTCTGAACTTGTTATATGTTGATATTACTGGTCATGTATTATCATCATTCATAGTGTGTGATTTTTCCCCCTTAGTGAAAAGTACAGTTTTCTTATTTATTTTAAGATTTCATACTGATCTTCCCTTTGCAAGGATCAACTCAATATTGCAAGGTTTGAAAATCTGACCTCTCCATTCCATTTTATTTGTATTGTTTGTCTTCATGCTGATTCATTGTGACCACCTTCTGGATAATGGTCACTTAGTGATACTGCAATAATTAAAGCATAAAGCAGTGTTTTTGTTTATACATTTATTGTCACAGCCACATATTGTCTTTCACAAATCTTTAGGCATCCTTTTTACTTTTGAAAGTGTGGCAGATTAGACTGTGCATTGATTGCAATGTATATTTAAGAAAATAATCTTCTTCTTCTTGTTTTCAACTAGATAAATATATCATTGTGTACTCAACCTGTAGTGCTGTCTGGGAACATGCATTGTGAGTTTACAACCCATACTCATAATGATGGAGTAACAAAATTACTATGTGCTTCCTGCGAATGGAGTGCTGCCATTAAAGTAATCAGGATAAGTAATACATAGCAGCCAGAGCTTGTCCTGACACCTTCTGACAGTTGAGTATGTACATTCATTTCCTCTGAGCATTTTAAGGATTCTGATGGGTTGTTTTTCCTCCTTTTGGGTGCTCTGTTCAGGTTGTATTTGGACATATCTTTCATAGTTTCATTCTATTCCCCGTGTTTTCTAAACAGAATAGAACAAAAAAAGCCTCCAACAAATGAAATGTTGATATTCTTTTTTTCAATATGCCTTGCCAGGATGCTGTATTGTTGTAACACTTGATTATAGTCATTCTAAAGAGAGGTTAAAATGGGTTAAGGACAGAAAAAAAAGTCTAAATTTGAAAAGGTGAATGATGTTGCTTGCTTTGAAGAGTGACTTACATCAGCCTCAAGGCTATCTCGCCTTGAGAGGCTTGTCAGTGAAAAGCTGACTTCATCATGTCTTTTTTCACTTATCAAGAGTTATTAGTTCACCAATGTACAGTTCTCCTTCTCTCATTTATAGGATTTGTAGGTACACTGTAAGGCAAATTAGTCCCTGGTGTACCCAAACTGACTTTGCTTGACTTATACCAATGATGAACGAAGCCCAATGTGTTAACTATTTTCAATTAAAGATGGGCCAAAATAAAAAAAAAATGAGCAGATCCAAATCTTTTTGGAAGTTTGGAATATAAAATAAAATACATTTTTTAAAAATCACATAAAAAGTCTCCTCTAAGCAAAAGGTTAACAGCCTAGTTTCATTATGCTCCCGAGAGTGAAAGGAGAGATATAACACAAGAAAGGCAGTTTCTACTGTGTTTTTAGCCAGTTCTCCGCAAACCAGTAACAGAAAAAAAATAACAGTTTGGGCTGCTTATGGAGCCCAACATACAGCTATGCAGTATCTGGGTGACTATTGGACTCTATTTATTCAAGCTATTTTATTTGGCTGAATATTCCACCACGCTTCACTTGACACAGTCTGCTGCTGCTACCTGATACCTTAAGGAAGGGGGCCAGGCAATGATCCTCTTCTGTCTTTCTCCTTTGTTTTGGGAATGGTGCAAAGCCAAGATCTTCTCTGCCTCTCCCTGGCCTAAGGAAGAGAGAAACTAGAATAGGATTCTCAGTCTCATTCCCTTTATCCCAGTGAGGAGTACTGGACTGGGAACTTCTTTTCCACAACATTGGTCTTGGAGATGGGGAAACAGGCTAAGACCTTCATTCCCCCTCCTCTGGAATCCAGAAAATGAGAACCAGGGAACTGGGCCATATCACAAGGATCATCTGTCCTTGGGGAGTCACAGACTTCCTACTTTTTCCCATTAAAGACCAGGGAAATAAGAATACCCCTGGGTCCAATGGAGAGAGAATTATGGGGCTAGGAGAAGGAAACAAGGTTGGCAGCTCACTCACTGTCAAATCCTGAGGACAGGAAGAGATGAGAGGTTATCGGTGCTTCTCTACTACATAATCATTGGACTGAAGGTCTAGAAGATTAGGGTCCTCTGCAGCCTCTCAATAGTAGCAGACTCTGAATACAAAAAGCAGTATTGTGGCTCCATGCGATGTTTTCTTGCCCATGTGGCTATAACCTGTAGGCAGCAGCTGCATCTAAGTAAATAAGTCTATCTGAGAAAGATGAAGCCAGACCAGATTGTATCAAACTAAAAAGTGCTTCCCAGCAAACAAAAAACATTTATCCAAGCTCTAACTTGTATACATTCTGATACACAGAACTAAGAAGACCGTCTGTAGTTTTTAGGTAACATTACATTTCCTGAACAGCTGTGAAAAAAGCAGTAACTGTGGTCCAATCCAGTAATTTGAAATAGAGGTGGTGCTTTTCTTTGTCTTGTAAAGTTCTGAGCACTTTGCCAGTGCTAAATAAATAATAGATATTATTGGTAGTAATAATACAATAACATAATAGGTAATACTCAATTCACCAAGGTCCTGTTATGAACTGTTGACTAAGGCCCCACAATTCTGCAGAAAGAATCTTTTGGGCAGACACCAATCAAAGTCAATGGAGCTCTGTGCAGGAAAGCGATCATTGCTATATTGGGCCTAACTAAATAGACAATAGATATAGTATACTTTTAGATGTGTGATCCCAACTCAGGTACTGATGTTAAAAAGCATGGATTTTTCTGGCTAGTAAGAGTATTCCCAAAGAATCCTGGATTATAATTCTGACACGCCCATCTTCAGAAGAGAAGTCCCCCTCCTTTTCTTGCAGATGGAATAAACAGTTTGAGTTAATATGTCATGATTAATAATGCAACAGGGCAATAAATAGATTGAGGGGCAGCTGCATTACCTTGTCATCTGTTTTTCATTTTTTGGTGGTCTTAAGTGCCTGTTCCGCTAAAGCTTTCAAATATCCACTGTTTGGCATGCTTCCCATATAAAACAATTAGACATGTTCTTGCACACAGATGCTTAAATTTCTTTTGCAAATGTGAGATCTGAGGAACATAAATAAGTGTATAGTTCTCAAGTTGAACTTATTCCTGAGAGGAGAAAAATAACATTTTTAATACAATGTTTTAAAGAACAGATATGGTTATTTTGATTTGCTCCCTCTGCCTTCACACTCTTCATAGAGAGCAGGTTAGTCTAAATTGATAGCTGTTGTATTGTACCTGCCAACTGGTGACCAGCCAATTTGATCAATTACCAGAGTCCCCCACTGGAGTTATTGTGTGTTCATCCTGTATGTTACCATAGCTGAGACAATACTTAGGACCCTTGAGGTACACAGCCATCAGTTCTACCAGGTGAAACATAGGGGAGCGAGGAGGAACCCTGTTAAATTGGTCTCAGCTGGAAATTGCTCTTTAAGCAACTTGAATTATTTTTGCAAAAAAGAAAAAAAAAAACCTCAAACCTGTTTCTTGTTCCTTTTGTATGTGGCAAACAGATAAACACTCTTCTGCTTTCCTGAAATGAAAGCGGTTTTATTGTAAGGTTAGCTACCCTCATGTTTTTACTTATTATGATGCTCCATTATGAGAAGCAGCATGCATTAGAGCTCATGAAGCTAATGATCTCACAGTCATTTTGAGGAATTTTAAAACACAGAATGCAACCCATTAGAGCCAAAAGACTGTTCGTCTTAGACAACAGTATAAACTCTGATATTCCTAAGTGTATGGTATATACAGTATTGTATAAAAGCACTCCATCAGGTCAGGAGGAATAAATTCATAATTACAGTACATAATTATATTTTCTACCTTTCCTTCCTGAAACCAGCATTTTAGTATTCATTTTGTAATGTGCAATACATAAGACTAACTCAGTTTGCAGCAGTGGGCAATCAAATAAGCAATTTATAGGATGTCAATCTTTTCCACCCCAGCCCACCACACATAATTCACTATTATCCAAATCGTGGCTGGAAAAACCCTGAAGAACGGCTATACAAACTGTCTTTTACATGATAAATTAATTATTTTCTAAGTATAGTACTCCATGCTACTTCTATAAACTATCATTTCTTGTTAAATCTTCCTTATCTCAGAGAAGTGTTGTTTTTGGACTTACTTTATGGGTCTTATTAATAAACCAATACTACTGATTAAGTTCTGTTTTTTTTCCCCTCAAGGACTACCTTGTTTTATATATGACACTGCTTTACTTTTGCTTTATTGACTTTCTATCTTTTTCTTAATGTTGTAATTCAAGATCAAAAAGAAATATTTGTTTTGTACTTTTAATATAGCAAGCAAACAAAAAGGCTAGGACTTTGTGTCATTATGTGTGTTACCTTTTTAATGGCATAATCCAGATCTGAGAGTTCAACCACCTAGGCAAAACATATTCCCCAGGTGATAGTATGTCTGGAAAATAAAACAAATCACTGTAGTGTTGAACATTCTAATGCATTCAGCATTATTACATGTCTTCATGTCCTCTACAATTCTTCAACTATGTAATACTCATTGTCTGCAACATTAATGGAGGAATATGTTCAAATCTTTAAAAGACCTGACAGTTTCACTCCTGTATCTAGGGCTTTATCACAGCAAAGAGACATTTAAAATTACCAATAACCCCAGTAAGTCTCCTTTCACTCAAACAATGAAAGGGCAGGCACTCTGCTGATGAAATGATATTTCAGATTGCCCACAGATTTACTCACCTTGGTTTCAGTGTCATAGAAGGTCATTCATTCTCAGGTACCGCACAATATTAAAATGTTGCAATCCACAGTACAGCTGTTCAAAAGTGAAATAATGTGTTGATACCCAATGGAAACTTAATAGATGCTCACTTTAAAATTCCATTTAGTTCCATTCAGGGCTGCTAGATAATTAGATAGACTCTTAATGAACTACTACCTTCCTACAGTTCAATTTTGAGTATTGCTAAATTATGGAATATAATATTTGAGTAAGACAATAAAACTCATCCCAATTTTCCAGGATTTTTTTTTTAAATCTTGTTTATTTTTAAATGCTTTGTCTTTACAAGATGTGATCTAGACATTTACATTCAGTGAAGTTATATATCTGTACTCACTGACAAAAAGGACCTTGGGAGGAATTACAGATGTCTGGTGATGTATCAACGAGGCAAGTTGTTTTAATAAGCTGAGACAATAGTAACAGTAGGTTGTGGAGCCAATTTTTCTGGTCCCTGTTTGGCAACACATTTTTCTATAATAGTTGCTTTCCCAAACCTTAATGTCAGCCAATTGGGTAGTGTAAGTTCATACAGTCAATTCATCCATTACCAGAGAACAATGCTTCTTCCTTTCTTTTGTTTAATGTTGTGCTTCACTCCCACTGTAGCTGGTTCAGTCTATATCAGATCATTTCAAAGGAATAATTGCATAGATTCAATTTACTGCTGAGGACTCAGTTAAATTACATGGTGAAAATACAAGATCACCATTCACACATTGCCAATTAAAGTCTTAGAAATTTGATTTGTTAGGTAAACATTAACAAGTAACTATTCCTTCTAGTAAGGAACATGATTCTGTAAAAGTTTTTACTCTAAGTTTACAAATACCTATCTAAGGGAGGATAAAGAAAAGCTTTGATCCAAGGATAGCCTTCCTTCTACTCATAATCAGTAGGCTAAACACTAAGCAATAACAGACTACAACTTGGTTAAACACTAGCTACTTGTGACTGAGGTAATGCTTGTAAGTTTAGAAAAGCATATGGAAGAGCTGGCTTTGATTACAACTGCAGCATTGAACAAGAGAGTGTGCTAACCATTTATTATGCAGATTAGCACTGCAATGTGGAGGCCTTTTAAAATGCAAATATATGTATATATAATTTTACTTTATTAATAATAATTATTATTATTATAGTATTTTATTTTATTAGTTTTTGTATGCCTAGCTTAGGCTCTATTCATCATATTTTATGGACTTGGAGGTTAAGTTTTTTTTAATAACAAAAACAAGGAACTGCCTTTGAAATTCACTAAAGCTGAAATCACATACTGCCATTGCCCAACCCTCAACTTATCCCTCCGCAAAAGCTCGGAATAAAAAATGGACTTTATGGTTCACTATGAATGTTAACATATATGAGCTATTTCAGATCTAGGAAATATATATATGATATGTTTATGGCTGTGACCAAGAGTGTTTTTTTTCCATACGTGTTCGGCAGGAAGACTGTGACCTCTTTCAAATGCACATCTTGCTATAGTTAGGCATCTCACTGTCGCCTGCAGAAAACACTTCTGTACTGAACTCTACCTGGGAATATATGGTAAAGATTCCTAAAAAGATGAAGTTAAGCATCTGCTTACTGTACTGCCTATAAATGGAGTTTCATTTTGAGAACACATTGCACTGGTGTCCACAATCTGCACTGACTTTTGGAATCCAGCCCTAAAAACCTACCTGGTTTGGAATCTGGTTACATGAGAAACTGCCTCCAACCTTGTATAGCACTGCTGTCATTGCAATCAGTGGAGGTACCTCGACTGGAGGTTCTTCAGTTTAAACATGCTGGGTTTGCTGGAAGTGCATATTCTGTGAAAATCCCTCACTGGAATTCGCCTCTCTCTTTTCCTCCCCCTTCCTAGATCTGAAGTAGCTCATATATGTTAAAATGTATAGTGAACCATGAAGCCCATTTTTTATTCTGAGCTTTTGCAGAGGGATAGTTTGAGGGTTGGGCAATGGCTGTATGTGATTACAGCCTTAGTGGATTACAACGGCAATTCCTTGTTTTTGTTATTAAAAAAACCCTTAACCTCCTAGTCCATAAAATATAATGACTAGAGCCTAAGTTAAGCATACAAAAACTAAATAAAATAAAATAATAATAATGATAATTAATAATAAAGTCTCATTTCATTTTGGACATCCTCAGAAGTCATATTCTTCCATTTGGCTAACCTAAATCCTCAGTTTACATTAAGGTTTATATTAAAGATCTATTTATAAATGGCCTATAAAGGGTTAATAAATTATGACTAGATGTGGTACAAAAATTATGCTCATGAGTGGTGTATTGCAGCAGGGCAGGGGTAAAACCCCCTTTAAAGCCCTGCCAAAATGCTGGCTGCAGTCCGCTCTCTGGCCAGAGGAGCAGGGTAGAGACAGGTATTCAGCAGTGAGCCCTGCTGCAAGCCCTAATCAGGGCTGGCTCAGAGGAACATGCTGAGTTGAGTGCTGACAGATGGGCTGAGGTATGGGAGGGATATAAAAACCCTAAACAAAGCTCAGGGAGGAGGGCTAGACTGGGAGGAGACAGGAGGGTAGTATTGCTGTCTCCTTACCAAAGAAGAAAGCCTCAAAGACAGGAGACCCTGGGGAGGGTCTGTGGGGCACTAACTGTTGGGGGATCTGGGAACTGCACAAGCACTATAAATAAAGACACTGGGGTGATCCAACAAAAGGAGGAGTGAACACTCTTTATTATACCAGCCTAAACCCAGGGTGCAGGCACAAAAGTGGGAGAGCCTGCACCAATCCTGTGACATGATCAAAGACAAAATCTTCAAAAGTGTCCAAGTGACTGAGATTCATAAGTGTCTAACCCATTTGAAAATAACACCAAGGCTCCTAAATCTATTTTAGCCCAGATCTAACTGATCAGTACACACAAATGAATAACAGACAGACACAGGGATGAATTTAAGCAGCAGGCACCAACTTTATTAATTTAACAACGGGGAGGGTTGCTATCTACCTGTCATCTATAGGGGATTTAATTGGGTCCAGTTTGGGGTTACTGGGCTCCTACCATATAACCAATAACTGGAGTAAACCCTCTTCAGCTTATCCATAGGATTCAGCTCATGTCTGAATCCTTTAACTCTCCCCCAGTAAGGGGGATATAAGATACAATCAGAGGGGGACCTCAGTCTATGAAGAATTCAGTTTTCTCCTTCTCCTTACAGAAAAATGTCTACTAGCCATATCCCAGGTCTCATTTGTCTCTGGGAGCTAGCCCTTTTAGCACTTATCCTCACAGAACGCTAAACTCAAATTATAATGGACTATACATTCCTTCATAACAGTAAAATTCTTGTTCTTACAGCTTTTAATCTGACCTGTACCTCCACAATGCAATAAGAAGACAAAAACCCCCACCTCTGCTAGTTTGCCCGAATGGGAAAAAAATATACTTCTTGATCCCCAGGTGAGCAATTAGCCCAGGGATTGGCAACCTTTGGCACGCAGCCCATCAGGGAAATCCGCTGGCGGGCCAAGACAGTTTGTTTACCTGCAGTGTCCGCAGGTTTGGCTGATTGCATTGGCTGCGGTTTGCTGTTCCTGGCCAATGTGGGCTGCGGGAAACAGCATGGGCCGAGGTATGTGCTGGCCACCACTTCCCGCAGCCTCCATTGGCCTAGAACGGTGAACTGTGGCCAGTGGGAGCCGCGATCGGCCAAACCTGCAGATGCTGCAGGTAAACAAACTGTCCCGGTCTGGCAGCAGATGTCCCTAACAAGCCACGTGCCAAAGGTTGCCAATCCCTGAATTAGACCCACAGTTCTCTGGAAACCAGCTTTACATCTGTCTATAGAGAGGGAGGGTGGGACAGCAATAGCAGTAAAATGACCTCATGATGCCTGGCAAGGCATGGGGAATGTGAGACCCAATCAGCACCTCCCAGCTGGCCAGTGGGAAGCAGTGAAGACACATTCCCACATTCACTTTGAGGCACAAGGAGGGGCTCAGTTCTAGCATGTCTGGCCAGTTCCAGGCCACTGCACCCTAAACTGCACCCCTCCTCGTCTCAGGAGTTGTTCAGATCCATCTTCCTGTGGATCTGAACAACTCCCCCTCTTCTTCCACCCTATTGCAATGAGATGGGGCATTCTTTAGGAAGATGACAATCACATCATGCAACACCATGCTCATCTCCTGATTTTCCTCCTTTCCCCCATATCAAAAAATATTTTAAAGAGAATATTTCTGTAAGAAAAATCACTTGTCTTTGGATTACACTCATTTTCTCCAGATCAGCAATTTTAAATGTAGCAAAAATATTTTACAAATTTGCTAGTAAAAGTAAAAACACACTTTTTTGAACAAGTGTTTTTTACTTTTAGTTCCTTGTAAGACACAATTGTCATTATAAACCTCTTATGTCTTGGCTTTGACATCTAGTGATTTTGAATGGATTTTGCTTCACAATTAGCCAAGAAAAATCATTTGAAACTGTGCTCAGTGAACTACTGATGTGAATATTCTATTAGTTGTTTTTAAGTGAACAGTGGAAGATTGTTAAGTACATTGCCGTTTTATGAAAAAAACATGTCACAGTAACTCAGAAAGAATGCCATTGTATTATTTTATATTTTAAGGTTTGATGTACAAAAATGTCATCTTCTAAACAAAATGAAAGATTTGTATCCCTTTGTCCACAGAAAGTGTTATATCTGAATTTCTCTCCTTGTTTTATTCATTAATAATACTTTCTTCTAGAAGAGTTTAATGCATTGTTAATTTTCTGGGTTTATGTAATGAAAAAAATTATTCTTTAATTGTTCTCTATTCTAAAATCCATTGAGATGTGATCTAGTCTAGTATATTAGCAGCTGCTGAAGAAATACAGCAATAATTCACTTTGAAGAAGGTAGCCCTATTTGCATCTGATAAAAATGAGTTTGAACCTCGTAAAAAGGTAAACTGTCAAATGATGTGCACTAGTGTAGTATTCCTTAAGTACCTAATTGTTCTGGGAAAGGTAAGAACCATATAGACAAATACTCCTTTCACATATACTGATGTAACCCTATTGAAGAAACACTGCTATAATGGAAAAGTTCATTTGGAACATTGTTTATAACTCCCACCCACCTCACATCTGCTTAGCTACCACTTAGAAATGTATTAAAGTAATTCCCCTTGTGGCTGTGGAAAGCCAGTGGGGAATGCCTGAGCCCATTATTGTCAAGGATAGTTATTCCTTTATAGAGGAAGGCAAGCTACTAATAAACCTCAAATAACAATAAACCTTGGTGCAGTCTTTGCTCAAGAAACTCTCTTGACATTAAAGCCTTGGTGCAGTATCATCTGGTTTCTAACCTCTTTTTACTGGGAAAGATGACTCAGAAGGTGGTGACTGGCTAACTTCAGTAGCACCTGAAATGTCACAATATTTTAGACACCAAGCTGTGCAGATGCTCAACTCCCTCCTCATAGTCAATAGACAGCTGCTCAGTTTTTCACTGTCCATCAGGTGCTGTTCACACAAACTGCAAGACTTGGCAGGGGCAGCTGGAAACACTTCAAAGTAGTTCTATTTGTTGCTGTTGGAAAAGTGTCATAAGGTGGCATTTTTTGTTTGTTTTGTTTTTCTGTTTGTAGGATCTTAGTTGTACAGTCTCACAGGGATGAGTCTTAGTACTCTTATTGTTATACATCTACACACAAAGGCATATAAGCTACTATATCAATGCTGCTAACACCCAGACCTATGTATGCTTTTTTCAGTTTGTCTAATCAAAGAGGTTTTCTTGCTTTTCCATTATCTGGCAGAGATAAGAATGGAAGCTAGTTAGTTAAGCTCATTCTGGATAAGGCAAACATGGTGCTGATTGACATATTGGATGAAGTTTCAGGAACTGATTATATGTATATCTATTTGCATAGCTGAAGGATTTTGCCTGCCCCTTCACATAATGTTCTACAATCTCAGGATACTACAGAATTCATTCCTACTTCTGGATTCACAAACAGTAGACAGAAAAAGCCTGCTTTCAGTCTTAGGCCTTGGCTACATTTGCAGCTGTACAGCGCTGTGAGGTAAACCTGTCTTCATACAGCAGAGTAGGGAAAAGCGCTGCAGTCTGTCCACACTGCCAGCGTAGTGGTGTGGCCACACTTGCAACCAGGGCTTTCTCCAGGCACCAGCCTGGCAAGCAGGTGCTTGGGGCAGCCACTCTGGAGAGGGGCGGCACGTCCAGCTATTTGGCGGAAATTCGGCGGACGGTCCCTCACTCCCGCTGGGAGCGAAGGACCTCCCGCCAAATTGCCACTGCAGATCGCGATTGCGATCGTGGCTTTTTTTTTTTTTTTGGCTGTTTGGGGTGGCCAAAACCCTGGAGCCAGCCCTGCTTGCAACATTTGCAGCTGTGTTGGGAGCAGTGCATTATGGGCAGCTATCCCAGCATTCATGTGGCTGCAACATGCTTTTCAAAACGCGGGGGGGGGGACGTGGATTGTGACAGGGAGTGTGGGGTGAGAGAGAGTGCTTTTTGGAGCATGTCAGCTCTCTGTTTTGCAAGTTCTGAACTCCTGGCCCCCTGCTCATTCATTTACTCACTCAAAGCAAGCTGCAAAGTGTTTGCTTTTCTCTGTGGTACGAGCTTTGAAACCGGCACTTCCGCCTTCCTGCAGCTGGTCACAACAATGGAGAGGATTGGCCACTTGACAAGTGATTAGTACTACACTGCAAGCATTTACACTCACACCCATGAGTCGTAGCCACTCTGCTGCAGCTGTTATTCCTCTCGGAGATGTGGAGTACCAGCAGCGGTGTACCCAGGGAGATACAGCGCTGTAAGTGCCCTGCCAGTGTAGACGGGGAGTGAGTTACAGTGCTGGGGGAGGCTTTACAGCACTGTAACTTGCAAGTGTAGCCAAGGCCTTAGTTTTGCAAACTTTTATCTCAGATGCAGACTTCACCACACCCTTCCATGCCATTGCTACCTATAGGCTGGGCTAAATAGGAATAACTATGAAGACATGGAGTCTTTAGCTAGTGTGTATTAGTGCTGAGTCACTAATTTGTAGTTGTGGTCAAATGTGGGCTGTGTGTGCTCTCTGAGTGCTGCACTTGCTCTGGCCAGATAGCCTGTACAGCAGGCTCAGATTAAACTGCCCAATAACCACAGACTCGTTAGTAGTGAAGGTTTATTGTCGATGAAGCACAGTATTAATACCTGTTTGCCCGTGACAATGGATGCAGCTCAGACAGTGGCAGGACTTTCCACTGCACCCTAAACTGGCCAAAGACACTCCCTCTGAGATACCGCTTTATAAACTGGTACAAAGTTACATATTGCCCTTCTAACAGAGTTAGTTACTGCCCCCGACACACTTTGTTACCACCCATTACCTTGTAAATGTTGGTTTGATCAAAACATCTGTATCTATCACACTGTCATCCTGAACTTTATCTTTAGGAGCAGTCAGTGTATTCTCATTATCTTTTGGTGTGTGTGTGGGGGGGGCATAATGGGGGTGGGGGAGGTTGTACCATACTTGGTATCGGGGTGTTCTGGTACCGTCCTTCTGGAATGTGTTAGTGTGAGTGTCCTGTGCCTAGTACTTCTTAGGAATGTTTGTGTTTTTGCAATACCAGCCCTGTTCCTGCCAGGTTGTGTGAGCCTGCATGCAGGCAGAGCCTGACTTCTGCCCACAGCCTGACTTTTGCTAACTTTGCTTTATATTAGCAGGGCTTGACTACCACTTAAAATTCAGGTCTCAGGCCTCATACCGGGCCTCTGATCCAAGGTCTCTTGTCTCAGGCTTGCTTTCGACTACAATAGTGAATAATTTATTAGACAAATTTGGCTTTTTTTTTTTCTGTTCATAAGTTATCTGCAAACAGCTCACCATTTTCTTTAATTCATTCATTATTCAGAAGTATTTGTCAAAAAATTACAAGAATAATTCTTGTTTGTAAATTGTCACATAGTAAGTCATTCTACTAAAAAAATGAACTTCATTAGTTACTTTGGTTAGACTTGTCTTACATAAATGTCTAGTAGGAGCAAATTCCTACTGCAATTCAGAATATCCTGCCCCAGCTCCTTTGAGCTTCATGTTTGGGAACAGCTAATTTTAAATGCTATGGAAAAATGCAAGGGGGTCAGAGAAAAAAAGATGGTTTCTAAGATAGCTGGCTTATGACCTTTTAGTTGGTACCTTGAATTTCATACATAAGTTCTAATACAGGGTGCAGACTGGAAGTGCAATGATTTTGCTGGCACACCATGCCCAGAAGACAAGCTGCATTATGCACAGAGGTGGGCAAATAACGTGAAAATCTTTCCATTGATATACTCAACTAAAAAAATTGATGTTCTCTGGCTGTGTTCCTGTCACTTTTCTTCACTTTCTCTGGGTATTTTAGAGAGAAAGTTTACTAGAAATATTTTCAAACACAGTTATGGTTAGGTGAATATCAGAGAATATTTGTGGAAAGCAAATTTTGAACTTGTAAATATAAGGATTTGCATCAGAAACCTGTGAGTTACCTCATTCAACAGGGAAGATAAGCAGTATTAGGTGATCTATGTGCCAAACCACATTTGGAAAGATCTGTATTATGCTCCCTCTTGTCTAAGCATTTTACTAATTTCCAACATCAATATCCTAGCATTCAGGCTCTCTCTTCTATATCTCTGTCCTTTGATAGCTATGGTGTTATGTGGTAATTAATTCTTATTCTTGCCTTTTCTATACACCAAGGAAAATATGACCAAATACTGCACTGATAGATTAATTATACATTCTTGTAATAACAACAATAAAAAAGTGCAGCACAGATTGTCTCTTTCCATGTCACTCTAACAAGCTGTACATTTTCTACACTCCTTACCAAATTCTGTTACTGATCCATATAAGCTAAATCATAAGGTTGTCTTTAAAAGCCTCTTTTCTCCATCTGGAAAATACTATCAATTTGTATTGCATATTTATGGCAATATTCAGTGCTGTTCTCATATTTGCTATGTAGCCTCAAAAACAAGTGAATAAAAAAAATATCAAGAACAACAACACAGGCAAACTTACAAAAATTACTACAATATTCTGCCATAATGGTCCAAAACATGGCAGTATAATCATATTGCAATTTGGGGGCTGGAACTTCAGAATACAGCTGTCTATTTTATAAGGGTAGCCTACAATTTCTGAAACCCAGTTTCACAGGCAGTGGCAGAAGAGCCTCTGGTGGAAAAACAATGGACTGAGTAGGTTAGTGGCAGAAACTCTGGTCTTTCACTTCTGAAACACAAGCTTGAACTCAATTCTATTTTTATTTTTCAGTGGGCATTAGGTCGAAAGCAAAACTAATCAAGCAGCTGGGCACAGCATAGCACATGGCAGAGCAATGGAGTTATCAGCATCTATTCTTAGAGGGGAGGAAGACAGGGTGAAAGCTATAGGTTAAGGATTATTAGCACCTGCCTGTAGGGAAGCCATCACTCCTCTGAATTAAAAAATAACTTCAGATTTCAGTGTAGTAGCAAGTCTTCTATATTTCACCAGCACATATATTCAGGCTCTCCTCCCAATAGTGAAAGAGATGAAAGAAAATATTTTAAAATTGTTTTTGTTTCATACTATCCCTAATTGCTATTATATTAATTTTTCAAAAGTTTGCTACATAATTAACCTTAACCTTCAAAATTATCCTAGAATTTCTAAAGTTGTTGCATGTGTTGGTACTGGAAAAAACGTTAAATATAAAAACAATGCAAATTTTCACCAAAGACAATTGTTGCAGAAAGGTCAGCGTCATCTCTTGTTTTGATACTTTCAGAGCTTTTGCTTCAACAGCCTTCCAAAGCCTTTGTCATTTTCTCTGGCACCAAATCTCCCTGCCTTTTATTTTCTAGTCCACTGTCCTTCAGTGTCTCTTCCTATTCCACTGTGATGAACATGTCTTAAGTACACTTTCCCATAGCATAATGCTGAGTCCAATTTGAAGAAATGCTTCACTCTCTTGTTCAACTCAGGGTTTCATCTCAAGTTAAACAAGCGTTCTTGGTCATATGGAATTGGGCCTGCATTTGTTTTGAAAGAAATGATGCTTGCTAAATGCTGTTATCAATGTGCACTCTATCTATGCATCCTTCCCCTGAACCCTTGGAGGAAAGGGATAGCTCAGTGGTTTGAGCATTGACTCACTAAACCCAGGGTTGTGAATTCAGTCCTTGAGGGGGCCACTTAGGGATCTGGGGCAAAACCAGTACTTGGTCCTCCTAGTGAAAAATCACTTGTCTTTGGATTACACTCATTTTCTCCAGATCAGCAATTTTAAATGTAGCAAAAATATTTTACAAATTTGCTAGTAAGAGTAAAAACAAACTTTTTTGAACAAGGGTTTTACTTTTAGTTCCTTGCAAGACACAATAGTCATTATAAGCCTCTTTCAGGGTCCCTTCCAGTTCTATGAGATAGGTATATCTCTCCCTTACACACATTAAAAGAATTGGGAGAATAAGGTCAGAGACCAAAAGATGAATTGAACATGAACTGCTCTATTCATAAAGATTTTATATACAGCACTACCAATACAGAGTGTTCTCAGAATACAAAGTAGGAATACATTGTTCCTGGAGATGTGTGGGCCTTAATTAAGCAAAAATTTCCTCAAAGATAGGTGCTACACTTTGTAATAACAACAAATGACAATAACAACAATGCAATTCCAGGTGTATTGTTCAGCTCAAGGCCAAAAGTGATCTACAGCTGAAATGCCTCCATTACCCATAAAAATGATCATTTAAAAAAAAAAATCAACAGACTATGTATAAATAGTAAAATTCTCTTTTAAATAGCCTTTCAAGAACAAAAAAGTTCTGCAAGCCAGATGCTTGTTCCCAGCTAACAGACTCACAGCTTACAAAAAACTACCTTAGTTTGTGGGGAAAAGCAGGAAGAAAAAAAAGTTTCATTCTATTTTCTCTTTTGTTTGTTTCTTTTTTTAAAGAGAAAAATACACAAAGGGCTCTATATTTTTTCAATTTAATTCAACAGCAAAATGCCCTTGACTTCAGATGGAGCAGGCCCCAGTCATTTTAGAATCCATTGAGAGTCTAAAACCTGTTTCAGATTTCAGAAATCGAGGCCAGTTGGAGCTGCTTGGCTGCTCTAGCTATAATCGAGAGCTCTCTTCTCGGAACTTTATTTTAAAATAATAGTGGCTTGTTTTGCAAATGTTTAGAAATTGTGTTTTTGATAGCCAATCTTTGCTCCAGGTTTTACAATCTGTAGATTTTCAATATAATTCTATTAATAAAGATTTTATATACGGCACTACCATTTAAGAGAAAATAGGGGGGGAAATAACCAGAATTAAATTTTCCTTATAATTTCATGGCTTCATTAAAGAGGAGAATGAGTCAGTTTGACCCAGCTAAATGAATGATACATCAAGTTTCCTTTCTATGCCTCTGATGTTCAGGCAACTGCTGGGAATAAGTCACATGGCCAATGCGCATCTGGGATGGATCTGCCCTAATTACTGCCTTGCAGTAATCCATGCATTGAATGGAGAGTATAAATCAAGGAAGAACTGAGCTATGGATTTTTTTAAAATATCTTAAAATATTTCATTAGGGCTTGTTTTCACTGCAGCATTAGCTCCAGGACTAGCTCAAGTTTTGTTCCTCTCAACTCCTGTGCACACACAAAAATCTCTAGTTTGAGTTAAGTGGTCCTTTAAAATCAAACTAGCTGGACTGTCAGAAGCTGTGGGGTGAAGCTCAAGTGCTTCTGATGCTGTAGGTAGTAATGCAGCCGGGCACAGCTAATCTGTTCTGCTAATTAGCTTTCACTGGAAATTTAACAGTCTGCACTGGAAATTTTGCAGTGCAACATTTTTCCATTGAAAAGGCTGATTCATCAACAGCAAAATGTTTTGTGGAAAATGTTTATTTTGACAACATTTCATTTAGGAAAAAAGAATGGAACACCGTCTTCTGATAAAGCTGAAGGGTTCCATTTTCAACATTTTTAGAATGGAACTTTCAGTTTTCCATTTTGAAATGACTTTTTTGTTTCAATTATATTTTTTTGATATGATCTAAAACACTATAATATCACATTTTTTAAAAGTTGACAATGGCATGAAACATTTTAGATTTTATCCAAACAGAATGTTTCAATCAACACAAAACAAAATGTTTGCTGGAATTTTGTTTTGTGGGAAATTTCAATTTTTTTTGTTTTGTTTTTATTTGTTCTGTTTTGGAATGGAGAAAAATGAAATAACAGAATTTCCTGCACAATGGAAAATACAGTACCTGCCCAGCTCTACTGCTAATAGAATCACTCAGTGATGCCAATATAATCACACTGTGAAGCTTGAGTGCTGTTTTGCAGTCTAGCTATGACTCTGGTTGGGTAACTTGAGAGGAGTTGACTCAAGTGCAGATAACTTGAGCTAACACTGTAGTGAAGTCATACTCATAGTTCATAAAGAGGTTAGTGCTATATTCTGCCAAAGATGAGAACAAACTTCAAGAGTGACATCTTTGTGGTACCTCGGGCTGGTCAGAGATGAAAACTAGTGATGTATCCTCAGACTAAGGGTAGTGCAGTGTCTGGTTTTGCACATTGTCCTCCAGCAGACTGTGGCCTTGGAAGTTACTGTGTGGCCTGCCAGCCGCAAGATGAATGCAATGCAAGGGCCTGAAAAGCCACAAAAATAAAACCAAACAAAAACAGTTGATCAAACTCTTCTGATCCTCAAAAGGCATCTGGGCAAAAAGGTGGCTTTCTGGGAGTGGATGTGCAATGTGATGCATGCTTCTGTACTCAAGCAGCTGCTGTGGCATGGCAAAACTGGAGTCTTGGAAGAAACTCTAAGGCCTCACAACCGCATACTGAATGATTGATTAGTAACTAAGAATGTTATTCTGAATGATGGGGTTGACTTTAAAAAGCTGGAAAAAAAGCCCCAAATGAAAACATAATTGCATCCTTTACGACGACACCCAGCCTGACCAGAAAAGAGTGAGTCACAGCCTTATGAAGACAAGGGTCTCTCTATTTTTTGGCTTGGCATTATGGGAAAATAAATATTAGGGGAAACTGTACCAGATAGTCCGATCACAACTAAAATCTATAAATGGTTATTTGAAAACAAATAGAGAAAAAAAATGACCATCCTGTTAATTGCTGCAGCTATGAAACTTGCTATGAAATCTAAGATTAGGTGCTGACAATTAAGATCATACTAGATTACAATTCACAAAGGACCATTTAGTTATAATGAAACAATAAACTAAGGCTTTGGTTCATTTTGTCCCCTCTAATGAAAAACCTAATTGTGGCACAAATAAGAGGTGCTTGAAACACGTACTACATTATTTCTCTAATCATCAGCTTGAAAAAAACCCAATATTTTAATGATGCCCAAAATTTTGTAAGGTACCATCTGGCTTCAATCAAACTGTTCAGGATGCCTGGATGAATTATACTTTATGAATGTTGTGTGGGTGATTTTATTGATAGTTGTGTAGAATATGCAGAATTATTAATAGTGTGTAGGATCTCAATTCAGTTATATTTGGGTGCTATAAATTATAATATAGCACTCGAGTCAGCAAAACCTGAAAGCTCTGTGGTTTTGGCCATTGCAGTTCCATAGGATTCCAGTACAGCTCAATTTCCACCAACCCTAATTCTGAGTTAGTCAACAGAATTGTTGCCTTTCCTTGGCTGCAGGATACCACTTCTGAAAGCGTGTATAGCATGCTTTTCCCCTTCAGTATACACACCATACATGGAGTGGCATGCAGTCCACAGTCAGGATATTCTAATGGATTCAACTGAGCCCATGCTGAGTGTGGTAGGAGAGCTGAAGTTGATTGACAGCTACCCTGAGGCTGAGGAGCCACAGAGACTATGGGAACATTGTAAACATTTTAAAAAAGAAAAATACTTAGAAGAAAGCATGTCATTTTGTTTCCACATTGACGGACCCAATAAAGGTTGGACATCAGGTCATTAAAAATATATAGAGTGTTTGCTAGCTGGACATACGTATCTAGATGCTGGAATAACTCTAATAGAAATTAATAATGTTTGGTTGGATTAAATAATCTGTGAAGAAAAATATGGTGGAGAGACTCCTTTATATAAAAACATGATCATCATCTAACATGTTTGCCCTGTGGAAACAAAATCTTCAGTGTGTCTGGGATTCAAACACACACTTCAAAATAGAAGAAGTGGTTTTTATACATCAATGAAGGAACCTCAATGGCTAAGATGGAGTTGGGGGGAGTCAGTCACGGGACACCTAGTCTTTCATCTTTAGGTCACTAGTTCAAATTCAGCTCAAATCAATAGCAGCTAAAAGTAATTAGGATGGCGCTTTTGTGGCCTAGATGAAATGACTTACTGGTTTTCACATCACAAAAACCATCCCCACAACTGGAATTTTTGTTAAGATTCTTTTGTTAGGGGTTAATCAGGCCACCCCCACAGCTGTTCTGTGTCAGCACTGAAGCTCACAAGCCAACTACACAGGGAAGCTTGCACTGACAGTGCCTGTACTGAACCTGTTATGTGGATAAAAAGAACACTGTGGCATCCAGGGCTTTTAATATAGGTCCTGTCACAAGTACTAAAGTGATTCCAATTCTTTCTCTCTCTCTCTCTCTCTCTCACACACACACACACACACACACACAGCACCCCTCAGATTTCCCCCCCTACAGGGAAGTGATAACTTCTGCCTTTCAAAAGTATAGCCTTTTGATAAGAATTTTTAAAATACAGGTACCTTGTTATAGACTAGATAATTGACTGAACTAGGCCCTGGAGTAATTGTGCATATTGGAAACTTTGGTTGAATAAGTAACTGCCCTTCCCCCACCCTCATGTTACACTTCAAGGCTACGGTACCTAAAGTCATATTTTATCCTCAAATCTCATTATGCTGGGCCATACGTGAGACTATGCAGCAGGAGATAGAGGCTTTCTCTATCATAAAAAAAAGAAATCCTAAGATTCTTATTTCTGGAGTTCCCTTGCAAAAGTTTGATTAGCTGCCATTTGTTTGATTTACCGTTTCCTTCTTCCTTTGTGCATCACAATCACATTGAAAAATTGCAGCCCCATCTGCACCCTGGAAAACATGCTGTGGGCAGCAAGAGACAGATATAAGGGACTAGCAGAGTTAGACTTATCTAGGGTAAGCAGAATTTTTTTCTGTCACCTGCACACTGAAGACAGGTGCGGGTGAAGCTATGTGAGGATATACAGCTAAGCTAGACTTTGTCTATTTTCTCTTACATCCCCATTTAATTGAAAGATCCAGTATCTTTCCTTAGGTCATTATATAAATCAATTCACAGTTGTTAAATTGATCTTATTTCAGAGAGAGCTGTCTGGAGATATTTGTGTCAGGATTTAGTGACCTCCTCCTACCTGAGTCATTTACTCCAAGATGAGGTGAACTCAGCTTCAGCAGACCAGAAGTAGTAACTGAAAAAGTAAAACCCAGGAGGACAAATTCATATGGTATTGACATTGGAAAAGCAAGCAATTAACTAATTATTAGAAGGAGCTTTTCCATTTTATTTAGAGCAAACAGAAATAAGCCAGACTGTTAATCATTCTATATTCATTGTTAAAGGGTGTGCTGAGTGTCTGGTATTTAGCCTGGTTTATGTCTTTCCAATCTTAGTCTTTATTTTTTGTTTTTGTAGGCTACTGTAGCTGCCACAGAGTTAGAGATATGTTACATAATAAGACAAATGCAATAAACAACAATTAAACATCTGTGTGATGAAAGGCATTTGGAGTTAAATCCCAAATTTCAAAAGTGTGCACTGCTTTTGGGCACCCCAGTTTTTGGCTCTCTCTACACCTATGGCAGCATGTAGAATACACAGAGCCGGTATGCCGTGCTGGACTGGACTGGCTTCTTCGGCGGTGATTTAAAGGGCCCAGGGCTCCAGCCACTGCAGGGAGCCCCGGGCCCTTTAAATCACCGCTGGAGCTCCGGCAGCTGGGCTCGGGTGGGGATTTAAAAGGCCCGGAGCTCCGGTCCCTGCAGGGAGCCCTGGGCCCTTTAAAACACTACCCAAGCCCTGCTATCGGAGCTCCGGCAGTGCTTTAAAGGGCCCGGGGCTCCCCGCAGCGGCCAGAGCCTTGGGCTTTTTCAATCACCACCGGAGCCCTGCCGCCACTACCCAAGTGGTGGCAGGACTCCGGAGGCAATTTAAAGGGCCCAGGGCTCCCCGCAGTGGCAGGAACACCGGGCCCTTTAAATCCCCGCCGGAGCCCAGCTGGGGTAGTGGCGGCAGGGCTCCCGCGGTGATTTAAAGGGCCCAGAGCCCCGGGCCCTTTAATTCGGCCCTGAGACCCAGGGCTCCCAGCCGCCTCTGCAGCTGGTAGCTCTGGGGTGATTTTAAATCTTGAAAGGCCCCACCTCTTCCAGCTGAGGCCACATCTCTTCTACCTGAGTCCATGCCTCTTCTGGCTGAGGCCACGCCCTACTCAGGACTCCGGCGTACTGGTAAATCCTTTAAATTACTTTCACCTCTGAGAATACATGCATCCCCCCCAGTACTGGTATAAATAGTGTAGATAGAGAGGCACTGCTTAAGGAAGTAAAGTAAAAATACACCAAAACCTTAGGGTATATCCCTACACAGCTCTCGTCATGTCCAAGCAGTGTCTCCCACTTCTACACTGCTAATTTCAGTAGCATATCATCCTGCTGTCTCCTTGCTGCTGGAGTCATTCCCTATGCAGAGAAAGGGTTGAGCAACAGGGAAAGGCTCTGGCAATGGGAAGGTGGTGAGGAAAGGCTCCCACTATGTGGAAAAGCTCCAGCAGGGGGAGGCAGTGGAGAGGCAGCTTTTCTTTCCTGCCAGAGACGTTTACTGCCAAGTGTAGCCACACATTGCAGTAGAGATGCAGCCTGCTTTTCACTGTGGTGTGCAGCTACATGTACCCTACATCAATGTTTCTCAAATGCGGCCACCATGGCTGCATGCAGCCACCAGCGGCTTTTTGTGTGGCCATGACAGCCTTCTGGGCAGTAAAGGGGAGGGAGGGAGGTAAAGCATCGCCCTCTCCCTCTCCTGTCTTGTTGATCCTGGATGTGCCACTCTACACCGCCTCTGGAGAGGAATTGTGATTGGGTTCACTCACCAAGTGGGCTGGCACCTCCTGCTGGCCATCTTGGCATTAGCTCTGCAGGTCAGTACGCCTACTCCCTGTGGTGCCTCACTTACCATCACATCTGCTTTCTGACCCATGTCACTCCAGGGAACACAGCATTCTCTTCATGACATGGCGCTCCGGCTGTTTCACCATCTGTGCTCCCTCTTTCTGGGGTTTAGCATAGCCGTCCAACTGTCCATCCATTTCCACAGTGATGAATAGGGTGGGGGAGCAGGGCCCACCCACTATTCTGGGTCCCAACCCAGTGACCCTATAGATAGCATCCTCTTGCTGTAACTCTAACTTCTCACCATGCTGCTGTGTCTCCCTGGGCCACTTCTCCACAGTCCCAGCACCTTCTTCCCCCTTGCCTCAGGGCATGTAACTACCCAGTCCCAGCAGCCAGCCAGGAGCTCCCCCTTGCTTCCCTGGTCCCGGCCAGCAGTCGCTCTGTCCAAGGTGTTACAGGTCTCTCGGCCTACTAAACACAGTCTTCACTTTTTGAGCTCCCAGCATCAACTGACCCTCCTCTGCTCTGCAGCTCCTCTTATCTGAGCCTGATGGGCCAAGACTGGTTACTCCCTGCAACTCTTCCCTGATTGGCTGTGCCTCATGCAGCCTCCCTGGGCCACACAGAGGACTCACCTCCACCTCCCGAGGTTAACCCTTTCTATTCCTGTGTGGGGTAGACACCCCATCACAGGGATATAGAAAGTAAAGTTTAGTTTAATTTAGTTAATTAATATAAAGTTTTAGCCATAAGCCATTGAGGATAAACACAATAAATACACATTTTAAATCAACACATGTCCAAAAATAGATGCAAATATTAAAAACGCAAAGAGAGCAAAGTAAAAGAGGGTGACATGATAAAAGAAGAAAGAAAATAGATTATATTCTGTTCTTCCATCTCCTCCTCTTTATTATGGAAAGATGGCCATCCCAGCCCAATCTAACTGGGTTTCCTGGGGAGCAGCCAGTTAGCAACTCTCTTCTCTGGTGCAGAGCCTGATAATTTGGCTGTTCCAAAATGTAAAAACACTCTGGGGCTCTCTCACAATTTGTTTTCTATAGATTTCATAGCATCCTAATGGCCAGAACATGAGAGGTGGCTCCCCTTCCTTATTCTTTTTTGATGAATTTTGGAGTTAGATGTCAAATATTTCAAGTGGGTTAAACATTTTCAAGCCTTCCAAAAGGGATTTGGTTTGAAAAACTAATGAAGGTTTGGGCTGGTTCCGCTATAACTAATCCAGTTTGCCCACCCTTTCTCCACACACCAATAATTCAGAAAAGGCCACAACACATTGTAGAAGAAATGGAATTTCTATTTTTAATATTCATATCTCAGCCATCATATTTATCTCTTGGATGTGATTACTTAATTTTGATTCGTTTTGAAATACAAACCCAAAATGTAAGTAGACCAAATCTAATTGATAGCTTTTTTGATTGCTCATCCTTTCCAATTAGCAATGGTCCTTTATTTGATTTTAAACAAATCTCTTTTGGAGAAAGAGAGTGATAAATTAAAAGGAAAACATACACTGCATCCTCTTTGCATTTATTACTCTCCAAAGAATCCTCAGTTCTACTCCCCTATATGAAGTCTGCTGTAAAGTCTATGTTGAATATAAGTCTGCACTGTGCTATATTTATTCTACAAAGAGATCATTGACTTTTAGGACTCTGACCTTGGGATCAATCATCTTGGGCACATTTTCCTGTTCCAAATTGCTTTCAATGCACATCTTTGTTCTTACTTAAACTGTGTCCATATAGTGTACTATTACTTATATAACAAGGTTTGGGTGAGGAGGATTGTAAAATGGGACCCTAACCAACCCTAAGTTATCTCAGTGGGATGAGAAGCAACCTGTCTCTCACCACCCTTGGCATTACCCAGAGGAACAGATCAGGCATGGTTCCCCACTTGTCAGGGGTGAGACATTAGTAACTCCAAGGGACTTCCTTCTCCCCTCCTCCTGATCTACCTAGCAAAGGCCACACCAGCAGGGCCTTACCTACTGGGTCCCCAGAACACTCTGGGATATAAAGCTTCAACCCAATCAACCTCCCTCTTGAGGTATGTCACAGTTGCTCATGAGACCCTTGGACTCAGCCTGAACACTGGAGACTATGGTGAGGGAGCTTCCAAATCTCCACACCCTCTCATCATGGTACCTCTTTCCCAGTTGCTCCCATTACCTGCATTAGGTTTATTTGTGAGGTGGAATGCTCCCAATCGGTTACAAGTAAAATACCCCTAACTGGGGTAGTGGCTGTGATGCTGGCAGACCAGGTACCAGAGCATGTCAAAGCTCCAGGCCTCACTGAACAAATGAATACATGGAAGCCAAGCCATTTCATATAGATCAATGTGATTGTTAAATGTATAAGAATGTATTTGGTGTTTAAACTTTAAGGAAACTAATGGGATGTTACATGTATTGTGTTCACTTATCTGTATCCTATTGTAATGTAATATCAAACATTTGCATTGTATACACCCCTGTAACTAACTCACCCATCAAATGAGAAAGAAGCCTTGTGTAATGCAAATGAAGAACTTTAACAATACTAATTTTTGTGCATTTGAAGGCAAGTGGTTATTGTGTGTGATGATCAGAGATCAAATACTCTAAAATGTGCTCCTCTCTCTCCACCAAACAAAGAATGAGCCCACATGGGTGGTGAGCCTGTCAGCTTGTTTTCTGTGAGAAGAAGCTATAAGTATGGACTCAGGGGAAGATCTTTCATCTCTGGACTGTTTGAATTCTGACAGGGCAGAATAACTGAATGAGAAGACTGAGCTCCCCAGAGCTATTCTGGGTAGTCTTGAGAGACTTTTGGGAAACTGTAGATTACTACATCATTGCTAACATTTGGAATTATAGACCTGTACATATATTTTACCTGCTTTAACCTCTAAATAACTCATTTATTTTTCTTAGCTAAAAAGCCTTTAATTAGTTTACCCTAGAGTGGGCTACCAGCACAGTTTTTGGTGAGATCTAGGATATAACTCAAACTGGGTGAGTGACTGATCTCTTGGGACAAGGAGTAACCTGGAATATTTGTGATTTTTGGTGGAAGTGACCATTTATCACATAGTCCAGCTTGCCTGGGTGGCAAGATAGACAATCTAAGGGGACTATCTGGGACTCCATTATATGACTATTATAATAGTTAGTGAGTTTGCATTTGGTATTGGATTGATGAAATCTAAGTATAGAACATACCACCAGTTGGGGTGTCTGCTCTGCTTTTGACAGTCTGCTCTGAAGTAAGCTGCCACAGTTGTAGCCACTCCAGACAGGTCACTAGATGTTATTCTACATTGGATTTAGTGAATGAAGATGTCCCACCTCTCAAAAGAGTGAATGCACCAGCTGAGAACTTTCCTTTGTCTGGAAAAGTGTTTTGCCTTTGTCTGGTTACAGTCTCCAAAACGTATCAGAGAATATCCATAATTTCACCTACAGTGTTTATACATACATTTCACAATGATATTATTGACTAGTGTGTT
This sequence comes from Trachemys scripta elegans, assembly GCF_013100865.1. NCBI lineage: Eukaryota > Metazoa > Chordata > Testudines > Emydidae > Trachemys > Trachemys scripta. The sequence goes on along the minus strand of NC_048303.1, from coordinate 62,628,324 downwards.
AGTTTTCAAACGATACCCCATAAGGCATATTTTGTACAAATATGGTTGCAATAATGTGCAAGGTGTGAATATAGGGGCACTGAGGATCACCCACATATCTGTGTTAGTAGTACCATGCTCATGCACTCAGCTGAACACAAGAACTGCATGAGGTTAGTGCTGATAACATTTAGTTAACACAGCGATAAATATACTGGAAGCTAGGCCTGGCCCTTCTTTACTATAATAAGGATTCAATCAATGTTTGTGTGTGTAAAATTCCCTAGTGTAGACAAGACCACGTACACAACACATACCGAACATCTTGTAACTGGAAGATAGCTGAGGGATGTAACAATGAACTGATGCCCTATTCATGGGGAAAGGGTAAACGAACACTAAAAAAATCACTACAGACCCAGAAACACTGTATTTAATACATACCTGAAATTACCTCTAGGGAACAATATTGTATTTTATATGAACAGTACAGAATGCTACTATAAATGAACTCTTAATGTTATACATTCATCAAAAAAGTTCCCACAAAAAGATTGAATAATATGAAACCAATTCTTGGACAGGATGTCCCTCAGAGTATATCACCTTATGTGTTCTTATAGCACCTAACAGTCTGGAAATTTTTAGGTGCCACTCTAATAGCAATATTTAATAATAAATATGAAAAGCTAACTCTTATCCTCTGTTACACTATGCAATCTCATTGAAGTCAATAGAGTTTCATAGAAGTAATTGGGTGCTTTAAATGTAGATATCAAAAATAAAAATAGGGCAATTTTTAATAACATTTTATGGAAAAATATGGCTCATTATAACTGAAATGATAGTGAATAGCACTTGGGAGTAACCTGCAATATGCAAGAACTAAAAAAATGTGTTACGGTATTACACAAGAGCACAATACTAATTAAAATAGTTACTAATATTAAAGATTATGAGATCACAGAATCATAGAAATATAGGGCTGGAAGGGACCTCGAGAGGTCTAGTCCATTCTCCTATACTGAGGCAAGTCCAGAAGAAATGTTTAATATAGATAGTTGACTGTTTTATAATTTTTATAACAGATTGAAACTATTTAATAATACAGCTGCCATACATGTTGTTTTAGAAGGAGCAATAAATATTAGTGTTGGTTCAAGACAACGTCTGATCATATACTTTTAACCAAAAGAAGAGTGTGTACCTTAATACAACATCTGGCATCTAGGCATATAATTCTTAATAGTAAGGCAGTCCTAACTGATTGTTTATATGGTATAGAAAATATGGATGCACAACCTAGTGACTACAGCCATATGCACTATGATTTTTTTCATCCCTCAGAAACTATCACTAGCAGGTTCAGGCTGGTGAATATCTTCATGGGAGACTTCCAGGAAGTGATGTTGGTACCTGATATGATATATTCCTCCCTTCTGAGTCAATATTAATATCCCATCCTGGTGCTGGAGACATGGTGTTATTCAAGATACTGTCTTTTAACTGAGCTTTAAAACAGATCCTGACGACTTCTGATGTTTGCAATAGCCTGGCACACTTTTCATAAGAGTAGCAGTGATGAGTCCAGATGTTCTAGCTAAAAATAAATGCCAAATAGCTGTATACTATAGTTTTGGTTGAAGATGTCAGTTAATCACTTCTCTAACTGTAATATTTCTGTAATAGTGCCAGTAGCATCTCTGCTGTATTCCTCTCCATAGGAATCAAAGTCAAGAGAAAAAAAATGGGTGAAGTGATCCTGTTATTCCATGCAAAGAAACTAAAGTTGCAAAATCACTAGAAGTGAGAACCCTAATCCTTGACCCCAAACCTTGGTCTGATGAATTAAAATATTGTCTTTACTTTATATTCTGTTTTAATTACAGCACAATACCAACAGACTTCAGATTGGGATTTTTAAGTCTCATGGATATCTACAAAATGAGTCAAGTTTGAAGAATGTTGGTTCATAGAATCATAGAATCATAGAATATCAGGGTTGGAAGGGACCTCAAGAGGTCATCTAGTCCAACCCCCTGCTCAAAGCAGGACCAATTCCCAACTAAATCATCCCAGCCAGGGCTTTGTCAAGCCGGGCCTTAAAAACCTCCAAGGAAGGAGACTCCACCACCTCCCTAGGTAACGCATTCCAGTGTTTCACCACCCTCCTAGTGAAATAGTTTTTCCTGATATCCAACCTGAACTTCCCCCATTGCAACTTGAGACCATTGCTCCTTGTTCTGTCATCTGCCACCACTGAGAACAGCCAAGCTCCATCCTCTTTGTAACCCCCCTTCAGGTAGTTGAAGGCTGCTATCAAATCCCCCCTCATTCTTCTCTTCTGGAGACTAAACAATCCCAGTTCCCTCAGCCTCTCCTCATAAGTCATGTGTTCCAGACCCCTAATCATTTTTGTTGCCCTCCGTTGGACTCTTTCCAATTTTTCCACATCCTTCTTGTAGTATGGGGCCCAAAACTGGACACAGTATTCCAGATGAGGCCTCACCAATGTCGAATAAAGGGGAACGATCACGTTCCTTGATCTGCTGGCAATGCCCCTACTGCTGGCAATGCCCTAACAATGGTGTTGCACAAGTGCTTCTGCAATTTGAGCTTTATTATTAATTCTGCTGATGATGTGTGGACCAGAAAATAACAGAGTTCACTGTCTGAGTTCTGTTGGTTCTGCTGGGTTCTTCACTAAAGTAAGCTAATTCTGGGATCCAGCTTTGCTGTAATCAGTTATCTCAGGAAGGGCAAAGGCAGGAGTAATGCAAAAGTGGTTTCAAGCCACAAAGGTTCCTGAGTACTATGCTCTTCCTCCAGCTCTTTAGAATCCTTTAGAGTGAAAGAAACTATAAAAATGTAAGATATTACTTAGACCTTAGTTCCTCCTGTGCCACAGACAGTGGCCCATCCAGTTCGTCCATTGCTGATGGGTGTTTGGTAGATGTGGTGAAGCCAGCACATTCCCAGGTGAAGCCAGCACATTCAATATCCTCTGTCTTGTGTTTTGCCAGTTCTTCCTTAGCCTTCCTCGCTTTATCTTTCCTCCCTTGGGTACCCAATTCAATGCTTGCTTGGCATGTCTTCCGTCTTCCATACAGCATACACATCCCAATCACCTGAACCTTCCTTCTTCGATGATATTTTCTCAGTCAGTTACCTTACTCTTACTTTTGTTATTTTGTCTTTACATAACATGTACATCTTTCTCAGTCATCTGAGATAGGCAGCCTCCAATCTTTTAGTTACCCACTGTCATTGGCCAAGCCTCTGCTCCACAAAGAAGTGTGCTCAATACAATCACATGGTATAATCTGACCTCACCTAGGCCTGTATCCGATTTTACTATGCATCTACTTCCATCATATAAAATCCTTATTATGTTGTCCAGCTTGTCTTGCATGCCACAGTTTCTAGAAATATCCCACAGGGTCGCTCTGTGGACACTATCAAACACTTTCATAAAGTTGATAAAATTGATTAAGACGGGATTTTTCCAAGCAGTAGATTTTTTGATAATCTCTCAAAGAGTGAATATCCATTCACAACTTGATCTACCTGGACAGAACCCAGCCTATTATTTTGTAATATATCATCCATCGCCCTCTTCATTCTATTCAGAATAATGGTAGCCAGTACTTTTCTTGGGATTGATAGCAGTACAATACCTCACCAGTTCATGCACTGAGTCATATCACTTCTTTTTTTGGCAATGCCATGGGTACAATCTTTTTTGCCTTCAGAGCTTTCTGATTGTCAGTTGCTGTTCCAGTTATTATCCATGCAACTTTCTTCCACTGTCTTCAGAGGTCCATTATTTCCTCTATTATCTTGAATACTGCGTTCTTTCAGTTTGACCACCTAGCTTCCAGCCTGGTCCTGTCAAACACTGCAATGGTTGCAAAATGCAATTTGGAATTTGATCTGTGTTCTTTTGCCCTTGGACTTCTTTATTTCTATGACACTCTTTTTGACCGTTGTGATCCTTTTGAGTTTAAGTTGTAATGTGGTCACTAAAATATAATGATCTGAGCCCGCATCTACTCCTCTGTTGACTCTGACATCCCTCAAAGAAGATGCTCATCTCTTAGATATAAATTCAGGATCTATCTGGTTGATAGTTGCATTGTCTGGTGAGCTCCATGTGAAATTGTGAATCCTTTTACTGCCAGAAGAGACTGCCTCCTATCCTCTGCTGCTTTGCCCAGGAATCCTTCCCAGCAAGTAGAGTTGTTGCCAATTTCTGTGTTGAAGTAGCCTATCATCAACTTTATGTCATGGTTAGGCACATCATCCAGAACTTGCTGCACTGGCTCACAGAATGTATCCATTTCATTGTCACCTGCTGCTTTTGTTTATGCATATACTTTGATTATTGCACACTTGGCATGTCTTATTTCACATCCTGGCTGTTATTATTCTGTCATTCACTGGGTCCCAATCCAGCAGTGTCTTCATTGTAATGTTATCCATCATAATTCCTACACCTCTTTCATGTGTTCCTCCTCCTGAGTATAAGTGTGTTCCACCATCAGAAACCATCTTGCTACTCCCTATGCATGTCATCTCTCTAATGTCAAGTATGTTCAGAGGTATTTTTTCATGTCTTATGTAACCTGTGCCAGTTTTCCCATATTGCACATGTGCCTACTCTTGTTTCAGATTTGGTCACCAGGATTTGGGTTTTGAGATCTCAACTTCCTAATTGTCTTTTGAGCTCTATCTGCACCTACCATTCTCAAGTTGTGGTTTAACTGAACTGTAAATGTTGCAGGATGTTTTTATCTGAGTGGGTCTCAAACCCAACTGCAGCACTGTCCACTTTTATCTGGTATTGGGACCGGCACTGTTGCTAACAGTGGTAAAGTTGTAAGATATTATCATTATTATTTTGTGATTCAGATCTTTTTAGATAACTGGGCCATTAAATGGAAAACACATTTTAATACAGCCAAATGTAAAATAATAAGCCTGAGTGCAATGAACCAAAGGAGAGAGAACATTATGTTTTCCCTGGAATAGTCATGCAATATACTGACTGGGAAAGGGCTTTGCAGGTTACTGTCTAAATGTGCTTGAAGCCATTAGAGCAGTGTAAGACTGCAGTAAAATCAGCAAATTGGGTAGCCAACTACATCATTAGAGATCTTGCAAATCAAAATATTGTTATTCCACACCATCTAAACTTCATCAAAAGGACTGTGTTCAGTTTTGGTCACCTTGGAAGGAAAATTGTTGCTATTTTACAGGAGAAGGTTGAATGTAGGACACCAAGGATGTTTCCAGATTTTAAGAGTGTCTAAGAGAGCTACTATGAAGGAACTAATTCTCTGTGATGAAAATATGCCTTTAGGGTGTCAGAACAGAAATAAAGTAATCACAATGTATGAAGGAGTTAGCTGTTGTAGAAAACCAGATGATTATGGTTTTAAAGACACACTCTAAATATTAGGAATCAATAGTAATATTAATCAATAGTCTTGAACATCCTCTCATTTACACCAGTATAAATAGGGTATCTCTACTGAAGCCTCTGGAGTTACAAGTTTGATTTAAAAGAATTCAGAATGAAGCTCAACTGAGTTACACTTGTGTAAAACTGGCAAGAGAAGTGTTGGATCCTATACATTCAGGCAGAACTGGATAAAACAGCAACTGGAACAACTCATATGATAGCTATATATCTATCTGAAAAGAAAATTGAAAGGGGCATAATAAATCTGAAAAGTAGCATGGAGAAACATGTAAAGGAAACAGGTGTTTAGTACTATATGGGCTTTCCTTTTCTAGCAGTTTGTTCCACTATTTGCTGTCTCATCATCCACTATTCATGGATGTAAGTTCATTACAATATTACAAGTGAGACTATTATCATAGTCATATGTCCTTAATGTAATTTAAGACAGTATATTAAAAAAACAGCCTTTAACTAGGTCTAATGGGCCCATATTCATTCACCACTCCATGAGCTAGCTTATATAATAATCAGGCAGTGTCAACAACAACTCAGAGCTTTATCTTTCACAATCTTTTTGCTAGTAGTGTGCCCTGATTCTGATCCTACTTACCCCAATGTAGCAGTTACACTAATAAAATCTTCTTGTGTAATTCTTAGTGATGGGTTAACCTCAGAAAGTTATCACTTACAAGACTGTACCTTTATACTAATAGCAATAAGAACGTGAGAACATAAGAATGGCCATACCGGGTCAGACCAAAGGTCCATCTAGCCCAGTATCCTGTCTACCGACAGTGGCCAATGCCAGGTGCCCCAGAGGGAGTGGACCTAACAGGCAATGATCAAATGATCTCTCTCCTGCCATCCATCTCCATCCTCTGACAAACAGAGGTTAGGGACACCATTCCTTACCCGTCCTGGCTAATAGCCATTAATGGATTTATCCAGTTCTCTTTTAAACTCTGTTTTAGTCCTAGCCTTCACAACCTCCTCAGATAAGGAGTTCCACAAGTTGACTGTGCGCTGCGTGAAGAAGAACTTCCTTGTATTTGTTTTAAACCTGCTGCCTATTAATTTCATTTGGTGACCCCTAGTTCTTGTATTATGGGAATAAGTAAATAACTTTTCTTTATCCACTTTCTCCACATCACTCATGATTTTATATACCTCTATCATATCCCCACTTAGTCTCCTCTTTTCCAAGCTGAAAAGTCCTAGCCTCTTTAATCTCTCCTCATATGGGACCCTTCCAAACCCCTAATCATTTTAGTTGCCCTTTTCTGAACCTTTTCTAGTGCCAGTATATCTTTTTTGAGATTGAGGAGACCACATCTGTACGCAGTATTCGAGTTGTGGGCATACCATCAATTTATATAAGGACAATAATATATTCTCCGTCTTATTCTCTATCCCCTTTTTAATGATCCCTATCATCCTGTTTGCTTTTTTTGACCGCCTCTGCACACTGCATGGACATCTTCAGAGAACTATCCACGATGACTCCAAGATCTTTTTCCTGACATGTTGTAGCTAAATTAGCCCCAATCATATTGTATCTATAGTTGGGGTTATTTTTTCCAACGTACATTACTTTACATTTATCCACATTAAATTTCATTTGCCATTTTGTTGCCCAATCGCTTAGTTTTGTGAGATCTTTTTGAAGTTCGTCACAGTCTGCTTTGGTCTTAACTATCTTGAGCAGTTTAGTATCATCTGCAAACTTTGCCACCTCACTGTTTACCCTTTTTGCCAGATCATTAATAAATAAGTTGAATAGGATTGGTCCGAGGACTGACCCTTGTGGAACATCACTAGTTACTCCTCTCCATTCTGAGAATTAATTCCTACCCTTTGTTCCCGGTCTTTTAACCAGTTCTCAATTCATGAAAGGACCTTCCCTTTTATCCCATGACAGCTTAATTTACGTAAGAGCCTTTGGTGAGGGACCTTGTCAAAGGCTTTCTGGAAATCTAAGTACACTATGTCCACTGGATCCCCCTTGTCCACATGTTTGTTGACCCCCTCAAAGAACTCTAATAGATTAGTAAGACACAATTTCCCTTTACAGAAACCATGTTGACTATTGCTCAGCAGTTTGTTTTTCTATGTGTCTGACAATTTTATTCTTAACTATTGTTTTGACTTTAACGGTACCGACGTTAGACTTACCGGTCTGTAATTGCCGGGATCACCTCTAGAGCCCTTTTTAAATATTGGCGTTACATTAGCTAACTTCCAGTCATTGGGTACAGAAGCTGATTTAAAGGACAGGTTACAAACCTTAGTTAGTAGTTCCACAACTTCACATTTGAGTTGTTTCAGAACTCTTGGGTGAATGCCATCTGGTCCCGGTGACTTGTTAATGTTAAGTTTATCAATTAATTCCAAAACCTCCTCTAGTGACACTTCAATCTGTGACAATTCCTCAGATTTGTCACCTACAAAAGCCAGCTCAGGTTTGGGAATCTCCCTAACATGCTCAGCCGTGAAGACTGAAGGAAAGAATCCATTTACTTTCTCCGCAATGACTTTATCATCTTTAAGCGCTCCTTTTGTATCTCGATCATCAAGGGGCCCCACTGGTTGTTTAGCAGGCTTCCTGCTTCTGATGTACTTAAAAAACATTTTGTTATTACCTCTGGAGTTTTTGGCTAGCCGTTCTTCAAACTCCTCTTTGGCTTTTCTCATTACATTCTTGCACTTAATTTGGCAGTGTTTATGCTCCTTTCTATTTGCCTCACTAGGATTTGACTTCCACTTTTTAAAGGAAGTCTTTTTATCTCTCACTGCTTCTTTTAGATGGTTGTTAAGCCACGGTGGCTCTTTTTAAGTTCTTTTACTGTGTTTCTTAATTTGGGGTATACATTGAAGTTGGGTCTCTAATATGGCGTCTTTAAAAAGCGCCCATGCAGCTTGCAGGGATTTCACTTTAGTCACTGTACTTTTTAACTTCTGTTTAACTAACCCCCTCATTTTTACATAGTTCCCCCTTTTGAAATTAAATGCCACCTGGGCTGTTGAGATGTTCTTCCCACCACAGGGATGTTGAATGCTATTGTATTATGGTCACTATTTCCAAGCGGTCCTGTTATAGTTACCTCTTGGACCAGCTCCTGCGCTCCACTCAGGACTAAATCGAGAGTTGCCTTTCCCCTTGTGGGTTCCCGTACCAGCTGCTCCATGAAGCAGTCATTTAAAGTATTGAGAAATTTTATCTCTGCATTTCATCCTGATGTGAAATGTTCCCAGTCAATATGGGGATAATTGAAATCCCCCACTATTATTGGGTTCTTAATTTTGATAGCCTCTCTAATTTCCCTTAGCATTTCATCATCACTATCACTGTCCTGGTCAGGTATCAGGGGGTAGCCGTGTTAGTCTGTATCTACAAAAACAACAAGGAGTCTGGTGGCACCTTAAAGACTAACAGATTTATTTGGGCATAAGCTTTCGTGAGTAAAAACCTCACTTCTTCGGATGCATAGAGTGAAAGTTACAGATGCAGGCATTATATACTGACACATGGAGAGCAGGGAGTTACTTCGCAAGTGGAGAACCAGTGTTGACAGGGCCAATTCAATCAGGGTGGATGTAGTCCACTCCCAATAGTAGATGAGGAGGTGTCAATTCCAGGAGAGGAAAAGCTGCTTCTGTAATGAGCCAGCCACTCCCAGTCCCTATTCATGGTGTTGAATTTGCAAATGAATTTTAGTTCTGCTGTTTCTCTTTGAAGTCTGTTTCTGAAGTTTTTTTGTTCAATGATAGTGACTTTTAAATCTGTAATAGAATGACCAGGGAGATTGAAGTGTTCACTTACTGGCTTATGTATGTTACCATTCCTGATGTCCGATTTGTGTCCATTTATTCTTTTGCGGTGGGACTGTCCAGTTTGGCCAATGTACATGGCAGAGGGGCATTGCTGGCACATGATGGCATATATGACATTAGTGGATGTGCAGGTGAATGAGCCCTTGATGGTGTGGCTGATGTGGTTGGGTCCTCTGATGCTGTTGCCAGAGTAGATATGGGGACAGAGCAGGCAACGAGGTTTGCTACAGGGATAGGTTCCTGGGTTGGTGTTTCTGTGGTGTGGTGTGTAGTTGCTGGTGAGTATTTGCTTCAGGTTGGGGGGTTGTTTGTTGAGACAAACACCTACAAGATCTTTATCAAGCATTTGTAAAACTACAATACCCACCTGGGGAAGTGAGGAAACAGATTGACAGAGCAAGACGGGTACCCAGAAATCACCTAGTACAGGACAGGCCCAACAAGGACAATAACAGAACACCACTGGCCATCACATACAGCCCCCAGCTAAAACCTCTCCAGCGCATTATCCACGATCTACAACCTATCCGGGAAAATGATCCCTCACTCTCACAGTCCTTGGGAGGCAGGCCAGTCCTCGCTTACAGACAACCCCCCAACCTGAAGCAAATACTCACCAGGAACTACACACCACACCACAGAAACACCAACCCAGGAACCTATCCCTGTAGCAAACCTCGTTGCCTGCTCTGTCCCCATATCTACTCTGGCAACAGCATCAGAGGACCCAACCACATCAGCCACACCATCAAGGGCTCATTCACCTGCACATCCACTAATGTCATATATGCCATCATGTGCCAGCAATGCCCCTCTGCCATGTACATTGGCCAAACTGGACAGTCCCACCGCAAAAGAATAAATGGACACAAATCGGACATCAGGAATGGTAACATACATAAGCCAGTAAGTGAACACTTCAATCTCCCTGGTCATTCTATTACAGATTTAAAAGTCACTATCATTGAACAAAAAAACTTCAGAAACAGACTTCAAAGAGAAACAGCAGAACTAAAATTCATTTGCAAATTCAACACCATTAATCTGGGCTTGAATAGGGACTGGGAGTGGCTGGCTCATTACAGAAGCAGCTTTTCCTCTCCTGGAATTGACACCTCCTCATCTACTATTGGGAGTGGACTACATCCACCCTGATTGAATTGGCCCTGTCAACACTGGTTCTCCACTTGCGAAGTAACTCCCTGCTCTCCATGTGTCAGTATATAATGCCTGCATCTGTAACTTTCACTCTATGCATCCGAAGAAGTGAGGTTTTTACTCACGAAAGCTTATGCCCAAATAAATCTGTTAGTCTTTAAGGTGCCACCAGACTCCTTGTTGTCCTGGTCAGGTGGTCTATAATAGATCCCTAATGTTATATTCTTATTCGAGCATGAAATTTCTATCCATAGAGATTCTATGGAACATGTGGATTCACTTAAGATTTTTACTTCATTTGATTCTACATTTTCTTTCACATATAGTGCCACTCCCCCCCCCCCCCCCCGCACGACCTGTTCTGTCCTTCTGATATATTTTGTACCCCGGAATGATTGTGTCCCATTGATTCCTTTCAGTCCACCAGGTTTCTGTGATGCCTATTATATCAATATCCTCCTTTAGCACAAGGCACTCTAGTTCATCCATTTTAAGTTTTTAAAGTGCTTGTACACAAATGCTAGAAGTCTAAATAATGTCACTGTTTATTTGTCTGCCCTTTTCTGATGTATTAGATTCTTTTTTATGTGAATGTTTATCATCTGATCTGGCCCTTACATTATCCTCCTCCATCCTCTGCTCCTGACCATAACCTGGAGATTCTCTATCATTAGACTCTCCCCTAACAGAAGTCTCTGTCCGATCCACATGCTCCTCTGCATGAGTCGGCTTTCCCCCATCCCCTAATTAAAAAACTGCTCTACAACTTTTTTAATGTTTAGTGACAACCTTTTTAATGTTTAGTGGTTGTTCCTGATTGATACTGGAGTGAGAGATGAATCACACCTGCAGAGTTTAGTCATATTTTAGCTAAATATCCAGAAATGTGCATCTTGGTCTGCACAACTGGCTGAAATATTTCACAGGAACAAGTTTCAGGGCTAGATTTTTACTGCTTCTTCCTCCTAGTTGAGATGGAGATGAATTTGAATCAAAACATGAGATCTGCATACACCTGAATTCCAGGAGAGTTCAGTTTTTTTATCTGAATTTTGCAATAAGCCTAAATCTCCCTGATGGCTTAAATCTCAAATCCAAACACCTATATCTGAACTTTCTCCAAGTTCAGATATAGATCTACACTTTGCAACTTGAGACCACTTCTTGTGAGAGCCACTCTTTGTCAAGAATAACTTTTCCTGCAGTATTTTGATTCTATGGTTCCAGCGGGAATATCAAATGTGAAATAGTTTTACATGGAGAAATAAATAATAATAATAATGAAAAATTTGAACCTCAGAAAAGATGTTTGTTTGGGGAGGGTAGGTGGAGTGGGAAGGAACAAGGATAGATGATTTCATCTGAGGGAAGGTTGTGCAAATTTTATTTTAACCCAAGCAGTTCACCTATCCCTGTTACCTGCCTTCATTCTTTCCTCATCCAGCAGCAGAGTATGCATGCAGACTATAGAACTTTCTTTGAAAGCCTGTATGCAGGTTTTGAGTGTGAACAGGAATACAGATGACCAGATTTACAAGAAAAGAACCTATGTTCTGGGAAATACAGATTTAGGCCCAATTCAACTCTCACTTGTAATGGTGTCAATCATGAGTAACTCTACTGAACACAATGGAGATTTTATGGGGGAAAAACTTCATTAAGGCACAGTTAAGGTTTCCCATCAATAGTTTGTACCCTTCCAGAATATCTAGTTCAGAAAAATTCAGACTTTAGAAAACTAGAACATGTGGAGTTAAGGTATACACCCATGTAACCTTAACTCTGACCTCTTTGAGTAATACCCCAAAACACCCTTACCACACACACTTTAACTCTGCCTTTTCACTGTAAAGGAAAGGAGCTACCTGCACCTGCCCTAACTGAAACACTTAGCCTACTCTTCTGACAGGATAACACATTTGTGAACAATAACAACCATTTCACACTTAAACTTTTTTATTCCCCCATATCCACTTTCCAGTGTCCTTCCCCCTCTGCCACACCACCCTCATTTATCCCTCTTCCTATAATTCCTTCTCCTCTCCATGCAGCTCCAAACTCTTACCCCTATTTCCCCATTTCTTCCACACTCTGAAATAGCCCTCCCTTAGAGCAAGCATTTGGATGTCTATTTTCTTTTTAAAAACTACTTTGATTACATCCTCCCCCCCCACCCTTGAGCTATTCAGCTAGTGTGAAAATTTGAAGGCTAAAAATCCTTTTATCTCCTCTGTCTATGCATGCTCAGTGTAATCGGTTAGGCATGTGAGCCTAGAATGCTTGGTGCATGCCTAGCTGGAGAATCAAACTCTTATTCAAATGTTTTAATTTGATTTCCCCCCAAAGAACTGCTGGGTGCCATGCACTGAGTTGGGTATTGTAGACTCCAGTTTGCTGGTTTGATCTCTATCTGTGCTCAAAAAAGCATTGCCAGAATAGCTCAACTTTAATTTAAGAAAGTTTCCCCCCAGGGGGCTGTATCTCAGGAAGCTGTTGGCCAAGAGGCCCCAAAGCTAGATCACATATCCTACCCTGAACCCTCATGAGGCACACCAGATTTTAAGGCAATCAAAGTAACTGTAAGGTTTTACGACACTTAGAATAGTCAAGTTTTAAACAGAAAGGGCTTCTTAACCATAAGTATAATTAGTGCTCTGCTCTAATAAATTAGTAAAAGCTGGAATGAGATGGGACACAGCGCCTAGCAGTCTGTAAAGTGTTCGTAGACTGTCAACTGAAGGAGCCAGACAATTATCAGGGCACAGCATGTAGCCAAATATTTAACCCTTAATCAGCCTAGTTGCAGAGAGCTGCCAACTTTTGAAAATGTCAAGCTGTTCCTGGCTGCTAAAAGGAAGATAGAACTAACCTACCAGAAGTGCCACTTCCCTAATGAAAGTGATGGTCCAGACATGAGACCATCCAAAACATTGCAGTAAGGAACAAGGGAGACTGCTTGTTCCCTCAGCCCAAATTCTGATTTCACTTACATCATTTTAGCTAACAGATTTACTCCAGATTTACATGGGTGTTTTCAGACTCTCTCTGCATGTTTTCAATTAATCCAGAATAAGGAAAATCCAAGGGTCACTGAGGGCAGTACCATCATAACTTCCATTACACACAAAGATGTAATAAAAAAAAAAAAAAAAAAAAAAAAAAAAGGCCTTCTCTTGTACTCCTCCAAATTGTACCCCCAAAAGAGGGAGACACAGGGCCTTCACCCAACTAAAATATAAACCCCTTTTCCCACTCAACATATGAAATTTAAGAAACTGGAAACAAATTCAACCCTGTGGTAAACTGGTGCAACTCTTAGTTAAGGTAATAGGCATATTGTGCTCATTTGGAGCTGAATTTGGCCCAGAGAAATAAAATAGTCTGGGAAAATATGTAAACTTTAAACCCTCTTATAAGTGTAGTGCTCAAATTTTAAAATTGTTAAATCTGATTAGGTACAAACTGTTGTAATAATTGAGGTCTAATAGGCCCACTCAAAATGTGAATCTAACTGTGGGAAAATGAATACAAGTTTATAAAATGTTCCAATCACCTATAGCAATAAATGTTGTTGGGGAAAGGTCCGAAAGGGAGACAAAAAGACTGAATTTGTACAATAGTTAGGTTTCACTTTTTGTTTTGACTGGGAGTTCAGCAGATATGGTAACATTTATTTGAGGAAAAATAAAAGGAGAAATATTTGTTCTAAAAGTCAAGCTATCGCCAGTTGGTTGTTTAAGGAGCAATATTTGATGTGCTTGGATTCTTGGTTAAGCAGGCTTACTGTCTCAGTAGAACTACTAAGCAAGTAATTTGGGGATTAGGAGTTTTGTTATTGTTTGCCTGTAAAGCAAACAAAACAGTATTTGGTAAAAGGGTGGTGCAATAATTGGTTATCCTGCCATTTATGGCCAAAACAATTGTAAGAAGACTTTGGGTTTGACATCTGAATTAAATCTATATTGAAAATGTTCATTGTGCACATTGCACAGTTAACATTGCAATGCAAAACAAAGTGCTGTAACAATTAATAACAGTCAGCCTGATAAATCAGTAGTGAAGCCCTCACTGTATTTCTGTGAATGACTTATTTGATTTACTGGATTATTAAACTAAACACTGATTTGGATATTGCTTTGTAAACAAACAGATTATAGATTAAATCACCATGCTTATGATTTGAATACCATGAGAGCAATAATATGCAGAATTGTGTTTGTGCCCATATTTATGTGAACAATTTGTAGTGATTAAACTTCCAAGTGGTAGTAATATGTTGCCAATTTGTGTTTTTCATTAAGTGCACACTATTTGGTACTACTGAAGTCTAAACTCAGAAAACACTAGCCTTTTGAGAGACCAGCTTCATGGACTGAAGCATAAATGACATCCCATAAATAGTTATTGTTCAGGGAAGACTGCTGAGATTCTGAATGCATTTCATTTATGACATATCTTAAAGTAAAGTTGAAGCCTTATGTAAACAGAGTACATGGACAGCTTCAGAAGTGCCAGTGTTCAAAGTGCTTAGAAAAGAGAAGGAGAAGTCATCAGAAATAAGACTTTGCATTAAAAATAATAAATATATTTGAAATAAATCCATCAATAGGGCTATGTTTAGGTGTACATATGTCTGTTTGTGGCAAGGAGAGCTTGTTTTTGTGACTAGGGCACTGAACCCTATAAATTAGGAAATGTTGGGTCTATTCCTGCCTCTGCCATATACTTCCTATTGACCTTGAGCCAGTCACTTAGCCACTCTGTGCCTCAGTTTCCGTATCTGTAAAATGAGGATAATAGTCACCTACAGGATCTGAAAAGGGTTTGAGTGGCTTTAATGTATCATTAAACCTTTGTGTTTGTAAACCTTTGTGATGAAAGGCATTATTTAAGTGGAAGTTATTATTAATATGGCAACTTAACTGCAATCCATTAGAGGAATACTGCTGGGTACAGACTAAATTCTACTCTAAGTTAAAACCCCTTGTAGCCCATCAGGCTAATCTGTTATCTTGTTATATTGCATGTGTTTTCTTTATTGGTTTGATTGATTATATTGTTATTTTCTTGGGTTTTGTTTATGCTGAATTCCAGTATATGTTATTCATAATAATTAGCTGCAATGCAAGGAACAGGCCTGTATCCTGTATGATTAGCTAAACAAGTTAGCATAAGTGTTTGTAACCTTTGGCATATAAATGGCCTACCGGTTACCCCTTTGACTTTGGGGAACTGAATGGGGAACCAAACAAAGAACTGAATGTGTTTACAAGAAGTCTGGAACGCACCGGTAACCGCAGGGCATACCGCACAACATGGAAGTCATGATTTAGGCCAAAGGTAACTATTTCGGGGATGATATAATCAATATTAATATTATGAATATATGTCATAATATGTTAGCCTATAGAATAATGTGCCTGAAAATTTAGCTGCATGAGGAAATAAGATTTAGGCATGGTAGGTTGGGCCCTGATTAAAGCAGTGCCAGGACCCTATAAGAGGGAAAACGACCATGCAGGATGGTTGCTCTTTCCTATCTTCAATCAAACTATCAGCTCAGATTGGTAATATAGTTGGGTACTCAACACTCGAACCTGAGCCCCACCAATCTGGGGAGCTTGGATCATTGAATTCATTGGGCATGCCAGAGACGAGGCTGGTACTCAGTCTCCCACTATCAGGTCTTCAAGGATGGGTGTGAATATGCCAGCTTAAATTGTCTTTTAAAATAGAGCTGTTACCACCGGGGACCATAGAACTGTATTACTTCTTTGTGACTGTATTTTATATTCTTTCATTCATTTTAGTAAAGATCTTAACATTTTGGTATTGTCCTCAGTATAAGTGTCCTTGCCACACAACCCGAAGGTCCGCTCACTACGTTGAACTCTTTGAGTTTTCTAACCTTGTAGCCTGAATTGGGACAAGAACCTAAATATCTTCTGGTCAGATCATTGGTGAGTTGTAATAAACTAGCCCTAAAATTCAGGTCAATACCATTTATCTAACTGGTGTAACTGAAGCCAATATTTGGCCCTAAACTACTTTAATGAGAATCACAGAAATGAAATGCAAGCCTTAAAGTAATCAAGTTATTTTATATCAGGGAAGAAAAACAGACACTATTTTGAAGCAATCCTAGAAAACTATAGTTTCTCTATTATGGCCTTGGCGGGGGGGGTCTGTTGTCAATTTTCTTCCTATGAGTTATTCTTCTAGAAATAAAAGTGTCATGAAAGGAATACATTATCAGCCATATAGAAAAGTAAAAATGAATTGGAGAAACACAGCAGTTCACATGGGTACTAGTCTCTGTAGCTCAGATAAATCTGCAGTCTGGTGTTGATCTGTCATGGTGAGTAGCAAGTGATCTAGAATTATAAACACCTGGTGATGGACCTTAGCTTGTTTGTATTCCTTCCTGGAAATGTTTGGCATCAAAAAGATAATTAAACAGTCTAGCTCTCCTGTTATTACAATCTCTGCTGAAGATATGATAACAGCCTTTCTTCTATCATACCAGGAAACACAAGACCAAATTCTCCCCTCACTTACACATGTATTGAACTGAACAAAACTTGACTCAGTTACTAAAGTCTTCTGCTCAGTGCCCAGCCTGAGTAACCAGATTGGGTGCTGGGCAGATGGAAGGAAGGGAAAACAGTGGAATGAATCTTCCCCCTCCCTGACAAACTTGGAGTAGGCTCTAAAGCCCCTGTTGCAGCCCCCAATTTGAGGTCACAATGAGAGAATCTATACAGTGGTGAATTTTCTCGTCCTGCCCCTCCTCTAAGGCACCAGGCCACAACTTCCCATCCCCCACACGTTGAAGACAGAGTCCCCTGAAGAGTTGATCTCTGCACTACTCTGCACAACCCCTGAACAGCAATATTTCATCTGGTCCCTCTAAGCCTTGCACAGTGAAACCGTATTGGCTCTGCTGCCTGTGAAGCCTCTTAGCCTCTAGAGCAGTGGTGGGCAACTTCCTGCAGCTCTCATTGCCAGGAACGGCAAACCGCAACCACTGGGAACTGCGGGAGGTCGTGCAAATGTAAACAAAGTGTCTGCTGGCCCGTCAGTGGATGATCCTGCCAGGCCACATGCAGGATGATCCTGCCAGGCCGTGTGCCGCAGGTTGCCCATTGCTACTGTAGAGACTGGGCTGGATTTTGTCCATAATTAGAAGGTTCTCCATCCTTTTCCTCATATGTTAAAGAGAAGAAAAATATGATTACTGATTAATCAATCTGCCATTTCCTATCTGGTATTTATCCTTACCCTTTCTTCAGTAGGCCAATTTTCCCTTTTCTCATTCTCTATTGTGAATATATTTGAAGAACCCTTCCTTGTTAATTTCAACATTATATGTAATTCAGCATTTAGCATTTAATTTTTCTCCTCTAGTTATCCCTTTAACTTCTGTTTTTTTTTTTTTTTTGTAAATCTGCCAATTCCCCTCTTTACCACTCCACATATATATATATATATTTTAAAGCTTTCTGCTTATTGCTTAAATTGCTTTTTACATCACCTTACTTAATCATGTTGGCCTTTGCTGACCTTTTCTCTCTTTAAATTAAACAGGAATGGATTTCAACTGCAGTCTCTCCAACTATTTCTTAAATATTTACCACTTGTGTTCAGTACGTTTGCCATACATGATAGAATTTCTATCAAAATCACACAAAGCATTTCACATTCCTCCCAGTCAGCTTTTCTAAACTAAAAATCCTGTGTATTGCTTCTTTTAATAGTCACCCTCTTGACAATTTGAAGTCCACTGATGTTGTAGTCCTTATCCCTAATATTCTCCAACTTTATCTTCCTTTATAATTTTGAGGATTATTTCCTCATTCATGACAGTCACATACAAAGTAACAATGCCCCATTTTCTCTGTCTGACTTTCTAAACACAGAGGGCTCCATTTTCCAGTTCATTGCACCAAGTTTTACACCACTGTAAAGCTATTAACTTCAGTGGCATTACACTGGCATAAAACTGGTGTAATGGAGTAGCTGATCTGGATCAATATGAGGTATAAGGTAAGTAGGCACTCTTGAAATCTACACAGGGAGTCAGTGCAAAAATTAAATGCATTATTTGCTATTTGACCATGAGGGGGCACATTGCTGCCTATTGGACAGTCCATGGTTCACATGCCAAATAATTGGTAATTGTGTACTATATACCATTGGATTCTTTTCTGTGTGTCCTTGCATAGTACAGTAATCTATAGGAGATGCTAATACAAATCATTTGAACATTCGTAAGTTATCTTAATAGTTTTATACATGATCATATGCAATATTATCCCAACATGATAAATTCTCTCCCCTGAATGTAATATAGGAAACAAAAATGCAAATTAGAATACTTAAAAATTCCTTTATTTCCATCTTGCCAAAAATAATCTCTCCAAATTTTGAAGTACCCCTCCCAGCCCCCACAGAAACAACTGTGTCCAAAATATTTGTCTTCTGTGTACAGGAAATTGCCACTTTGTTAACTTAGGCTGCAGTCCTGCAATTGGATCTATGTGGTTAGACCCTTGCATCTGTATGGATCTCCAGAGACTTTAATGGAGTAATGTAGATATAAACACAGAATATTCTTTAAAATTCATTTCACAGCACAAAGTGTCACTTATTTTTTTTTATTGAAATTCTCCTTCTTCCAGTAAGCTAAATGAAATAATTTACCAATGTAAATAAATAAATAAATAAAAGGATGCCTACTTAATCTGTCTCAGTAAAACTTCAGTTTCAGCACGTATCTGACCAAAGGAAATATAATGAATCTGTAACTATAAAACATAACTAATTCAGCACAAGGTCTGAACATAATTTAGCAATTTCTAGAAGGGGTTGTAAAATTTCATGTGGTTGTCATAAATATCCAATACAGTAATGTTACAAAGTGCTTGGACCTATATGTTTGGGGAAGAAACTGATACATCAGGAGTCTCAAAAATGAAAACAAACAAGATCAATTACTGTAAATTGCAGTAGCACACAGAAAAAGAGATGCTTGAGAAGACGATTAGGATTTTGCAAATGAAATATTAGAATACTGTGTATCAAGAGCAAGATTTCCTACAGACATCTTTGAAATGCAAAGGCAATATACTCCCAGTGGTGCTCTACATTCACCGTGACTTAATGATACCTATCAATTGAAGTTGATAAGCCTAAACTGGAGCTTTTTCATAAAAAAATGCAGTTAATGAAATAGAAATCAGGAATGAAAACTATATTGGATCTATCCATCCAAGTTAAATTAATTACTTCAGAGAGAAAAATCCAGTCTCAGTAATATTAAGGTGTTGTGTCAGCAAAAATAAGTAAATATATTCATAATGTTATAACTTAATATATATGTACCAAATGACAAAATCAATATGATACTACCTGTGTCTACAGAACTTAAATTGCTAAACTTTGGAATCCTGGTTTGAAGGGCTTTTGGGAATTTCTGGCAGTGGTGCTGCTGTGAACATTAGGACCTCTTTGTAAAACCTTTCCTCAGGTAGGTGAGCACTTATTCACACAGAGTTTCACTGGAGTCAATGGGACTACTTGCATGAGTAACCACTTCCCTTCTCGAAGAAGGGTTTCACAATCCACTGTCCCCTTTTTAGTGCTTTTCCCTGAGTAGGCACTTGGAAAGTCTCGTTTCTCTTTATAAAGTCGAAAGGCAAAAATGGCTCGTTCTTTAGCATAGAGAATGCGTTAAAAATGGGGAGATAGCCCAGTCCTGATGTTAAATGCATTCATCACCAGAAACAAAAAGGAGGGAGGGAAAAAGATGGAAAGCAACAGGAAATGAAGGTAAATAAGCATTAATATCGGAGACATGAAAATGGGTAAATGAAGAGATGGAGAATGAGGCAGGATAGCATGGAAATAAAGAACAAAAGAAAAAGAGTACGGCAAAGTAAAAAGAAATAGGGAAAATAAAAAAAGGCTGCTTGGACTCGTAGCCTGGACAGAAAGGAGAAAGTCTTACTAATAGTTTTATTTTTCACTAGGACCAGATGGCTGAAAAATTATTCAAAGTAAAGACTTTTCTTCTTGCAGGCTGAAACATTTCTGTATCAACTTCCCAAGATACAAACATTTTGCCAAATAGCCCCCTCCAAACTTGATTACACTAATAAAAAAAGATTTTCACTGTGAGAAAATGGTCTCTTTTGAGGGCTGGTTACAATATACAGTACCCAAAGAGTAAATTAAGCAAACTGTGTGTTTGTGAGTGGCCTCATGTGTTTATGATTCTCACAGATATGGATGATAATTGCTGTATTTCCAAACAAGTCTTCCTCCTCCCCTTCACCATTTTGTTCAATCAAGAAAACAGTTTTCCTTATGGCCTGAGGCACACTCCCCATAAGTCTGGATTACATATCCTGCTAGCTGATAAAACAAGTGGTGGCATCTCCTAGATTTTACTGCCACTTTGGCTATGCACACAACAGAGCTATTTATCTCATCAAATACCCATCTCTGTCTTTGTGGCACAGCACTATATCTGCCAGAACATTAACTGGAGGTGAAGCAGAGTTGGTTTTCGCCAAGGGCAGTGTATGCCAGAAGGGCTGCAGTGGCAGTGAATGCAGCAGATGAATGCATTTAGAAATGCTCCCTCAGCACAGCAGGATTTCTAATCAGGTGATCCATAGTTGGTAGAAATATTAAAGAAATCACCCCCAACAAGGCACTAAGGGCAAAACTGTTAAAGACACTTCTGTGGGCACATAATGAGGGAACCTTCCACCCTTGTCCAGCCTGTTCAAGAACCTGTCACAACTGTAGTGCTTAGGCTCACTGGTGTGTCCCTAGGTGGAGTGAAGAAGAGGAAGAGGTGGGATCATGGCTTGTGCTCCACCTCAGCAGCCCAGAGAGTGGTTTGGCTGCACTGGAGACAGCAGATTGCACCCTAATGATGGTGCAACTGTGCAAACCCTCAGTTTCTCAAGGAGGTATTGCACATAATACTGAGCTCAAGCCTGTGGGCAATGAGCTTCCACACTGCCCCTACTCAGGCCACAGTTTGAATGTTTTAAGAGGAGCTACAGAGTCCCTCTCTACTTCCTAAGATGAAAAACACAGGTCTGTTTAGCCCCTAATACAATCAACTGGAAATATTCCAAACCATACAGTGTATGAAGATGCTGGGTTTTTGTTTTTAGTGAATAGGGTTCTTTTTCCAGCCAACTGATTTTAAAATGTGTTTAATTTAGATATTCAAGTTGGCTGTCCAAGATTAAATACATTTTTTATTGGACATGTTAATTCTGTGACCATTCAAGAAGGAGAATTGAAAAAAGGTGTTCTTTTTTGGAAGGTGGAACACTGTCACCAGCTCTAAGAGACCAAGCACAGCTGTGTTAAGGCTCTGGCTGCATTACAGTTTGTTGAAATTTTAGGCAATGTGATCTGGCATCATTCCTTTGCATATGCCTGATGGCAGAGATGAAAGTAAGCTGGTACTGTCAGGTGCGGCATTCCGGCAAGAGCTGGTACGCCATGCTGGACTGGACCAGCTTCTCCGGAGCTCCAGCGGTGCTTTAAAGGGCCCAGGGCTCCCCGCAGCGGCTGGAGCCCTGGGCCCTTTAAAGCACCACCAGATCCCTGCTGCCACTACCCCAGCCCTAGCGTGCGGCGGCTGGAGCCCTGGCCCCTTTCATTTGCCCCTGAGCCCCAAGGCTCCCTGCCACCTCTGCAGCTGGTAGCTCTGGGGTGATTTAAAGGCCCTGGGGCTCCCAGCCACAGCTAGAGCCCCAGGGCCTTTAAATCTTGAAAGGCCCCGCCTATTCCGGTTGAGGGCATACCTCCTCCGGCTGAGGCCATGCCCCGCTCAGGACTCTGGCGTACTGGTAAGTCCTTTACATTACTTTCACCCCTGCCTGATGGGACAATAATGATCATTAGGGTCAGAGGTGTTAGCAGCAAATTTTAGATCCAAATTTAGATATTGAACCTCCAAAAGTGGAGGGGTCTTCAACTGGGGGTTTGAATGGGCCCAGTGTAGACTTAAAGGATAGCTATTAAATTGCAGTCCATTTCTAGGTGTAGATTCTGAATCTCTTAGAGTTTGGGTGAGTAAAAATATTTGGTAGGCCATCTTGTAACCAGAAGGCAACTACTGAAGGAGCCAGGATGTCAGGCAAAATTTCGCAGTATAAATAAATAAATTCATTCATTCAATGAAATAAAAATGCAGAAAAGTTGGTTGATGTTTAAGGTGTTAGCTTTGACATTATATATATATAAAACTTAGGAGCTGTTTATCTGAGAAACTGACTTTCTTCATGTTACACCATTATACCACCACAGCTGAGAAGAAGTCCTGCTGATACACATGAGAGGAGGCCTGCTGGCCAACCATTTTCTATGAGTGTTCTATCCTGTGGAATTTGCTGCAAAAAAAGACTTAATCTGATGACCTTCAGGGCATGCTTCAAAGCTCATCCATTTTATCCTGAACATTCAGAAACGGGGAAATTGTAAGGATGCTTTGATGGGAAGGAGGATATGAGCTTTTGAATTGCTTGGTTGGCTGATAGTCGGTTATATTGAAATGTACAGCTACAATACATTATGTTTAGATATTAAGTTGGCTGCAATTTTAAGTTGTTAGTAGCACCTAGAACACATGAATAGATGCCTGTGCTTAGTGTCTGTATACCCAAATAAATAAGTATAATCATTTCTTTTGCAGTGTTTGTACAGCACATTATTTTGCAGTATTTAATACAGCATATCAAATGCTGGACTACAACTTTTCTGATTTTCCTTAAAGCTGTAAAGTTCCAGTAAAGAGAAAGTTTTGCAAGCTTACTGACTTATTATTATTATTTCTATCATCAAAAAATACCTTTTTAGCAAATTCGGTTTGAATTAAAGCATCCATCAAATAATTCCATTAAAATAATGAGTTGATTTAATCAATAGATTCACTAACTAAGCAAACATCTTAGCAGTGCCACTATCCACTGAAATGCATTTATTTAAATATTTGATTAGGGTTTCACTTGGTTCATTATGTGCTTTAGCAATATTGTATAAAGTGCATAACTCTGCTAGAATATAGCCTTGGGGCACTGTATACTATATTAAAATTTCAATGCCCCTTAGGCAGAGAGAAGCATGAGATGATCTAGGTCTTGTGCAACTCTGTTTCAAATTGTAAGCTTAAGGATAATTAATGAGGGACTTAGAGATATATACTGGGGAATAAACAAATAGTCATTGTGTAAATGAAAAAGCCCAGGTGGTAAGCCCTACCTTAGGTTTTGCCCTTTGGTGTTCCCAAAGTATAATTAAATAATCTTAGTAGAATTATCTTGTAAGGCATTGCCAGAGATTTTCTGTTTAGAACAAAAGTAGTTTAAAAACAAATGTACAAAAATATTTCCCAGATCTCCAGGTATGTGTTCCAGAGAACATATATATTTGATGTTAATTGTTGCATATTCTTTACATTTTCCCCATTGTTTTACTTTAAGCATTCGCCAGAAAAACAACATTTCTCCAAAGGAAAAGAAAGACAAAGTCTGAAGTTACCTCTGCCACTGCCCCCCAAGCTACTGAGTTAGTCAAGGGATCAAACACTGAGGCAAATACTGCTCTTGTTTCACCTCCCTCAGAGTAATGTTTTACAGAACCACTGTAATTGTGATGCATTATGTGTAACTGAAGATATTTGCCTTGTTACAAGAATAGAGAAAAAAGGAGAAATCAGAGGGTCAGAAACAGCAGCTTTTCACTGATATTTTACAACCTTCAATTATCAAAATCTACAGTAATGACTCACAGGAAGGGAGAAAGGGGTCAGTTCAAATTCAGACTGCTGCCTCACTTGATTTAATTGCTCTTGATCTGAATCTGACCCTTGTGATCAGCAATGCTGTCACAAAAGGGAAACCTTAGAAGCGGTGGTCAGATGGGCAAAAATTAAAATAGTCAGAGGAAAGTCTCAATCTTTAATTCCAAATAGATGGTGGAAAGGTTTATGTAGATTAAACTGGTAGTTTCAATTCCTACTTCAAAATTTATACAGTTATGGGTTGAGTTAAACCTTCTTGTTATGGGTCAGCTTACATTTAGGATAAACGTAAAGAAGCTATTGTAATCGAGTAACTGAAAAAATAGCATCAACAATCATAACACAAGCACATGGAAAAGCTGAGTAGAAGCTCTATTATGTGGCCCAGACTAAACAGTTTCCAATGAAGCAAATGCTTGGTGGAACTGTTTTGGTCTCTGATTGTGTGAGAAAGACACACAACATAAGCTGAAGCATCACAGGGCAAGCTGAAGCAGTGAAAGAAAGGCAAGCAGACAATAACAGAAGGATGGTAATGTGGCCCAGAGAAAAAGCTGTTTGGGTACAGATTGCTGTCTGAAAGGACAGGCTTGGAACATCTGGTTTTTCCTACTGTTTTCAGGGAGAGGACTTTGTACATTCTTTGTAAATAAAGAAAAAAGTGTATAAAAAATATCTGCCTATCTGCAATTTTTCCTCCTAACTGGAGCAATTTACAAAACCCTGAAATTTTGGCTAGCACTCAAGGTCAAAAGGGGTAACAATAATTTATTTTTTCCCCATGTTGCAGTAGGCAAGCAGAGATAACATCCAAAGTTATGCAAATTCAGATCATGTGAGGATCTGGCCTCAAGTAATATATATATGGCCTGAATCACCATTGCATTACTCTGGTTTTATGCTGGTATAACTTTATTCATTATATTTATTATATTGGGGCTGTATTTGGATAATAGGACGGAAAAGAAAAAATGCATTTATCTTATTATGCATTTCTAAAAAAAAAAAAAAAAAAAAAAAAATCAGCCATGGCAGAATGTTTATGCCATTGAAACAAACTATCAAGGGAAATGATGGATTTTCCACCTCTCTGGAAGACATGCTTTAGTTCAACATTGGTTATTGTGCTCAATAGATGGGTAAGGGGATGACATTCTATAGTCCGGGTTATATGATGCTCCCTTTCGACTTTAAATTCTATGAATTTATTAACCTATTTATTTTATTGAAACTGACCAGTCTAAAGGGCTTGAGAAGGGTTGATCACTAGACTGTACACATTTGTAACAAGTATGCTAGGTAAAGTTATTGCACCATGGCTAACAAAAGTCAATATTTATCAATGTGTGAAAGTTATGTCTATTGAATTCACATATGGTGATACTCAAGTCTCTAGCACAGGGATTCATCTTAAATGAATGTACTGTGTCTGCAAAAATGACCAATCACAAGAATGTTAAAAACAGATGAGGAATTATATAAATATTAACAATTTTAAATATACGTGTCTGGATCCACAGGTCTAAGTCCTGTTTTCAGGTGCCGCAGTGATCTCCAAACTCCTGCCCTGCCTAACCCTGAAAGCACCTTAACTCACTCAGTGTCTAGATTTTTACAATAAAAATTCACTAGGCAACTATGTTTCTGCATTTGGAGACATGCACTGGTGCCTCATTCTAGGCATCCAGTTTTCCACCTAAGCCACAGAATGATTCACGAACCAGAGTAAGTTAGGTTTCAGAGTAGCAGCCGTGTTAGTCTGTATCTGCAAAAAGAACAGGAGTACTTGTGGCACCTTAGAGACTAAAATTTATTTGAACATAAGCTTTCATGGACTACAGCCAACTCCTTCAGATGCATAGAATGGAACATATAGTAAGGTGATATATATATGTATATATATATATATATACACACACACACACACACACAACATGAAAAGGTGGAAGTAGCCATATCAACTCTTAGATACTACTTCATTAAGATGAGCAATTATCAGCAGGAGAAAAAAAAAAAAAACTTTAGTGATAATCAAGATGGCCCATTTCAGACAGTTGACAAGAGGAGTGAGGATACTTAACATGGGGAAATAGATTCAATCTGTGTAATGACTTGGTCATTCCCAGTCTCTATTCAAGCCTAAATTAATGGTATCTAGTTTGCATATTAATTCAGATTCAGCAGTTTCTTGTTGGAGTCTGTTTTTGAAGCTTTTCTGTTGCAAAATTGCCACCTTTAAGTCTGTTACTGAGTGACCAGAGAGGTTGAAGTGTTCTCCTATTGGTTTTTGAATATTATGATTCCTGATGTCAGATTTGTGTCCATTTATTCTTTTGCATAGAGACTGTCCGGTTTTTCCAATGTACATGACAGAGGAGCATTGCTGGCATATGATGGCATATACATAGGGTAAAAGTTAGGCACTCATAAACTACATGTGGGGCCCTATCCAGTAGACATGCTCAGAGGCTACCTAACTCCACATAAAACAGCCAGAGAATATCACCTCCCTTATAACCTTTAGGCCAGTTGTTGGGGCATTAAACCACAATGTGGGAGACCACCAGTCCCCTCTCTGCTTGATGAGGAGAAAGGATTTGAACAGGGATCTGCCACTTCTTAGAAGAAGTGTGCATAACCATTAGGTTATGGGGTATTCTGATGTGGGGTTTTTTCAGTCTCTCCTATTGAAATTGTTCCACTTTGGTTAAATATGAATTGGACCAGGGAAAGACTCTACAGCCTCGTGATTAGGGCATTCACATGAAAGGTAGCAGATCCCCACTGAAATCCCTTCTATTCATCAGACAGAGGAGAGACTTGAACCCATGATGTCCCACATCTCAGGTGAGCACAGGGAGGAGTCCCTATCTTCCACTGGTTCATGGAGTGCTTTCCTGCAGCTGGGGCTTAGGCACCTATATGTGTGAGAGAGAGGTAGAGCTTAGGACACACCCTTCTTATCTATATCCCCCATTGGCTAGTTTAGGCAATTCTGCCCCTAGTGTTCTGGCTTTGTGGATCACATTATAAGGCACTTATCTCTTCCCATTCATTGTGTAGGAAGCCTAGGTGACTAACTCTGGGTGACTAAATCAGTGTTATGTCTGTGATTTTCTAGGTGCTTACAAGTTAGGAACTGTGACTCTGTCATAACATCCGAGTCCTTTCCAGATTCAGGCCATAGTATATAAGAAGAAACATCAAACATAACTCAAGACCATTTCCAGAATTTGAAAAACAAATGGCCAGCCAAGGAGGAAGTTGAAACACTGAGATTATATGAAGAGTGCCATCAAAAGGATGGGTAGTTATTGAGGTATTATTTGGATAATTCATACATTCTAAAAGGACAATAATTTGCCAGTTGAGTCTGGTTCTCTTTCCATTGTGTAACCTGGATGTCAATGGGGTATAGAAGGAATGAGGAAGGCACAAATGCAATAAATCATACAAAACAGTTAGAATTAGTGAAAAAATAGCTAATTTGGAAGACTTACATTTGGATATTAAATGACACATAGCACACAACTGGCTAGTGACCCAAAGGAGGAATATGGCAATTTTCCTTTTCTCATGAGTATTATTTATTAATCATTTATAGTGGCCCCCATTTAAAATTCAGCATTTCCCCATCTTACTACCCAGAGTTATTGCAGAGTATGTCTACACTAAAAGCTAGGGGTGTCATTCCCCTGGTTATATACACATACTCATACTAGCTCTGACTGAGGTAGCATGAATATAAATAGCAGTTGCAGTAGCAGAGGAGGCATGGCTGAGCTGGGCCAAGAACATACCCACCGGTTTCAGGTGAGTTTGTACATGGCATGGCTCAGCTGTGCCTCCACTTTTGCTACCTATGCTACCATGGCTAAACTGCTATTTATTCTCACACTAGCTCAGGGCAGGTCTTCAGTATGGGCGGGGGAGGGGTCGATTTAAGATATGCAAATTCAGCTACGCGAATAGCATAGCTGAATTCGACGTACCGGAGCCGACTTACCCCGCTGTGAGGACGGCGGCAAAATTGACCTCCGCGTCCCCCCTTCAACAGCGCTTACTCCTACCTCTGCTGGTGGAGTAAGCGCGTCGATTTGGGGATCGATTCTTGCGTCCTGACGAGACACGATAATTCGATCCCCGAGAGATTGATTTCTACCCACTGATTCAGGCTGGTAGTGTAGACCTAGCCTCAGTCAGAGCCAGTGTATGTGTACATGAGCAGGGGAATGACACCCCTAGATTGTAGTGTAAACATAACCTCAGATAACACAGTAATTCCTATTTATGTACTTCAAACAGGAAATACAGTGGTATCTGAGATAACCTGGATGCTTTGGGTGCCAGTATAGGGAAATATTGACTTTTTAGGGGGAACCACTGCATATACCACACGAGTGTACAGTACTCTAGAGGACTAAGCGGAACAAATAACAAATATCTGGCCTCTCCCTCCCTCCCCCTCAAAAATACAATGTAAAATATAAAGTGAAGACAATACAAGACCAGACAAAATGAATGAGAGAATGTAGCCTGAATGTTCTTAGTGTGATTCTATCATTGGCACACCACTCTGAAAAACAAGAAACTAATATCTGAATTACATTAATGTATGTTCATCCAACTTCTCCATACTATTCACAGCAGTTAATGAAATTTAAAAGCTTTTCCAGATGGAGAATTCATGTGAGGCAGCTGCTCCATTCACCAAGACTGTACATTGTTTGCATTCACAACCCAACAGTAAGATTTCATTGAACAGTCAGCTACAACATTGAACAGTCAGCTCATAAGCTTTCTGGTCTTGCCCTCTAGCTGTATACTTGGTGGCTGCTCATTGTTACCCTTCTGATCACCTACCAGCTTGCAGGGTACCTAGTATCCCTCTTTTTCTGAGGTGTGCAACTGTTTAGAACAGATTCCTAAATCACTTATTAAAATAAATGTCACACAGAGGAGCCCTACTTGAAAGCTGTACATTCTTCACAAGCAGTGTTTTTTGCCCCAAGACTATATCTCTTGAAACCTTTTTTGAACCCCTTCTTTACAAAAATGCACATTGAAGGTCTGTGCCAGTGTGTTTTGGGGCAGGGGAAAAAACCCAGTCAAGGGGAGTGGAGAAGTTGCAGGTCTCTTCTTAATTTCAGTATCCCACATTTGCCATATATCACCATGAGTGTTCAATAAAATTAGTGGAGAAATGTCCTTGGTCATGATTTTGTTCTACAGAACAGCATTCTCTCTGCCCACTCAACCTGAGATTGGTTATAGTGATATAGGGATGGACTGTATCTCCCCAGTTCTAAACTACTGCTGTTACTGTTTCTGATGAATGGTAAGTTATGTGTTTACTTACAAAATGTTTTATATATTTGTCAATATGTTTTATACTGTTTTGTAAATGTTGAGTCTGCAAAATATATGTGTTCAATACAAACAAGTTAGGTGTTTCATTCTTCTTGCCAGATTTTTTTTTCTAAATTTGTGTTTTCAGCCTTGAGATGAGATCTAGTTCTGCCCAATCTGTGAAAATCTTACTTCAAACACTGATTGAAAAATGCTGAGAGACAGTAAAGTGATATCCTGGAATGTTTAGTTTAGGGAGTTCACCTTCATAAAAAGGGAATTGGAAGCAGGAAGAGAATGCTTATTTTTAGACTATACATTCAAAGCTATTAAATAGTTGGCATGCAGAGAAAGATATTAAGGATTTAGTAAATTTTATGCAAATACCAGAAAAACTTCCTAATGTTGAGATATACTGTACTAGAACAGTGTCCCAAGGTGAGGAGTGCAAGCCCCATCACTTAAGACATTTAAAACTAGAATGACACAATTAAAAATGTACTTCTACTCTTTCCATGTTAAATTGAAGCCCTTCATACTCTTCATAACAACCCCTACTAGAGAAGCTTTCTGAGATGGGGTATACCTATCCCACCCTAGCCTCGCTAGGTAGACCTGGGAGGGGAGTAACTGTCACCTCTAAAGGCTGCAGAGCCTATGGAACTTACATTTAGCTATTGGCTAACTGCTCTAAACTGGGATTCTGTCTCATTTTAAAGAGAGAACAGCGGCAATGTTGAGTGAGGTGAGCCTTTGTTCATTCTTTCCTGACATAACTGGGCTTATGGGGAGAAAATCATGCTCTACAGAGTAAGCGCCTTATAGGAATCCAGGAGATTCATAGATTCCAAGTCCTGAAGGGACCGTTGTGATCATCTAGTCTGACCTCTTGTATAACACAGGCCATACAGCTTCCCAAAATAATTCCTAGAGCAGTTTTTTAGAAAAAAAAAAAGCTTCTATTTTGATTTAAAAATTGTCTGGGATGGAAAATCCACCACAACCTTTGGTAAATTATTCCAGTGGTTGTTAATTGCTCTTACTGGATGGATTTTTCATATCCTGATCCTAAAACAGGCAATATATCCTGGATACAGAACTCTGATTCACTAGCAACTGAGAAGACTGAATTAACTATTAACCCAAGAGTCGGAATGCTAATAGCTGTGGAGATCTGTATACTGTTTGCTGAGAGGCTTCTGGAGTGTTTGGAACAGAACTGAGATGGTACCATTTTTCTCAAGCTCTGAAGAGTTCAGGTAACACATATTACATACTATGGTCATACTATAAGGACTGGGAAATCCTATCTGAAAGAAGATCAGTGAGAAATGTTTTTATATGAGTATTCCAAAGTATAGAAGTATAAATATTATGGTAGAACCTTATTGTTCAATATAGGTAACAGCAACAAAGTGAGAGTCTGTATAAGGAACACTTGCCAATGTATGGCTTAACAGCTCGTTTAAAAATTATTCATAGTATTCCAAATACTATTTAAATGTTTACATTATTTACAGTGTTTTCTTTGCATCAAATCTGTTTTTCTAAGAAACCATATGGTTCTCTCTCTGAAATTGATGGGAAATTATTAACACTTAGTTACCAAGATTCTTCATACAATTGTCCTGGTTTAACTCTGTGTAACGCTTCTGAAAAGTACTGAAAAGATAGAACTCTGGCCTGCGTTTAGGTAAAGAGGTAAGTTGAGGTGCCAAAATAGTGATACATTATATTGACTCAGCATACACAAAATCCCATTACACTTCCTTTTTCTCCATCACTAACGGAGCAAATGTAAGAATGTTTGTCACTGTGGTACAAATTAGGCCATAGTCCAGGCCCCATGAAGAATTGGGGGTGAGGAGATTTGCTTCCTGGTGCTCAGTAAGTATATGGATGATGCACCATTCTTTACATTCTACAGGATGGCACAGAGTGGGGTAAAACCATGGCTGCCTTTTGGGGGCAATGTGTGTCCCAGGCCCACATAGAGGAAGCAGACTTTCCAGACATGGTATGGGAACACTGTCCTTTGTTAACATCACAATGGCTTTATCATTAGTCTTCCAAATGTGTTAGTTCTGGTCACCAAATTAGAGAACAGAAAATCAACAATACAAAGAAGGAAAACAAGACTAATGGCACTTTCAGAAAAGTTACAAACATTGTATAAACATTAACTCATGGAACTAAGGATATGGTATACAAGGGGCATCTAACTGAAGTGTCAAAAGTTGTAAACAGTGTTCTATGGATAAAAGAAGAATTTCTGTACTTTCTTTACCTGACCTCAGAAGACTGGACAAGGAAGTTAGAACTAGGTGGAAGAGAGAGGACACAATTAAATACAGCAGAACAGAGAACATTTTCAAATCCAAATTCTGAGATTGTTTGGAATGGAGTGGTTTTACAGTAAATCAGTTTTGTAAACTTGTAATGACTATTTTAGAAGGGGTATAACACTACATTATGGACAGTGAAGTAGATTCTAAATTTTTTTTAGAGTAGTTTATTAGAACACCACAAACATAAAAATGCTACTAGGGCATTAATTTTGAAGAACTCTTGTCATACCAACCTTTTATTATCTATTGATCCAGCAACCTGAGAGATTGGAATATATGTCCTTTGCTAAATCTTTCTGTACAAAATTCCCTGCTGTACAAAAGTGGGGTTAGTTGCCCTCAAAAGTTAAAAATAAGTATAACATTTCCTCCACTACATCCCTATTTCATGGGCCGAACAATGTAGGTAAATATTACTGTATGAGCAATACATAGATTCATAGATTCTAGGACTGGAAGGGACCTCGAGAGGTCATCGAGTCCAGTCCCCTGCCCGCATGGCAGGACCAAATACTGTCTAGACCGTCCTTGATAGACATTTATCTAACCTACTCTTAAATATCTCCAGAGACGGAGATTCCACAACCTCCCTAGGCAATTTATTCCAGTGTTTAACCACCCTGACAGTTAGGAACTTTTTCCTAATGTCCAACCTAGACCTCCCTTGCTGCAGTTTAAACCCATTGCTTCTGGTTCTATCCTTAGAGGCTAAGGTGAACAAGTTTTCTCCCTCCTCCTTATGACACCCTTTTAAATACCTGAAAACTGCTATCATGTCCCCTCTCAGTCTTCTCTTTTCCAAACTAAACAAACCCAATTCTTTCAGCCTTCCTTCATAGGTCATGTTCTCAAGACCTTTAATCATTCTTGTCGCTCTTGTCTGGACCCTCTCCAATTTCTCCACATCTTTCTTGAAATGCGGTGCCCAGAACTGGACACAATACTCCAGCTGAGGCCTAACCAGAGCAGAGTAGAGCGGAAGAATGACTTCTCGTGTCTTGCTCACAACACACCTGTTAATACATCCCAGAATCATGTTTGCTTTTTTTGCAACAGCATCACACTGTTGACTCACATTTAGCTTGTGGTCCACTATAACCCCTAGATCCCTTTCTGCCGTACTCCTTCCTAGACAGTCTCTTCCCATTCTGTATGTGTGAAACTGATTTTTCCTTCCTAAGTGGAGCACTTTGCATTTGTCTTTGTTAAACTTCATCCTGTTTACCTCAGACCATTTCTCCAATTTGTCCAGATCATTTTGAATTATGACCCTGTCCTCCAAAGCAGTTGCAATCCCTCCAAGTTTGGTATCATCCGCAAACTTAATAAGCGTACTTTCTATACCAATATCTATGTTGTTGATGAAGATCAATTGAACAGCGCCAGTCCCAAAACAGACCCCTGCAGTACCCCACTCGTTATGCCTTTCCAGCAGGATTGGGAACCATTAATAACAACTCTGAGTACGGTTATCCAGCCAGTTATGCACCCACCTTATAGTAGCCCCATCTAAATTGTATTTGCCTAGTTTATCGATAAGAATATCATGCGAGACTGTATCAAATGCCTTACTAAAGTCTAGGTATACCACATCCACAGCTTCACCCTTATCCACAAGGCTCGTTATCCTATCAAAGAAAGCTATCAGATTGGTTTGGCATGATTTTTTCTTCACAAATCCATGCTGGCTGTTCCCTATCACCTTACCACCTTCCAAGTGTTGGCAGATGATTTCCTTAATTACTTGCTCCATTATCTTCACTGGCACAGAAGTTAAACTAACTGGTCTGTAGTTTCCTGGGCTGTTTTTATTTCCCTTTTTATAGATGGGCACTATATTTGCCCTTTTCCAGTCTTCTGGAATCTCTCCCGTCTCCCATGATTTCCCAAAGATAATAGCTAGAGGCTCAGATACCTCCTCTATTAGCTGCTTGAGTATTCTAGGATGCTTTTCATCAGGCCCTGGTGACTTGCAGGCATCTAACTTTTCTAAGTGATTTTTAACTTGTTCTTTTTAAATTTTATCTGCTAAACCTACCCCCTTCCCATTAGCATTCACTATGTTAGGCATTCCTTCAGACTTCTCGGTGAAGACCGAAACAAAGAAGTCATTAAGCATCTCTGCCATTTCCAAGTTTCCTGTTACTGTTTCTCCCTCTTCACTAAGCAGTGGGCCTACCCTGTCTTTGGTCTTCCTCTTGCTTCTAATGTATTGATAAAAAGTCTTCTTGTTTCCCTTTATTCCCGTAGCTAGTTTGAGCTCATTTTGTGCCTTTGCCTTTCTAATCTTGCCCCTGCATTCCTGTGTTGTTTGCCTATATTCATCCTTTGTAATCTGTCCTAGTTTCCATTTTTTATATAACTCCTTTTTATTTTTTAGATCATGCAAGATCTCGTGGTTAAGCCAAGGTGGTCTTTTGCCACATTTTCTATCTTTCCTAACCAGCGGAATAGCTTGCTTTTGGGCCCTTAATAGTGTCCCTTTGAAAAACTGCCAACTCTCCTCAGTTGTTTTTCCCCTCAGTCTTGATTCCCATGGGACCTTACCTATCAGCTCTCTGAGCTTACCAAAATCTGCCTTCCTGAAATCCATTGTCTCTATTTTGCTGTTCTCCCTTCTACCCTTCCTTAGAATTGCAAACTCTATGATTTCATGATCACTTTCACCCAGGCTGCCTTCTACTTTCAAATTCTCAACGAGTTCCTCCCTATTTGTTAAAATCAAGTCTAGAACAGCTTCCCCCCTAGTAGCTTTTTCAACCTTCTGAAATAAAAGGTTGTCTGCAATGCAGTCCAAGAATTTGTTGGATAGTCTGTGCCCTGCTGTGTTATTTTCCCAACATATATCCGGATAGTTGAAGTCCCCCATCACCACCAAATCTTGGGCTTTGGATGATTCTGTTAGTTGCTTAAAAAAAGCCTCATCCACCTCTTCCACCTGGTTAGGTGGCCTGTAGTAGATTCCTAGCATGACATCTCCCTTGTTTTTTACCCCTTTTAGCCTAACCAGAGACTCTCAACACTTCCGTCTCCTATGTCCATCTCTACCTCAGTCCAAGTGTGTACATTTTTAATATATAAAGCAACACCTCCTCCCTTTTCCCCCTGTCTATCCTTCCTGAGCAAGCTGTACCCATCCACACCGACATTCCAGTCATGTGTATTATCCCCCCAAGTTTCAGTGATGCCAACAATGTCATAGTTGTATTTATTTATTAGCACTTCCAGTTCTTCCTGCTTATTCCACATACTTCTCGCATTTGTATATAGGCATCTAAGATACTGGTTTGATCTTTCCTCCCAGTTTTGTCCTGACCCTCCTTTCTCTCTGACAATATAGCCCACACTCCCTCTCGTTTCCGACCCATCTCCATGTTCCCCACTTACCTGTGGGCTTTGCTCATCTGTCCCCGTCGAACCTAGTTTAAAGCCCTCCTCACTAGGTTAGCCAGTCTGTGTCCAAATAGGGTCTTTCCTCTCCTCGAAAGGTGAACGTCATCTCTGCCTAGCAGTCCTTCCTCAAATAGCATCCCGTGGTCTAGGAAGCCAAAGCCCTCCTGGCGACACCATCTTCGCAGCCAGGCATTCACCTCCATGATGCATCTGTCTCTGCCCGGGCCCTTACCCTTGACAGGAAGAATTGAAGAGAATACCACCTGTGCTCCAAACTCCTTCACCCCTAGTCCCAGAGCACTGTAGTCACTCTTGATCCGCTCAGTGTCACACCGCGCAGTATCATTTGTGCCCACATGGATGAGTAGCATGGGGTAGTAGTCAGAGGGCTGGATAATCCTCGACAATGCCTCCGTAACGTCTCGGATACGGGTTCCCAGCAGGCAGCATACCTCCCGAGATGAAATGTCAGGGTGACAGATGGGCGCCTCCGTCCCCCTAGCAGAGAGTCTCCGACCACCACTACCCTACGTTTCCTATTCACAGTGGTGGCAGCAGACCTCCCAGCCTTAGGGGTACGAGGCTTCTCCTCCTTTACTGTAGGGAGTGATTCCTTCTTTCCTGTATCAAGAAGAGCATAACAGTTACCTATTACCATGGCAGGAGGGTTCAGAGCAGGGATGGAGCACTGCCTGTTGCCAGAAGTAACCAGCTGCCAGTTTCCACCCTGAGCCATCTCCTCCTCCACCAGTAGTGTATCAGCAGTCCTGTGTACTGGGACAGCTACCTCAGCTGTCTCCACATGGACACTGTCGAGGAATTGCTCGTGGATTCGGATGCTCCTCAACCTAGCCATCTCCTCCTGTAGCTCTCCCACCTGCTGCCTGAGAGATTCCACCAGCAGGCACCTCTCACATTGGATGGTCCCCCCAGCCTGGATATCAGTAAGTGGAAATTGCAAGTTACAGTCTCTGCAAAACCACACCAGGATCTGGGTAGAAGCATCCATGCTCAGACGCTTTGTCTGGCTACAGGCACAAGTGGAGGAGACAGAAGCAGTGCTGGCACAGGTGTTGGGGTCTTCCTAACCATCGTAAGCCTCCCTCTGTCAAACTCCCATCTGCAGCCCCCTGTCCGCTGAAAGGGTTGTTTAAGCAAGAAGTTTTGAATGTAGTTGGTTTATAGGTATTAAGGGGAATAAAGAGAAAACAGATAGAACTGGCAAGGACCCTCGCCCCCTTCCTGCTCCCCTTCCAAACTCCCTTGCGAAACTCCCTGTTAGCAGCCCCTGGTTGCAAAAGCTCCCTGGTCGCTTGTACGCTGCGTTATAAAGCCCTGGCCTGTATGAATGCCCCGCCCACTGATTAAGGCTCAGCAACTTACCAGAGGCTTCTAGCTTTCAAACCTTCCTTTGAAGCTCACAGCTTCCAACTGCCAGCCACAGCACATGGTCCTTCAAACAACCAAAACAAACAAACAGACTGACAAACACAAGCTCAGCACACAGCAAGTAACCCTCAAACACAAACAAACACACACTACAGACAGTCACTTACCCCAAAAGGGTGCTGTATTGCTCCTCCTTCACCTGGAGAACTCCCTTGCGAAACTCCCTGTTAGCAGCCCCTGTTCGCAAAAAATCTACATGATTTGCCTTTCATGTTTACACTTTAAGAGAATACTTTTAAAGAAACAAATTACCAATTTAAATAAATCTGAATCCACTTTCCCCAACATCCAGTAGTTGCTTTTGCAATATTAGTAACTCTTTTTTATAAAACCTAGGTCAAGTGGTTCAAAGAAAAGGCTGTTCAGCTATACTTACTGACAGTAATGAGCATTCTTGTAGTTAAAAGCGAAGCCATCTCAAAAAAGCAGTATGCCGACTTAATGGCTTAATGAGGCTAACTTTACATTCCTCATAAAGCAAGTTCTTCCTCATGTTTATGAGTTTTAATGGATAATATTGGCCCCAGGGTGACATATACAACTCTTTTCATTCAAGGGTCATTCCGCAAGCTCTATAATTGCTGAAAGTACTGTATACTTTGATATAGTTTAGGAATATTGGAAGAACTACAGAAATTGATTCAATCAAATGAATTTTGCATCCCATGCACATCATGCTTTATCAGCTAATATATGTGAAAAGGAGAAAACTCACTTTATTGAGCAGTAGTGAGTTATTGTAGCTATTTCTTTAGTTACTGCTCATTTTGTTAAACAGTCAGGAGTTACTGTAGCTGATCACTAGATATACAAATTCTGGAAAATAAGCCCATAATAGGCAGGACTGACACAAGCTTTCATCCTCAACCTCTCCTACACCTATATCTGCCAATTTGACAAAATGGCTTGCATTCTTTTCCTCTAATGCTGTTTTTGCTCTATTTCCAAAAATGAGGAACTCTGTAATCCAGCATTTCTGAATAAATAAAAATTCTCTCAGCTCCCCAGATCTACACTTTCTAATAAAATACAAGCTTCTGAAAGGAGCATCTAAATCAGTGGTTCTCAAACTTTTGTACTGGCGACCGCTTTCACATAGCAAGCCTCTGCGTGTGACCCCCCAGTAAATTAAAAACACTTTTTAAATATATTTAACACCATTATAAATGCTGGTGGCAAAGCGGGGTTTGGGGTGGAGGCTGACAGCTCGTGACCCCCCAGGTAATAACCTCGTGACCCCCTGAGTGGTTCTGACCCCCAGTTTGAGAACCCTTGATCTAAATGTAAGAGGTCTTATTTAAAATGACAGCAGATGACCTATATTGGGATGATTTAGCTGGGAATTGGTCCTGCTTTGAGCAGGGGGTTGGACTAGATGACCTCTTGAGGTCCCTTCCAACTCTGATATTCTATGATTCTATGATTCTATATTAAGCTCTTCATTGTCCTCAAGCTTGAAAATATGGAGACATTAATTTTATTTTATACTATAAAAAAAATCTTTGAAAGACTAGTCGAGGGAATTGTTAATAGGATATGGAGATGTTTGCTTTAGGTCATCTTTGCGAAGTATGGAAATTAGAGTTGGAAAAGACCAACACAGGGTCATTCCATACAATTTATTTATCCAGGCCTTTTTTAAATTTCAATAGTGAAAGAAAGAACATAGGCCCATCTCACTTACATATACTTTATTCTAAATTGTCAATGTTTCCATGAGCCCAAGTGTTGCATGCGCCAGCTAGGCATCAGTAAAGTATACATTTGGGCATCCAGGGGATGTTCAGAACCAATTTTCAGTCATGGTCAAGCACTCTGGGGACTGACCATTCCAAACGTCAGTTCCAGAGTTGAGCATTCAGGTGACCTTTTCACAAACACTCCGAGAACCCAACATGCTCAGCTGGGTGCTTATGTTTAAAGGTTTGCAATTCAGGATGGGGGCAGCACAAGCCACTGAGTGCAGCACCACATCCAACCATGCTAGGGTGGTATATGATCAAGTGAGAGGGGGAGGGGAACAAAACAAACAAAGAAATCAGGGATTGCACAGAGGCCAAGGAAGTGCCATTATCCTTCAAGTAGGTTGAATCCAGAAGGACCTTCCTAGATCTAAATGAGGCACAGGTAACCCAGAAGTGTGGGATCACCTGTGCAGTGCAGAGAACCATCATCAACTGAGAAGATGAGTGCCCATTTGGGGGAATGCTTCTGCTTTGTCAAATTTTCATGCATACCCAATAAGGAATCAATAAGGAGTGAAAAAGCAATAGTGTCAGACTCCATGCTAACAAAGCAAATCACTGATAAAAAGCGAATTTCAAATTGAGTGGTGTTTTCCCCTCTTAACCTCATCTGTAAAAATTGTGTCTCCAGCCTAGTGTTCGAGAAAGCAGGAAGAGAATGTTTGCTTGGGCTGGCCTTCCCAATAACAAACTGACCACAATCCAAAAAATTGTTGCAGCTCTGCTTTGCTAGGACCAAGTCCTTGGGTAAAATGTCTTACAGTTTATATGGAGAACATGCACATGTTTTCCCAAAGTACTGTCTGAAAAAAATATAATAGTAATTATATCAGATGTGGTAGTAATGTTGTCCAATACTTTCCATTATAAACCCCTATTTCCAGTTTCTTATTAACTTTGCCAAACTCTAACCATGTGGTTTGAAAATTTCCATACTTGCCTCTAGCTGATTTTTTAAGTTTCAGCAAAAGTGAGGGAGAAGAGTGAGAGAATTAGGTTAGGAGAAGACTGGTAATTTTGCCAAAGTTAAAAAAAAAAATCCAGCTGTTTCCGGGATGTGCTTGATCACCTTCACTGAAATTTGTCTCAGTTCCCAATGAACCTCCTACACCATAGACACTAAATTTAAACTCCAAACCAACAAATGCATCACAAAAAGAGGGAAAAGGGGATCTGTGTTCAAAATTTATGTAGTAATCCATCCCCCTTTGTTGGTATTCACTGTCAGTTCAGGAAGTCTAACAGTCTCTGCTGGTCTTGGGCTTGGCATTGTCTTTGAAATGTTCAGTTCTGGGACTTTTTGAGGTAACTTCTACCCCAGAATGCACTGTGTATTCTGACCCTTAATATGTTGATAGTTTATATAGTTCTGATAAGACTCTGAACTTTTGGCTGGCTAGCAAAATCAAAAGTTTGGACACTTGTCTATTCCTACTATTATTTTTCCCCTCCCATTTAATCCTGCTTGATCACATTTATTACGTGCAAACAGAATAAAATCCAAACCAGTAAAATATGTACTTGGGATGTGATCCAAGAAGCTTCTTAAGCGTTGCAACACTGAGGTTCACAGCACCTTTTAGGCACCTAGAAAATCACAGAAACAGCACTAGGAGCCATCAAGATTAGTTAGACGCCTAAACTCCCTATACAGTAAATGCGGAAAGATAGGTGCCTTTGAATGTGATCCACAAAAGCCAGGATACTAGGCAGGAAACTACCTCAACTATCCAATGAGAGATGCCAACCACAGGGGTGTGTACTGCCCCTGCCCCTCCCTCAGAGATAGGTGCCCATCTCAGGTGGGGTGCCCATCTCAGAACTTTAAGCTCAGGGGTACATATCATGAGAGCAGAACAGTAGAACAGAGCATCATATGAAAGCAAATTCACTCTTTTTTGTGTGACATTATAATACCGTAAAACTAATGTCACTGAAGAGCTGAATCCTTCTATACAAAATATGGTTCCATTCCCGTCATTACCTTGTAAAATCAGAGGTCAAGACTGAATCATATGGGATCTATTGGCTCTCGGATACACAGCATAGATCTCTTTAATGTGAATAGGAGTTACAGATACCCTTATGACTGCTCAATCATTCAAGCACTCAGACGTATCAAGGTACCAATCATGGTATCCAATCTTTCAAGACTGTACACATGTAAGCAATCCTCACTCATGCAAGTTCATGTGTCAGGAAAGGATTTGCGGAACCAGACCCACAGATTGAGAAGTCTGACTATGTTTATAAAAATATCTTCTCAGTTTAATCCTTTTCTTCAATTTAGTGTTTACCTGAAACTAGATCACCATCCTTTCACACATACAGTGCCCACTTGTGTAGTGATTTTTGGTCTGGACACAGATCACCTTTTACAGCCAGTTACTAAAGAATTCTTTTCACTTTTCTGTTCAGAATAACTTAAGGAATGAGGTGTAATTGGCTGTCATATGTTTCTGACTGTCAAGAGTTTTGTTCTGCTCCCAAAGGATTTTTTTTTTAAACACACAGAATAAGAATTTAAATAGGCAGAACATTAATTATAATTGGTATTTATTTAAATACCAGTTAGAAGGGATTACTCACTGAATGTGAACCATTTTCGGATCTTCAGTTTATCGCCTCCATTTTACACTTAAAATTCTCTGTGATTACAAAGCAATTCAAAGCCCTATATTAGTTGAAATAATAGAAAACAACCTAGGCCCAAATTTGTGTCACCTTTTTTGTCTACTCATATGACTAAAGTGATTACAATTTGACACTTGGAATTTAGGCACGTTAGAAAAATTGTTAAAATCAGATTAAATGTGGAAATGATTTACTATTTTAATTGATTCTAAACTTCAGATGATTCAAACATGTATCCCTCTTGCACATTAGAACAATGTGTAACATTGTATAGCTAGTTTTATAGACAAAATGAAAGATAAACTAGCACACATGTTTCTCATTTTTGAGAGGTACAAGAGATGTTGATGAAATATCTGTTCTATTCAGGTTTAACTTCATGCAAAGTTCAAATGGAATTAATTATCATCATCAAACTATTCACCCAGGTCTAATAACAAATGGCTTTTGTCTTGTGCTTCTTCTGACTTTCCTAATTTCCATCATCATTTTGTCTGATGTTTGTCCTGGCATTTGTGGCAAAATAAAATAATAAATTCATCATTTTAAATGAAAAGAGATGACTAAAGAGTCCAGAAAGGAGGATGTTAGCATAATAGTACCAAGTTTCTGGGTAATTCTTTGTTCTGAATGCCCAGAGTCATCAGGTGTTTTTAAGATTCATAGTTGAACTATTTACCCAAACATATACATACAAAAAAAGCTGTGTTAGTCTCCAGTACTACACTCATGCCAACTAAATTAATTCCCAAATTGCCTCACAATGAATGGTTTGATTTAATGATCAGAAATGAATGGGCTATTTATTCCAACAACTATATAATCAAAATATTTTATAAAGAAAAGTGAAATGTGAGGGCTAGGTTTGAATTCCAGATTGCAAGCACTTTTCTAGATAAATATTATTTTTGTTAAACTGGAACATATCCTTGTCAGTTAAATACTTTGTCTTTGGTGCAAGTTTGAAACTGCACAGCAGCAAGATGTAATTTTGAATAACATAGCTACTTTGCTTCATTTTTCAAATGAGCATTATTGTTTTACCGGTTAGTTTGCGTTCTGCTCTCAGGAAGATGATCCGCTGTTTCTTTTCTCTAAAAATATGACAATATGATGGGAAAAGTGTCAGGCTATCAACTATGAAATGGATGTGTTATCCCTAAGGAACAACCTAGTGAAACAGGTCAAACAGCTGTCTGAAAAAAATTTAAATTTATGAAGAGTTCATAAATTTACATGGCAACAACAACTCACAATATAAATGCATGTACCTAATTTATTTAAATAGACAGTAAGTTGTGAAACACTACTTAGACTGTGAGTCAAAGTGGAAATAAGGTATTTACATCCCAAGTTCTTTCCCTTGCTTTCTCTGTAAACTATAGTAATAATTTGCAAGGCAATGTGAAAAGCAGGCCATGCAATAAGATGATAAGAATATCCATACTGGGTCAGACGAATGGCCCACCTAGCCCAGTATCTTTCTACAGTGGCCATTGACAGATGCTTCAGAGGGAATGAATCAAACAGGGCAATTCTGAGTCACCCACCCTGTTTTCCAGTCCAAGCTTCTGGCAGACAGAGGTTTAGGGATGCCCAAAGCACAGGGTTACATCTCTGCCTATCTTGACTAATAGCCATTGATGGAACTTTCCTCCATGAACTTATCTAATTCTTTTTTGAATCCAGTTATGCTTTTGGTCTTCACAACATCCCTTGCAAGGAGTTTCATAGGCTGACTGTGTGTTGTATGAAGAAGTACCTCCTTATGTTTGTTTTAAATCTACTGCCTATAAATTTAATTGGGTGACCCTTGTTTCCCTACTCATTTTCTCCACACCATTCATGATTTTATAGACCTCTGTCATATTCTTCCTTAGTTGTCTCTTTTCTAAAATGAACAATCCCAGTCATTTTAATCTCTCATATTGAATCTGTTCCATGCCCCTGATAATTTTCATTGCCCTTCTCTGTACCTTTTCTAATTCTAATATATCTTTTCTGAGGTCAGATAACCAGCACTAAATGTAGTATTTAAGGTGTGGGCATACCATGGATTTCTCTAGTGGCATTATGATATTTTCTATCTCATTATCTATCCCTTTCCTAGTGGTTCCTAGAATACTGTTAGCATTTGTTGTTTAGTTTGTTGCTGCAAAGTGAGCAGATGTTTTCAGAGAACTATCCACAATGATTCTAAGATCTCTTTCTTGAATGGTAACAGCCAATGGTAACATACATAAGCCAGTAAGTGAACACTTCAATCTCT
Organism: Trachemys scripta elegans; assembly: GCF_013100865.1. Lineage (NCBI taxonomy): Eukaryota > Metazoa > Chordata > Testudines > Emydidae > Trachemys > Trachemys scripta. The sequence goes on along the minus strand of NC_048303.1, from coordinate 62,584,871 downwards.
CTGGTCATTCTATTACAGATTTAAAAGTCACTATCATTGAACAAAAAAACTTCAGAAACAGACTTCAAAGAGAAACAGCAGAACTAAAATTCATTTGCAAATTCAACACCATTAATCTGGGCTTGAATAGGGACTGGGAGTGGCTGGCTAATTACAGAAGCAGCTTTTCCTCTCCTGGAATTGACACCTCCTCATCTATTATTGGGAGTGGACTACATCCACCCTGATTGAATTGGCCCTGTCAACACTGGTTCTCCACTTGCGAAGTAACTCCCTGGTCTCCATGTGTCAGTATATAATGCCTGCATCTGTAACTTTCACTCTATGCATCCGAAGAAGTGAGGTTTTTACTCACGAAAGCTTATGCCCAAATAAATCTGTTAGTCTGTACCTACAAAAACAACAAGGAGTCTGGTGACACCTTAAAGACTAACATGGTTACCCCCTGATACTTAATTGACCTGGAGTAGTTGCCATTTACTTATCCTGGTACCAGGGATTTGTTTAGCCTGGGGCTAATATATCTATCTCCCATTACTTTTCTATAGCCATCTGGGCTTGCCCCGTCACACTGTATATATGTAGGAGGCAAAGCATACTAAATGGTATTATATAATTATATTGCATTTGTACTTCTGAATGATTTAGAAATCTAAACTGAGCCCATTCAATCATATCCATCCTTGTTTTATTTTCTTACAATTTCTCGCCTTAATATTGTTAACTCTCATTTGGACAGAGACTGTCTTTGTGTCTGAAGTAGCCCCATCCACACTGTTGGTGGTATTAACAAATAATGGTGTAATATTATTATTAATCACATGCTGGAGAAATGGGTGTTATAAAGCCCATCAGGAGGTAGTTTGAAGTCCTTATTAAGCCTCATATTTCTATTTAGTTGCATGATGCATGAAGTAACAAAGGAAAATAGAAACAAAAATAATGTACACCCCATCCCTGATCATATGACTTCTCAGAATGTTGCTAACTGCTCCTCTTCTGTGCCTTTTCAATAAACAAACTCACATGCTATTATCATAGGATTATAGGACTGGAAGAGACGTTGAGAGATCATCTAGTCCAGTCCTCTGCACTCATGGCCGGACTAAGTATTACCTAGACCATTCCTGCCAGGTGTTTGTCTAACCTGCTCTTAAAAATCTCCAATGATGGAGATTCTACAACCTTCTTAGGGTGGTTAAGCACTGGAATAAATTGCCTGACAGTTAGGAAGTTTTTCCTAATGTCCAACCTAAACCTCCATTGCTGCAATTTAAGCCCATTGCTTCTTGTCCTATCTGCAGAGGTTAAGAAAAACAATTTTTCTCCCTCTTCCTTTTACATACTTGAAAACCGACTGTAATCATGTCCCCTCTCAGTCTTCTCTTCTCCAGACTAAACAAACCCAATTCTTTCAATCTTCCCTCATTGGTCATGTTTTCTAGATCTTTAATCAATTTTGTTGCTCTTCTCTGGACTTTCTCCAATTTGTCCACATCCTTCCTGAAATGTGGCACCCAGAATGGGACACAATACTCCAGTTGAGGCCTAATCAGCACGGAGTAGAGCGGAAGAATTACTTCTCATGTCTTGCTTAAAACACTCCTGCTAACACATCCCAGAATGTTGTTCACTTTTTTTACAACTGCATTACACTGTTTACTCATATTGAGCTTGTGGTCCACTATGAGTCCCAGATCCCTTTCTGCAGTACTCCTTCTTTAGGCCATCATTTCCAATTTTGTATATGTGCAACTGACTGATCCTTCCTAAATGGAATACTTTGCATTTGTCCTAATTGAATTTCATCCTATTTACTTCAGACCATTTCTCCAGTTTGTCCAGATCATTTTGAATTTTAATCCTATCCTCCAAAACACTGGCAACTCCTCCCATCTTGGAATCATCCGCAAACTTTATAAGTGTACTCTCTATGCCATTATCTAAATCATTGATGAAGATATTGAACAGAACTGGACCCAGAACTAATTCCTAAGGGACCCCACTCATTTTTATGCATAACACTGTCTATTTGTGAAAAAAATACCTAACTCCTCAACAAGGGACATCTGTTGCACTACTCTGTATGTGGTAGTATTTATTTGTGAATGGCAAATTTCAAAATTATTATCAGACAAGCATTCATATGTTTCAAATCTATAGCTAAAGCATATTAAAAGCTATTTGGTTTGGGAGTAAAATGGGAAATTTCATGAGAATAGGCTGTCACGTGTAATGTCGGGTACTTACATTCCTGGTGAGTCCAAAGTACCAGGGGCCAAAATGTTGCAGTTAGTCAATGGCCTTTTCAGAGTGACACTGCAGAGGTCAGGAAGGGATTGTGCTTCAAGTGGCTTGATGGGCAGAGGAAAGGACTGCACAAACTATTATGCTTAGTGAGGCTGATTCAGTATGCAGGCCAGTGCATAGTTAAGACCATAGCCTTGTTTCCTATCAATCTGTCCTTGGCTGCTTTGGGACACACAGTGGAACATTCCTGTACTCCTCTGGGCTGTAACTGTGAAAAGTTTTTTTCCCATCTTGTAGATGGGATGCCCTTTTTATATGCACTCTGACCACCCACCTTCACACCTGCAAACAATCAGACCTCAATAGAGTGACTTTTAAAGTGAAGAATGCATAGTGAATAATTTATCCAATGAATACTTTTTCTCTTCACAAGTTGTCTGGGAGCAGCTTGTGACTTCCACGTATGTATTTTTTATTTAAAATTAATCGCCAGATACTTTCAGCAAATAATTCTTGGCATTTGTACAGCATTTTGCCCATATTTTATATTCAGAACTCCTACAATCAGTCTTGCAATGTAATTACACTTTTTTACCAGTTCAGAATTTGCTTTCAGCCAATATTCCCTAATATTCACTTAAAATTTGTTCTTTCTGCACCTATTTCTGCCAGCAATTTACTTGCTAGAACAGTCATAGAATGTGAAAACAAAAGAGGGAGAAAGCACAGCCAGAGCAGATTCTACTTTTCATTTGGATGAATATTCATGGGGGAAAATGTGACATATTTGCCCAGATCTAACTGACTTTCTTGAGGTAGTTCAATATTTTTTCTTCCGGTGTTTTCTGTAACCTGAAAACAAAGACTCACATAAACGTAGGGAAAAAAATAATTAACCAAAGTAATTTCAACCCTTCAAAAGTTCACTTAGGCTTTGAGGTAAAAATGTTGGTTGATTTTTATCCAAGGTGGCCATTCAGCCTTGTTTCACTTTATACAACCAAAATAGAATACCCATATTCCATGTTAATAGAAGAGGTGAAAACAACCTGATAGAATGGGCAGTGATATTAGCTGTGGACCTGTAATACATTTATCCTATGACATGTGCATGTACCCAGTATATACATAAGGCTTATTATTTTTTTGTTATACTTACTCTCTCTAACACTTTATAAGCATGAGGTTCATTGATTAAAAACTGTTAAGATCCACACACAAAGAAACCATTTACAAAGAGCACTCCTGTTGGCCAAAACCAAACAGATGTAATTCTGATATCCATGCATCCTGGTGTCAAGGAAGCTCCTAGAATTATGCTGTGTAGAAGAAACTCCTCTTGCTTGAAAGAGTGGTCCCTTTGATGTTTCTGTTCATTTGCCTGCAGTGCCACAGAAAGAAGGAATTGGGCTAGGAGACAGGCTGTCCTGTTGCGATCTTTCTTACAAGCACACAGTCCAAGGGAGGATAACTAACTGGATAGTGTTTGTTTCACTATACACACACATTTGAGTCCTGGGAACCAAATCTCCATTGTGTATTTTGTTGCTATTTCAGTTTCTATATACAGAGCAGTAATGTTAATCCTATCCAACACTTATGAAATTGAATGATTGGTGAACTAAGTGAGAATAACTGCCCTGTTCAGGCTAACATATAATAGTTGCTTATTTGAAACAGTTCACACTAAAATCAAGTATTACCATAAAATGTATCACCATAATGAGAGTTAGTAAGTTATCAGAATGGACTTTCTTGAAGAATAATCTACCAAACCATTCCAATACCACATGTGGTTTAATTCCTCTCTGGCAGTTCATCCTAAAATCAGTTTCCCATGAAAACATTGTCCCAATGAATAAAAAGTAATATAATCTAGGAATATGTTTTCACTCTAATGTGTATGTGGTGAGTTCTGTCTATAAATTACTGCATCAAAACTATATCCCTTCTGAATGCATCAGGGATAAATTTAATGGAGTTATGTCCATTTTCTTTTTATATTTAATATGATGCTATGATGTAAAACTTTTAAAAGTACAGTGTGCATATGCATATTAAGAGCACAAGTGGTTCAATATGTCTATATGTAAAAAACAAACAACAACAAAACACTAAATGCTAATCCATAGTCTTTCCAAGTCAATTTATTAAGCAGTTAAAACACATTAAAAGGCCATACTGACTGATTAAGCATATAGGCAAAACCTTCTCAATGAAGCAATGCACAAAATATCCTTCACTTCAAATTTTACACTGAGAAATGACCTCTAAAAATTATGGGGCTTTTAAAATTAATACTGCTGGTTGGTATAATAATTATGAGAGTACATTCGATCTTCAATTAATTTGTTTATACTGTAGGACTGAAAAAATTGAAAGTTTACTCTAATTTTCACATCAATCATCTGCACGTTTCCCTTCCTACTGCTTTTTAGTTACTCTTGAGTCATCAGCATTAACAAATTTCCAGATCTTCTGCAGTACAACATCACAGCAGCAAATTTCCAGATCTTCTGCATCACAACAGCCCTAGCAGAGAGAGCTGCAGACTTATTTGTGCGAGTACAATTCAGCTTAAGTGAAAAGGGGCAAAAAGAGCTTACAAATATATTAGTTGACTCTTGCTTCATTCACTTCTTAGTGTATAAATAATATTTTTAGAAGAACAAAGGAATTATGTATTTATTAAATACTCTAGATGATGCTACTTCAATATCCTCCTTACAAAAAAATAAATTTTCATTTTCAAACAATGCATTTGGCTATGCTTCGCCAACACTCATTGGGAACCAATGTCTATTAAGATGTAACTCTTCTACTGGTCTAGATGCCACTGTTTTCCTATTTTATTGTCTTGTGTGTTTACTGTAAACTTTCTTCAAAGACTGAAATATTATAAACTGACTTATTCAGACACAAGAAATCCAAGGATGCTAGAACTTTATTTCCTCTCCTTCCAAGATGCTAACACCAATAAGGATGAAACTTCATACAAGAAAAAAAATAATCTTACAACAGATGTCTTTTGTTGAAAAAAATAAAATTAAAAAGAATCCCACTCATCTGGGGCTTTAATTCAGCGAACCACTTATGCACATGCTTTGCTTAAAGTTAAGCATATGCTTAACTGTTTTGCGGACAGATTTTAAAGGTATTTAGACACCTAAAGATACAGATAGGTTCCTACTGATATTTTCAAAAAACACCAAAGCAAGTTGAGTGGCTAACTCCCATTGGATTCAATAGCGCTTTTGAAAATCCTTTGAAAATCTTGCCCTTAATCCTCAAGTAATGAGTAGCCCCTTTGATTTCAAGGGGATTATCTGTGGAGGAAAAACACAGCACTTTTACACTACATTATTTACCATTCTGAATATGAGAGGGCCTTTTACGTGCATGTTTTCTTTAATATTCCCTTATTTCAATTTCCAGATACCTAGTGCTTCCTACATTTAATTGATACATTGCCTACAATTTTTAAAAAAGTTTGATTTTCTAATTCATGTATTGGTCAATTTTATAGTGTCACTAATTTTAGAGAAAAACAGCCTCATTTTTGTGTGTATACAGTCTCCCAAATCAGAAGATAGTTAATTTATACCTAAATTGAGAATGAGTTGTTATATCTCACTTAGTGTACAGTTTTATATTGTTTAGACTATCAAGGTTGCATGCTAAAGCTAATCAATATTAACTGCCAAGTGTTGCTTTTTCATCAGAATTTCTGTAATATAGCTCTCTATTAAATAACTAACTACCCCACAGAGACTACTATAACTATATTGGGCTTATTTGTTTTTTTAATTAAAATATATTATAATTGTTCATTATGCCCTTCATTACAGGCTTTTCTCTGAAATAAATGCTACATTTTTTTCTACTTTATAAAACACTCTAATGTGGCTCTAACATATATCAGGTAAATTTGATTTATGCAAAGTGGAAAAAAGATTGTTCCAGGCTTAGTTATGGGATTATGGTTTGCGTCTAAATCCCTTTCTCTAAATCAGTTTCTCAGCAAAACTGAGAGAAATATTTAAGTAGCACCCTTTCCAAAGAATTGCTTTAAATTGATTAATGTTAAAGGGCCTATTTTCTGAGTAATGATGTTTGGCTACACTGATCCCTATGGCACCACACTGGCCACTTCCACTCAGCTCAATACTTTGCTAGTTATCATTACTCTTTATTTATGCTCTTCCAGCCAGTTTTCAAACCACCTGACAAGGCTTCTATCCAAACTCATTTGAATTTATTTTTCCAAGTAAGATTGTGTCAGACACTGTCAAATGCTTTACTAAAGTCCAGCCATATTACATGTATACTGCATTTTTTTTTCATCCTCTAATTTTGGAATTCTATCAAAAAAAGCAGTCAAGTGTGTCTGGTATGATTTGTTCTCTCTGAGCCGATGTTGTTTATTGCTCTTAGTTCCATCATCCTTTTACCTCAAGCTGCTGAATTGTCTGAAACATTTCAATTCATTTCTGTGTTAGAGGTAGAGTTAGGAGTCATGATAATCTGGTGTAAGGTGTTACTGTTTGCTCTGGTTTGTAAATTCACCAGCTTCAGTACTGTTTATGTCTTTTTTGGTGATCTCCTACAATGCTGGGCTGCTACTGCCATCAGAAAGAGAGGAGGCAGATGATCTCAGCATAGAGTAGAGCTGAAGAATGAATGGAACAGCACAATTGAATACTCAAGTCGTACTGATTCTTTGCCCATTTACGCAAATTTTTATTATCCCTAAAATGGAACCTGGATTGATAATTTAGTTAGCTCTTGTACAAAGCCATTAGTGACGTTAACTCAGGGTTTTTTTTCATGAGCCAATAAAAATAGCATAAGACTTAAGGAATTAATTGTGTAACAATGTCCCCTATCAAATTTTCTGGCCTCTTCTATAGTACAATCATTCTTATCTACCAACTCAATGGGTTTCCCCAACAGATGATAGCTTTTCAAACCCTACTATTGATCTGCAGGGAAAACCCACCAATCTAGGGGGAAATCCCCTTCTGATTGAAGGACCTTCCCTCTTCCCCTTGCCCACCCTGACAGAATTCCTGGCGTGCAGTTGGTTCCTGTCACCTCTGCAGCTTCCCACCATTTTTTTCTTCCTAGTCATATTGCAGACCTGTGGAGGGGGAGAAGAACCACTGCCTCTCACTTCCCCATCCAAGCCAGCATCAGAAGGAGTCCAACTGAAAAGGGAAGAGTGAGGACCACCAGCCACAAAGCTCCAGAATCAGCCTAGAAGAGAGTTGTGCTGGGGAGTAGCATTTCAATTCGTTTTTTGCTAGCGGGGTAGGGGAGGATTATAAAATGGTGTTTGTTAGTTTTGAGACCCTTTCCCACAGCAGGGAAGACATGCTGGAAGCCTGGGCACCATCAACCAACATATTATGCAAATTTATGAAAATATAGGCAAATTAAATATTCCACTGCATTTTACCACAGATTGTTGGCAGGCATGTTGAGTTCACATGGTTAGCAGCTGACAACATGAAATATGTTCATTTTAAAAAGTGTGCTACATTATCTGTTTGCATAATGTATAATTTGTGTAATGTCTATGGCAGGATCTGTGTATCTGTGTAGACTGTTTGTAAGTGTATGTGTATTTGTACATGTGCACATGCATATTCTTAACCAATTTTACTCATCCCAAGGGTCTCATCTCAGCCTTACACAAAATTCAATAGGTGAAGTAGCAAACTTTTAACACAATTCTATCAGCCCCTAGTAACATGAATTCAATCTCCCAAAATAGCTAGTGGTGTTGTACTGTTTCCCACACAGAAAAGACAATAAACACAATGTTAGATTTTGTGTCCTACAACTAAATTGCATTTAATTGTATAATTTGGATTGTGTCTTGATTAATTTTACCTGATCTTTTGTCAGGAAATATCTGTGTCTTATGAATCAGCTTCACCTTTAGCTATCTATATCTGATTGTCATTATTTCCCCAATAGGGTAGGGCTAAGCCATTTAAAATATGACTCAAGAATACCCTAAGTTTAAGAACAGATGTTGATATTTGGATCCCCCTAATCAATTGAGTGTGAAGAACAGAACAGAAGGTTTTTGGCTACTTGGCACATGGAGGTAAGCACACTTGGGGGAATCCTCCTGAGAATATGACCATCTGGCAAGAATTTTTATGATATTTCAGCAATCTGGCAAATCTTCTGAAAAAAGATTTCAGATGTTTCAATGGGATTAAAGACAAAACTAATATTTGTGTTATAGGACACTTAATTCTTCTCAGTGGATGGCTCACATGTGCAACAGATATAAGACCAGATGTTGTTCCCTTTAGAGTCAAAACACAGTTTTGCTACTGACTCCACTGGGAAGAGGATCAGGACCATAATTAAATGTGAATTGTAAGAAATGATATTCACACTCTTTACTCCTGAGGTAATTGATATATCATAGGTTCCCTTCAGGCTCCAAGGACAAGGGATGTGCCAAGAAGGGCAGGAGATATCCTAAAAAAAAAGAAGATATTCCAATGAGCAGTTAGTCTAGGAACCAATGCCATTACTGATGGGAGATAGGATAGGCTCAAGTGTTACCGCTGGGAAGAGAAATGGAGATGGATTTGTTGCAAGTGATCTTGTGAGAGATTATGCTGGTGAAGAGAGGAAAAGACTAATATTTGCACTCTTATGATAATATCCAGCTTTTACATAATGCTTTTCATCATTATCCCCATTTTACAAATGGTGGAACTGAGGCATGGAGAGTTGAAGACATTTACTTAAGATCACCCACCAGGATACTGGTAGAGCTAGGACCAGAACCCAGCTGTCTATAGCCACTAGGCCACACTGATAGATGTACCTACAGCTTAAAGATAGGTATTTTAAAATTAAAGTACAATGAAATCCCTCCTGTAATGAAACGACACTGTTTGGATTACACAGATTCTACTTAAGTAGGTGAGATATTATGATAGCTAAAACTCCACACTATTCCAAGGATAAGAAAGATGAACAGGGTGCATTCCCACAACACATTATTTCATAGTGTGGCACTGCCTTCACTCCACCAATCAACTCACATATATCTACACATATTCCCATCTTGGATTTCACGTAATAGAGTCCTCACTGTTCCATCTGTGCTCAAACTCTTCCTTCCTTTGGGGTTCCAATTTACTCTTGCTTCAGGCCCTGGTTCTCTCAGTTCCTGTTGAACAGGGGAGCTCTGCCAGTTCGACTCCACACCCTGGGCCTCCCAACAAGCCTTTTTCCCAGACCTTGAGCTCAAACTCCTTCTGCCCTTAGTGCAAAGTCTTCACAGCCTTCTCTCTTGAAGCTGTACTCAGCCCACTATCATTCTAATTCTACCCCCAAGAGCATCTCCCCATAGATCTCTCCCAATTCTTTCCCCTGTAAACTGAAAGGACTGCTTTTCAGTCCTCAATAGGTGGTCACATGACTCAATAGGTGGCCCTCATTCTCAGCTTGGTTTGATGATCCTTCTCAGAACTACCTGTTCTTACAGGGGCCTTGTCTTGGAATAGTGTTGTCTGGCATCAGCTGCCATTGTCCTTAGGTTCAGATTACCCTGTTATAAAGCGTTAATGATTTTGTCCTGATCACAGGTATTTAAACTGGTCCTTCCTCAAAACACTTGCTAGAGATGTCAAGAACTTAGACTGGCTGTAAGACTTGCTGGTATTTGGGCTACTCACTGACTCTTGGATGAACGGAAGTAAAAAAATCTCTTCCCCTATTGGGAACCAAGGACCACAAGTCATTTAACAAGTTACTTGGGCCCAAATCCTAAAAGGTACTTAGGTAGTTCTCCGCTCACAATGCCTAATGATAGACCCCTGCTCAGGGAACCCAGAGCCCTGAGTTAGGCACCCAGACTGCCTATATGCATGGGGAGAGTTAGGCACAAGAATGGGATCAAAAAATGCCAGGAAGCTGAATGGAGAGCCCCTTAAATTAGCCAAGAGGAAATGATAAGGGAAGAGGTGTAGAGTAAACATTGCCCCTCAAAGAAATTTAGGTGTCTATCTCCACTCATGATTCACTGCCATTAACCTGCTGGAGTGAGGGGTCTAAGTCCTTTCTTGCAAAAAAAAAAAAAAAAATGCCTGAGAACTTTTAGCCTGTGGTTAGCACATTCACCCAGGATGGGGAAGACCCAAGTTCAAATCCCCCGCCCCCCCCCATCTGCCTGCTTTGGAACAGGGATTTGATGGTCATCTAGCTTCTGGGTGTATGCCTAAACCACTGAGCTATGGGATATGGGATAGGGCACTCTCAATCTCTCCTATTGAAACAGTTCCACTTTGTATAACTAATTACATCGTTATTGGAACAAGGACTTGAATTTGGGTCTCCCTCACCCAGGTGAGTGCCCTAACCACAGGCTATTAAGTCATTCTCAAGCTTTGTGTGCCCTAATTAATATTTAAATGTATAAAGAGGAACAGTTTCACAAGATATGCTTAAGAGCGTTCCTGCAGTCTGGGATTAGGCTACCTCAGGGGAAGGCAGACCTAGGTTCACAATCCTTGCTCCAAATCCAGCACAGGGGCAATTTGAACCTCACGCTACCACAGCCTGGGTGAGAGTTCTAAGCCATGGACTATTGGGTAAAAAGTATCGGGGGGGGGTCCTCTTTCTTGTTTTTCTGCAAGAAAGGGTTTTAGTGTCTAAGGCTATGCCTACACTTGCAGAGTTTTTGCACTGTCAGTTTCACCGGTGATCGGGAAACGGTAAAAGAAAAGCTCTGGTTTGTGTTCTCACTTACTTCCACAGGCATCAAATCGTGTTCACATTTGCAGCATTCCATCGCCAATGAGAGCAGCGCACTGAGGGCAGCTTTCTCCATTTTGAGGATAGGTCTTGTGGGAAGGGGGATGGGGGCTGATCACAGGGCACCCTGGTCCCTGCACAGCCTCCTCTCTCCAAACACTGGTCAGCCCCAATAGCTCAGCATTGCTCCAAGCAAGGGATTGTTTGCTCCGTGGAGTAGCCATTGTCACCTGGGCAAATGATAAGTGAGCATTTGCCAAGAAAAGAGTAAAGGAAGTTTCAAAGTTCCCAGGACTTTACAGGTTCAGGGGTGGATGTGTGTTTACCTGTGTCAGAGCAGCAGAGCTGCTGGCCAGAGTGGTCACCTAGGCACTGTGGGATATCCTCTGGAGGCTAAAAGGAAGAACGTGTAAACAGGAAGAATGTGTCTTCACTTACACATCATCGCAAAAATATCACCGGTAGACCCCGTATGCCTGTCGTGGAGATGGTTTTCTGTTTTTTAATTGCAAAAAGTCATTGGGAAGTGTAGATGCTCCCATGGTTTTTGCGCAAAAAAGGGACCTTTTGCGCTTTACATTACAAGTGTAGACATTCTTTAAGTCCAGGAGAGGATGCATAGTTGTGAATCCCAAGCAGAGCGAGGCACCTCTTTCTGACCCAGAACTAGGTGCCAAACTCCCTTTGAGGAGTGGGGCCCTTCCCTGGGAATTTCCTGCAGACTAGATTAGGCAGCTCCCCACTCTGCTTGATGGTTTTTGTGGATCCCATTTGTAGGCACCCAGCTCTCCCCATGCATTGTATAGGGAGCCTGTGCACCTAACTCAGGGCTCTGTATTGCACAAAGTAACAGTACTTCTAAGCATTAGGCACTCCAATGCTGAGTTTGATTTAGCTCCAGGTGCCTATCCATATTGTTAGGCAACTAAATATCTTTAAAAATCTGGCTATTAGTTTATCTGGGTACATCTACACAGTGAGTGGCAGCCCACAGCAAGTCTCAGAACTTGGGTCTACAGACTCTGTAAATGTTTGGACTTGTGCTCTGAAGCCTAGAGAGACATCTACACAGCTATTTTTAATGTGGTAGCATGAACTCTCCAAGCCCGAGACTGTAGACTTAGTCTCTGAGACTCACTGCTGTAGGCTGCCACTCATTCTGAAGATGCACCCTCTGCGGGTATGTGTACACTGCCATTGGGTATGTGTGACTGCAGCACATTTAGACATACCCAACATTAAAACTCTCTCAGTAGCTTGGGTCGCGATGAACCTGCAACAGCTCAGACTTCAGTGTCGACTAGCTGTCCGAGTTATTATTCAAGGTCCCGGGCAGGCTTATACAGCCTGCGCTGAAGCCCAGGATGCTGCAATTCACTACCAGTATCAAGATAACTAGATTAAAATGAGCTTGGACACTGGAGTCACACACTCTAATTTCAGCCTAGACCTATCCCATGACTCCGTTGGATCTGTTAAATGAGGACCATAGCACTTCCCTACTTCACAGGGGTATGAGGAGAAATATCTTAGGACTGTGAAGTACTCAGACACTACTTGTGATGGGGGGCCAGGGAAGTACCTCAGACAGATAAAAGGAATAAGATGGCAGTAGGAAGAGAAGTTTAAATACCTATTAGCTGAATATTTGGAGCCACAGACACTTCCCTTAGAATTTAAACTATGTAAAAGGAATAGATGGGATTTCTGTTTCACTAATAAATTCTTACACGTACTTCTTATCTGACTAAGAGAGAAGACAGACACATTCAGGGCTTTGCAAACACAGAGCTCAATTAAAAGCATAATAAAAACTATACAATAAACACTGGATAAAATACTAAAACTCAAGAAAATTCAGTATGATCATTAAAGACCAAATTCAATGAGGTTCTTCTACTTGTCATCAGTAGGGACTACTCCAGTCCTCAGTTGGGCACATAATTAAGTATCTTACTGAATTAGGATGTAAAAAGAGAATGGCATGATCCTACACACAGGGGCTGACAGTGAGTCAAAGTAAAAACACTGGTTTCTTCAGATGAGTTTTAGGAGCCACCAGAGAAAGAGTAACCACCCACCAACCTAAAGTGTCAGAGTCCAGCTACCCACCAGGGCTAAGCTTACACAGCAGGACCCAAAAATAGCATTTTATCTTAATAACTTATATAGCATTATATCTTTTAAAAAGTGTTAACATACTTAATATCTCTAAGGGGAATGGGATATAAGATGAGCTGTAACCACACTATATGATGAAGAGAATAACCTGGTGATTACCGACAGGAATTCTATTTCTATCTGGCTACGGTTCAGTAAAATAATGTTTGTGCTTTAAATTGTTTGTTTTCTTTCTTTTTCTTCTTCTTTGTATGTGTGTCTCTGTTTGTGAATGATAGTGATGGTGGTGGTTCACTTTTTCCAAACTCACAGTCCTTTTCTCCAACCTGTGAACTTTTATTTAGCTTTCACTTAAAATCTATACTTTATTTTTTGCTGCGATTGCAGTAAAAATCATTATTTTGCAAACACATACTGCTCAGATAACTATTCCAGCAGATGGAAAAATAATATATGCAACATTGCCTGCCCAGTTGAGCTTGTCAAATTCTTATTTGGAAAAGAGCAAACCAGCATTATTTTCTTCAAGAATGGGCTCTTGTCATTTTCATACTCTGACTGAAAATGGCTTTACCAATTTATGGCAACTCCTGATGCGAAGAGGACTGGAAGGATGGCAGATATGTTTTTATTGTGTAAATTATATCAATGTACTACACATAAAATATTGATACAGTGATTTAAGGTTTTGCTACCACTTTTCTATTCTATTCACAGGTATTTATGTAGATAACTTCCACTGTATGGTTAAAATCTTTTGCTGTAATTCAGAGTTGTTTGAGAATTAACAGACAGAAAATTGACAGCTATCTGGAAAAAGATTATAGATAATATTCTCGTTCCTTTGAAAGATTACATTTATTTGCAAATATTATTTCACCTTAAGATACATTGATTCACTGCTTTCCTACAACTGCACCTAAATCTAAAGTAATCAGTCATTTTTAAGCAGTTGAATTTTGGGACCATTTATTGCTGAATTGCCTTTAGATGAGATCTTCATATGTTACCTTATAAGTGATATCTTCAGTAAGTATAGAAGATTTATTGCAATAATACATGACAATTTTGTAAAGGTACAGTATGGTCTGATTGTGAATGTTGCTCATAGCAGGATTATCTAGCTCCAATCTATCTGAATTTGTAACCATTATCACTTCACTGTGAAAACTGGAAGAGGATTTCTCATAAAAGTCCCCTTCTGTATTATTGGGATGCATTTCTCTGCATGCGTCATCTCCACAATTAGAATGAATTTTTATAAGCTCGGCTTGAAATTATTATTTTTCTTGGGTGTCTCAAACATACCACCACACTGGGGGCATTGAGAAGATTTTCTCTAAGCATATTTTAGACCAGATTGTGGCTGACGCTATGCTGGTATTGTGGAGGGAAAGGCCTTCTGACCTGTTCATTGCCATACAAGATATCACACATGATCTACATGGGGAGCAAAGGCATTTCACAGAGCTAGCTCTGCCTTTAGCACTACCAGCCTCAAAGGAATAGGCAGAATTATAGCAGTACAGTTGGCTCAGCACAGAAGCACAATACATCCTTTGAAAGAATAATGGAGCTCCAACTACAACATGGGCTCCCCCAGTCACAGGAAAAATTCTGGCTGACTCAGACAGAAATCCCCTGAAGGCTTCTCTTGCTGCATGGCCAATGACAAAGCCAGAATCTAGCCAGTAATTTCAGTTCATAGAACATAGATATAAGGCCTCAACCATTAGTGAAATAAGTACAGCAAGTTCTGCGCACAGTTCTGAGCATACCATCATAAATATCCTTTTCGTGATCCCTTTGTATCACTTACCTTATCACACACACCATGGCTGGATTCAATATAAACCAAATGACTTTTAAGGTTCAGAAATTGAATGAGATCTAAGAAAAAAAAATGCTGCACACCTCCCCACCAAAAAGACTCCCTATGCCAACAGCTGCCTTTACCCGATGACTTTGCTGTCTTCCCACCAGCTGTCTTTCTTATTCCATATTTGTGGGCTTCATTCCCTTTCACTCTGCTAACATTTATGCCTTCCCAAACTGACCTTCTGAAATTTCTATCTATAGATTTTCCCTTACATTTTCACTAGCTAGCCTTAGCTGCTGCATCTGTCCACTGATTTTTCTACTGCACCAGTCTTGAATTTTCTTTTTGATCCTGAACTCCATACAGTACATGAAAGGATTCCAGAATATGTAGCTAAGTATCAGGGGGTAGCCGTGTTAGTCTGTATCTACAAAAACAACAAGGAGTCCGAAGTGAGGTTTTTACTCACGAAAGCTTATGCCCAAATAAATCTGTTAGTCTTTAAGGTGCCACCAGACTCCTTGTTGTTTTTGTAGAATATGTAGCTAAGTGCTAGGTTGAAGAATATTTAAGAAGAGTGGCAGACTATGGCATAGGCCTTACGTGTATTCTATACCCGAGAAAGAAGTTGAAATATATAGGTAATATTGGCACATTTTACTGTCTGGATCCTAACATAGATAATTAGGCAAGTGCTCTCCCACCGAGTTTATCACAAAAGTACACCCATTAATACCCTTAATTAAAATGTCCTATTAATGTCTGTGTTTTATTTCATAGCCCACTTGTTTTCTGGCCAAACAAACTAATTGTATTATTAACTGCTTTTTGAATCCTCTCAGTTCAAAATTATTCTAAGCATTTCTTGCTTCTAAACAGTAATGCGTGAACCACTCCTATCGAGACATTTATTTCAACAATGTTGCCTTTTCTGACTGCAAACAGGTGCCAGTTTTCACACATTTTGTTCCTTATTTCAAATCTAACATTTATTTTGGGCCAATGCAAGCCTAATCTTACTCCCAATTATATCAATAGCAAAACTCCATTTGACTTAATTGGAACTGATGCAGACTTAAAGTTTATGTGTTGTTCATAAGAAGTCTGATGTGACTGTTGATAAAAGTATTTGATATTTGTTATTCTTCCATTTTCAGATCATAGCCATATAGCATTGTTTCTGTGCTTTGATTGGAGGGGCATAAGTAATAAAGAAGGGAAATTCATAAACAAACCAGTGGGCTTTTGAATCTGAGCATGGGAGCAATTTGTCAGGAACTGGCAGGAGATATGCAATCAAGACTAGGGACATTAAGAACAATTTACTTCTTTCTGGGCCACAGAATCCTTACCTAAGCATCAATTACCCTATGGACAGGCTGGGATCAGAGTTCAATATACTTTTCTTTTGTTTCACTTACACAAAATAATTTGTGATGTGTTCATGTGTATTTATAGATGTAAAGGGAGTGGCCAAATCTTTGTCTAGCTCATATAATTGGCCCAGTGTTAGGGCTCTGGCAAAGGAGTTAAGAGGGAATACTCCCACTGCTTTCTTAGTAGAACTAATCAGAAAATGTTGATGAAAATGAAATTGCAATGACAAACTAGAAATATTCATTTTCAATTTTTGTTCTGTTTTCCTGCCACCTCTAGTTATTACTAAATTAGCAGAGTCTTCCAGTCCGTACATACACATATATTAACAAATGCATTTATTGAATTGAATAATTTCCCGTTCCTAGTCATCCATCACCATTTACCACTGTCACTCTCAAAATTCATTTAGTAATTGCATGTGCATGTGAAGTGCTAACGGTTAAGGTTGTGGTCATACAGCATTGTCTCTCTTTTTTAATTAATTGCATTAAGACCAGGGTTTGTGTAAAGGGTTTTGAGAGCACAGAATCAATATAGTTTTAATAATACAGCTGAATGTATACTAGAAAAAAAGGGTTAAAAAAGTTGTTCAGATAAAAAGGGGGAATTCACTGTGAATGTGCTATCTGTAACTGTATTACACAAACATCCATGTAAGAAATTCTGTTTGCAAACAGTGCTAGTGGAAAAGGAAGACAATCTCTAAACTTGTATCAAGGCACATGAGAATACTCATGAAAAGGAGTTTTTATAACAGAATTGGTTTTGTGGCCACCTTAAAAGCTATTTGCATTTGTGACTCACCCAATTAGGAGGTAGAAAAAATGACATGTAAAGTAGATGATGAATCACAGAGAACTATGAGAGAATTATGATTAGTGAAGGCTGAAAGCAATAGTCATGGTGAATTGTTGGTGAATAATCCATAGTCTTCAATATGTTTACATAAACTATTGGTGAAATAATTTTTAATAACACATTCATTACAAATATCATCCTATGTCCATGGATAATCCACAAACAAAAGGGAAGACTAAATAATTCAAGCAAACTGTTCACTGCAAATAGCTTGCACAGACCTAGTTAATGTCCCATCACATGTACAATATTTCACAGAAATATAAAGTCTATTTATTAAATTCACTGCAGTAATTGTCATAGTGGTAGCCTGTGAATGTTCCATCCTTGCTGCCAAGGGTGTGGTCTGTTACAACTTGTGTGCCAGAAACATTTGTGAATGAGTCCATCCCGATACTCTGTTAATATTATGAAATAGTCTGTTTCTAAGAGTCTTTATTGGAAATAAAAGTTAAGAGCTAAGGTACTGGTAGCAGCAGAGGAGAAACTGAGGAATCTGCCACAGAGATGTTCAGTCCTCATGCAGAAACAGGGACCGGGGCGGGGGGGGGGGGGGAGGGCTCTGAACAACTGCCTTTCCCTGCCTACTCTAAAACAACTGACACTGTGTTGAGTTACAACTAAGCCCCCTCTTGGGGTTTGTCTTTATTAACAAAGAAAATAATAATATAACACAAAGTTAGAGCAGGTCTTCTCCTTAGGTCTCTACCTCAGTATTGCCTAGTTTGCTTGGTCCTCTCTCATCTTTCTCACATCCAGATGGCATAATGATGAGTTAACTGCCTCTGTGATTCAACACAACCCACTTAATCCTTTCACAACAGGAGCAGCACCTGCTAACAGAATAGGGAGTTTTAGGCAAACATTGACAGCCTGTTATGCACATCCCCTACCCATGCCCAACACATAGTGTCTGATTCTCTCTTCCTGGCACAAGCCATTTGGGATCCAACACTGAAAGACTCCTGTAGTTGCCAAAGGACCTGTCCATACACATCACCACTGTTTTTCCCATGGCCAGAAGCTCATCACATGACCTTCTCCCTTTTGTTCCTGTGTGAAAAAATGCACCCAACCTCACCCCGCACTAACAGTCCAGTGCAATGAACAGGCCGTGCACACTCAGAGTGGTCCCGCTCAAGTCCCTTACTTGTAGGGAAATTATTACCACAGGAGAAGTCAAGGACTCCCCATGGATGTAGGTGTGGATTCTGCTGCCTAAAGGCATTCTTGTCATTCCAAGCTTTGCCAAGATTGCACACCAAGATTTCAGGCAGTGGCCACTATGTGCAGTTTATTTGTACAGACAAAATACACGCTCTGTGAACCCAAGAGCTCATGTCTTCCACAGAACAACATAACTGTCCAGCATCATGCCCCTGAAAATGGAAAAAAAATGTGTATGTTCTTTCTCCCCTTCCCCCATTCACACACACAAACAAACAATTCACAAGTGGTTTCCCTATAGTGTCTGTCTAATTGTCCTTTTAGACATCAAAGGACAGTATTTTCTTATATGTCCATGTTCCCTTCAAGTTTCTGACTTCTGTTTTGTGTTTGAACCACAATTCTTTCTTCACCTGTTGCTATGAAACTTACCCAGTCTTCTTTGACTTAGAAATAGGGTTAAAAAACTTATGTCATCAAGTTTTCTTGTGGCATTTCTAGTAACTCCTGTTTCCAGACCTGTAAGACACACCATAAGAATTCATTTTTTCCTCACAGATTTCTGTACTTGTACTCCTGAGAGCAAAACTTGGCTGTGTGTCTGTTTTACTCTAGAATATCTCCATTAAAGTCTGAAATTGGTTACAAAATTGTTATTAAACTATAGTATGAAAAACATTTAAATGTAATCTTTTGGAGATAAAAGAACAGATAGTTGCATCTACATGGACAAATTAATTTGGCAAGTTTATATCCTCCCTTCCCTAACAAACACACTAGCAGTGCATATATGATCTTCAAAGGCAGGTCAATTAAACCATAATAACAGTGCACCACTGACACTACTGTAGTATCACTCATTGTATTCTATATAGCTCTACTGCTAAAAAAGACATTTAGATATTAATGGATTTTGAAAAATTCATTTCCCCAAACTCAAGTATATGACAATAAAAATGTAAAAGGAAAAGAATCAGATTAATAAAGGAACAAAGAAGCAGGTCAAGATCTCAAAGACAAACTGTGTATAAATTAAAATTTGGTATCTTCCATTGTTGTTTGTAGTGCTGTTGTAACCATTTTGGTCCCAGGATATTAGAGTGACAAGGTAAGTGAGGTAATATCTTTTACTGGACCAATAAAAGATATTACCTCACCCGCCTTGTCTCTATAAATTAAAAAGCTATCAAAATATACAACATGAAACAAAATTCAGAGATAAAAGTCTACTTCTAATCACATATGACACCATCTTTAATCTGTGTTATCACCTAGTAAGTGCACTTTCCAATCTAAAAAAAAAATTAATTAATTTTAAAAGAAGATACAAAAGCAGTGATGATGCATTTTAAAGTACCTGGGTTACGGTATAAAAATGTAATGCTTCTGGGAATATTGAAATGCATGATTAAGGAATTGCTTTCAAGAATGTCACAGCAAAAGCTAGAATGGCAGAGAGAGATGCAATGAATGAATGAACAATGAATTAACTTTTCCAGTTGCCTCAAGCCAAAACTAAAAACAATGCCACTGAAGGGATATAGTAATTTTAGCACCTCACCAGTGGTAGGGTGCATAGGTGACTAGCACAGAGCTGAACAAACAGACACAATTTACAAACCATATAAAACTTTATGAAACACAGTATCCAGATGACCAGAAATCCCACAGTGAAACATGGAACCAAGCCAAACCAAAATAAAAATGGAAACATTCAATGAAAAAAACTAAGCTATGTATTTGTGACACTCTGTACTCCAAAACATCACCCTGTCACCCCCTTATTCACCATGGTGATATGAGTATGACATATTTTGTACAAAGTATGCCTTGTGAGGTATCATTTTAAAAGTCTTGATCTGTTGAATATTAATATCCTGTTGGATTGTAGGTGCTGTCATTGTACCTGGAGTTATGAAGTTTTGCTATGTCTTTGTTACTGAAATATGTTCTGAACTTAAAAACACCCCAAACCAGCCTTTCAGGTACAACAATAAAAAAGCCAAACAGCATTGATAGTCCATTGAGGGGAATACACACACTCACAAGGATCACCCCAAGAACGGTGTACAATGGAAACCTCTCAGAGATAACACATACACAATGGAGACTATTTGAACCATATCACAATGAAAGGCCTTTCTAGCAAGCTATAAAAGGGGGAAGCAACATTATCAGTGGGCCTCATGTCCCCCACAGCTGGAAACACCCCAGGAACAAAGACTGGACTAGGGATGTAGTCCCAGGCTGAAGGGATTTCTAGCCTGTGTATGGGAGTTTGATGGACTGTTTGTACCATCAGGGTGAGACACTGCTTGATTCAAATCCTGTCTAGTGTATAGAACTTAGACTGTGATTTTGTTTTATTTCTCAGGTAACCAACTTTGGCCTGTACGCTATTACTTACAATCACTTAAAATCTATCTCTCCATAGTTAATAAATCTGTTTTATATTTTTTACCTAAAACTGTATGTTGTTTGAAGTGCAAATGGAAATCTACTCAGGAAGAGGGACTAGTGCATTGTCCTCTCCACACTGAGGGAGGGGTGGACTGGGTAATAATTTTACAACAGTCAGGCTTTTGTTCAGGTAAGACGCTACAGTTCTGGGGTCCTAGGCTGGGGAGCTGGGAGAACTGGCTGAAACCTTTCTATTGTTGGTTCGTGAGTGGCTGATGAAAGCATTCATATAATTGCAACTGGGTGTGTCCCTGCTTGTGTATGGTTGTGTAAGTGCAAGACCTAGAGAAGACTGTAGCTTGTCACAGCCTTACAGTGTGAGAAGGGATGCAGATTGGTATGACAGAGGGCTCAGCAGTACCCCAGTTCCAGGTTGCAACCTGGGAACACCCGTCATGGTATTCACTTCTTTTCTGTCTTTTGACTGCTGAAAGTTGCTCCTTAGTTACAGTGTAGCCCTACACTGAATGCTCCAATCTCCAAAGGACCACTCAGTAGTTGTTAGGGACATAACATGATTTACTGAATTTTTCTCTCATAATTCCCAGTACAAGAAAAGGAAAGCATACAACCACAGTAACTGCCAGCAAAGTTAGTAGGACAAGATTTATATCAGTGTCAGACTGTTACTTCATTGGTACTTGAAGTAGAAATAGGGATTGTCTAAACTCATTCTAATATCAGCTATTCTAGATTCTGAGGTATTACCAGGGATTTTAAGTCCAATACCATGCTGTAAATAACCTTGCTTGGCTACATCTTTAAAATAGGTAAGTTTCACTCATTTTAATCTACCAAACGTGAGATATAGTACCTGACACTTTCAAAATTTCCAGTATAGAGCTTGGCCTGCTGTTTAAAAAGAAAATAAAGTATCTTGCTAAGTAGCACATTTTCTAAATATTATTTCAGAATAAAAAATGTCTCAAATCATATTCTAGACAGTCATCCATCTGAATAAGGCAAAGGAATGTCAATAAGAGTACTGAATGCTGGAACCTACATTAGGAATATTTATCAGACTAACAAGAGAAAAATCATACACACTTTAAAATCAATAACACTCTGAGGGAGTCCAGTCCAGAAATGCAGTTATTGTTTCACTCAGAAACCTGTTGAAAAGCAACACTAGAATAGCAATAACAGGGGAGTAACTGGACATGATTTTTCATTTCGGGGTTGCCTATAGGACACTTGAACATAAGATTTATTCCTGTCTTTCCACACCTCCCTAGTCTCATCACAATTAAATAAAAATATTCCCAGGTATAGCAATTTTAATGCTTAGCTTATGAGACATATTTGATATTTAGCAGTGATATTTCAGCTTCATGTTAATTTGGCAGGTAAAGATGTACTGGATTACTACAGGACACCTGACATAAATTAATATCTTATAACAAACTGTGTCTAATCTATTCCAAACAGAGTTTGGATAATTTTTCTTGTTTATTTCTTGGGTTGCAAACAGTTATATAACACCTTTTTCAGCATGTTCTATAATACATCAAAAATGCCAGTTAAAATCACAGTTCCTGTGCTCAGTAGAGCACAGGTACTACTTCTTCCATGCAGCCCTGAAAGCATGCCCTGCTCCCATTACATACCAGTTCACAGAGCATGCCAGTAAGAGCAGGTTGCCTAAAGGTTTAGCAGCCTGTGTATCCATCTGGCACCCTGGAAATTCCCTCACTTCCTGCTCAAGCATGTTCACCATAGGGCAGTATTGACCTCATAGACATATACCAGTATTTAACAATTATCATAATATTGAATTAATATCACTAATAAAATCTTTATAATTCACAAGGTTTGGTTATGTGGCCTTTACTACTGATGGACAAAACTAAAGCCCAGACTTACAGAATCCATCCAAACATTGTGGGCATCAAATATTTGTTTTCACTGTCCAATCATTAGGGAAGACTGGGGAGGCTCAGTGAGGGATAACAAGTACAGCAGCAGAAAGCTCTATGTAAACTGTAGAAAAAAGTGGTTGGAGCAGCACACATGGCTTCAGAATCTTCAGTACAGAAGTAGACCCTGGAGCACTGAAGCATCAAAAATGGGACACAGACACATGAAATGGACCTTGAGGCACAATTCCAAAGTTAGGGCCAAAGTTGAGGCTGAGGCTGGTTATCACTCTGTGGGGGGGTGCCGCAATATTCAGGATTTGGAAATACAGATGGTAGAAAAGTTTGGCTAGACTTAATAACTGCTGGTGAGAGAAATAGTAGCTATCAGAGCACTTTAAACTGAGTATCCTAATGAGGTTGCTGCTGGCAAGAGCAGCATTACAGCAACCAGTCTCTGATTTTCCTTTTCCTTCTGAGAAAATAGCTGTAAACATGAAGGGGCTGCTCAGTCTTTGCTTGGTTGAAATTTAGATGAGAAGCTGTGCAATTTTTTTTTTTTCTAAAGCAGCAACAAA